>NC_054055.1:99825360-100193766 GCF_017639655.2 Falco naumanni | reverse complement strand
TCTCATTTATGAGTAGAAACATTCATGCAGAGCTTAAACATTTTATATTAATGCATGCATTAGCATATAACGTAAACATTGTATAGCATATTTTCATGCCCACACCTAGCAATGTTGTGCATATTTATACATTTTCAAAACAAAGTTAATTTTAATACTTTAAAAAATATAAACTTATTTTTTATGTATGATATTCTATAGACAATTTTTCAAGAGAACCTTAGAAGTAGCAGTAAAGGCAGCTTTTCTGATGGGTAGAAGTTAATGTTTTCCCCAAAATCTTGATCTGGTGAATGCCCGAAAGTTATATTAAAGTTATATTGCAATAATATATAAAGAAAGCAAGCAATCTTTATTATCATGTTTGTTCTTTACATTACCTGATGTGTAACATCTTCTGTGAAATTTTTGAAAAGGAACATGTAACTTTTTCATTTCATAGGAACAATTTCTTTCTCCACAAAAGAGGAAAATTGTAGCTATCAGAACTTCTGCTCAACTTCTAAATAGCATCCCAATACACTACATTTTCCCAGTGTGATTCCTTATGGGTTTAAATTAATTTCTTCACATGACTCAGACTTCAAAGTTGTATAGTATCATACCTTGCTTAAGCTCTGCCATGACTGTAAAGTGATTCCTACACTTTTCTTGCCTGCAGGATAAAGTCTGGAAGCAATTGTAAGAATAAAACCATATCAGTTGTATGCATCTGCACACAAACCCATGTGTGAAATTCGGCATAGTGATGTTTTTACTTTATCTATGGACCAATCATCTAAGATGTACCTCCAAGTGGAGCTGCTTATCTAGTTACTCAGGATGGGATAGACAAGGGTATGGACCATCCTAGAAACCACAATTGTATCACCAAAAATATGCAGTTTTAAAATTCGGGTCATTCTTAGATTTTACCCAATCCAACAATGTCTTATTAAGTGATGTAATAGCTCCTCTGTTATTGGCAAAACATAAATGAAACTGCAGGAGAGTAGTGAGATTAAGACCTTGAAAGCCCAGTGGCTAAGGTGCTTATTTGGTATGTAAGAGATGTTTTCAAGTTTTTGCCTAATGAAAAGGTACATATAAAAGGAAAAAAGTGTATTGGGCAAACTATGATTTTTTTTTCTCTCTAAAAAGTAGTGTAATAACCACTGCATATAAATCAAAATCAATGCTTATTCCATGTAAACTACTTCAAGAGA
Organism: Falco naumanni; assembly: GCF_017639655.2. Taxonomy (NCBI): domain Eukaryota; kingdom Metazoa; phylum Chordata; class Aves; order Falconiformes; family Falconidae; genus Falco; species Falco naumanni. The sequence goes on along the minus strand of NC_054055.1, from coordinate 100,192,561 downwards.
AGAGCTTGAGCACACAGTCTTCTCTTGGAATCCTGTCAATAACTTCCCAAAGTCATACCAGCTACTAAATTCACAAAGCAAGGTTCACCGTTCTCTCTTTTATACAAACAATTATGCAAATATCAGGATTTAGTCCTTAATCCTGCAACACGCTGGCAGTCTTAGGGGAAATGCTGTCTGTTTGATGGTGTTTAATAAGTCACAGAATGTCACAGTAGTTTTCTCTCTTTCTATCCCTAGGATTTCTATTATTTTCCTGAGGCAGAGCAGAGACTAATCTAGTCTGATCTATGGTTTCAGTCTATTCTATAAAGTTAAATGCTGTGAAACTATTATCTTCTGGAAATAATGTCTAACAAGCTATCCCTGTTTGTGACAATCACTGTTCTGAAACAAAACAGAAGACTGGTGATCAAGTTTACTTAGAAACAAGCAGAATACATAAATACATAAATAAATGTTGTAAATTCATTAAATAATTCTGGCTTTAACCCAATGTTTTTATTCTTGGAATTTAAGTAGATTCTGAAGCTAATCCATGTAGATGATGATCTATTTACTTCATATAGATGTATATATATCTTTTGTCTTATGTTTATCTAAACAGTATCTTTGAAATCAATATTTCTAAATTTAATTTTTATTTTTTTTAAAAGATTACTAATCAAAATATTTTTGAGATTTCATATATAGACTTAATAGATTTTAGATTTCATATTTAGACAATCTAATATTCTAGACAGATATTTATAGGTGATACATGACAAATCTATCAGTTCCAAATGAAAACCTAAACCAAACTCATTGTACAGCTGTAGCAATTATCCATTTTCTTCTAACGTGTCTCAGAAAAATAACAAGGTTATTTATAAACAGGAGGTTTAAATTATACAAGCTTTTTGAAAGAACAACAGCTCTGTCATTCAAATATGAGACTGAACCAGATTTAATTGCATTTATTCTCTTAATAATAGACACAAATATTTTGAAGATTGTAAGGCAAAATTAAAAAACCCAAAAGACACAAATTTTTGCCCGAACAACATCTTATAAAGACAAAAACCCAAGCTTTTTTCACCTTCAGTAAACTTTCAGTAAAAAATAAATACAGTCTGCCACATCTCATCTTGGCTGGAATTTGAGTGCTGAAGTCATCCAGATCACCTCTGTTTCCCTACCTTCATTAGGTAGTTCTCTATATATTTTAAATAGCTATGGATTACTCTATATGAACTTACACAGCCAATTTCAGTGGGATTATGTTTGCTGAACACAGGAGTAAAGAAATATTTTAATTCAAGCCCTCAGTTTGACTCTTTCTTTCATTTTCATTCTTTAATTTTGGGAAACACATATTTTGTTCAAAATCTATGTTATAATTATCAGCCATATTATAAAAACCAGCTACTTTAGTTTTCTAAGGAAAACAGGTTTTTTTTGCTGATTTGCCAGTTCTACTTTACTTGTACAGTGGAAGGACTTCCTTTACACCCTGCTTTCACACCAGGTAACTATGTTGGTTTATACTCTATTCAAGTTTATTTTTTCTTGAAATTATTTTAACATTGTCATAATACTTGAGATTTTGCATTGTGAAATTTTTATGGTTTTATTTGTCCTTTTTCACAAACTCATTCTTTGCTACAAATTTTCCACATAAATTCTGTTTAAACTTTTTTTATTATTATTTTATGAACCACAAACAAGTTGATAAATATACCATTATATTAATGCCAATGATCAAGATGACAGTAGTTGTGCCTGTTGATTACCGATAAGGTACAGGCTGACAAGGGGAAGAGCTTGAATTTTAGACTAAAGAAAGACCTAAAATTTTGGATTAAGTTCAAAAAGACAGTGTAATGCTGAGAACTGATCTAAGACCAGGTTCCAAAGGAGCTATTTCAGCTCTTGAAATACATAGGGAAGTGACATTGTTTGGTCAATGGCTACCTATGCCACTTCAGTTAATTCTTACATTACCTATAACAATAACTTGGGTTTCACTATGAACTGTGGATGAGGGTCCTCAGCATTTAGGACATTTCTGCAAAATTTCACAGTCTCTAAAGATCTGGGATATATGTAGTTCTGTATTTAAGGTTTAAATTCAAGAATGAAGTTTGTTAGTTCATGCAACACAAAAACTGTCCATGATACTGTCATAATAAATGTGATAATATGGTGGAATTATTCTTATTATTGTTATCATTATTAATTAATGCATGTAAAAATATCAGACATAATTATTTTGACAACTGTGTTGGCAAACTGCTGAAAAATAAGGAAGTTTCTTAAGTTGAAAAATCACCCATGCTTTGAATTGATACAGGATATTGTCCTTAACCTGATATCCCAAATGATGGCATGATAATCATGTGTTTCATATCCACTGAGTCTGAGTATGCACCTGAGAGAAGCCTAATCGTTTAAGAAACATTAATCAAACAAAGAATACAAAGACAGATTGCTAAGTATAAATATGGCATACAGATGTTCCAGTTGTACATAACTACAGCAGAGTAAAACACCAAAACTTCCCTTTTCCTATTTTGTTTACTTATTTATTTTTTTAATAATTTCAGGAATTCTAGTGTAGCATACTATGCTATCTTTGAATTATTTGGGCAAGTTAGAATGATGTTGTACATAGAGTTGAAAATTTAACCCAAACCAGATTTTACTATAGATGGGATATAGGAATTACATGTAGGTTAGCACTTTGCAAATAATCTTGTAAATTCTCATCCATATTATTCTGTAGTACTATATTGAAAAATGCAGCTCTGCTCTTTCATATATTGTCTCAGTTTAATACATTGAACACTGCAAGTACTCATCTTAGAAACTGTAAGCATGATATTTTGTTATTGTAATGTTTATGAATTGATAATTCATCAGGCACTGAATGAGGTGATAGATGCTGTATACAAATTTTTTTTTTCTATATACTAATTAGAAAGAAGTAAACCTTCCCTGAAATATGGTTTTCAAGACTTTGAAGTAATCACGTTTGGAACTGATGTATGATCTATTTACCTGATGGACATGAACGGCTGTTTTTACAAGTGCTTTTTCATGATTAAGCAGTGATATCTGCAATATGATTAATTCTTACAGAAGAATATAACCAATCTTCATAAATATTTAAGTAATATGTTATTTCGACTAGTATTTTCCATTAAGTCAATTGTCCTCTGACAGTAGCAATCAGTAATGTTCAGCATTATCTCTCAAAGTAATAAATGCCTGTGTTTCTCTTGGCATTATAAAGGGCCATATCAGCCTTATTTTTAAGTCTTTCAAAACAAATTTTGGCTGAAACATTTTCAATTCAATCAGCGAGCTTCAAGCTAATAATATAGAATATTAAGAAAAGCAGTCACTATGCCTGTATAGTTAAGATGATATTTTATCCTAACAGATTTCTGTTAGCCTAAGAAAAATCTATAACAATAAATTGTATTTTGGTCAACTATTATACTTTGCTATTTTATAGCTATTAGAGGCGAGGTTCATGAAATGTGGCCATAAACTTTACACCACCAGATTTTTTTCTAAACCATTTGACTCCATTTGAGAAAATCTTATGGAAACTGAGAAACTGTTTTGTGCATGTACATTCTGGGTTTGGTAAAAATACCTTTGAAAAGACTGGTAGGCCTTGACTGAAAAATTTTGATGAGCTTTGGTTAGATCCTCTGTTCTTTACATATATAAATATTAATTGAGATATGTTTGAAAAAATTATGTGTATTTAGAAAGCTAGGTATATGACGATGTTGAATAAGATTTTGTGGGTTTTTTTTCTTAAATGGGAATGTGTAAGTATATAATGATACATTGCACATATGTCTCTGAGACTTTTATAGTCCAAAAAGCATGCTAACAAAAGCCAGCATGGGTGGTATTTCAACCATTTAATTATTCAGCCACCTAATTATCCAAAATTCTGAAAAGGAATCTGTCTTTTTATGAAACTTTACTATATAAAATCTTTACTGTAAATGACAGATTTTCCTTTTCTGTTGTTTATGGCCTGACAATGGGTATCAGGTTACCACAGGAAAAAAACTTGCTTCATTTTAGTTTTTTATAATGCCACATTAATTAGTTATACAAAAAGCAAAATGCAGACCAAGGCAAAACAGTGCTAAACCCAGCAACGACTAAACTTCCTTAAACACAAAATAGCTGTTTAAAAATAAACATTGAATTTCTCTTGACAGAGACATGGCATAGACTGCCAGTGACTGGCATAGATGGAAAGCTTTTCTCTTGTGGTCCTGTAGCCTGGTGGACTGCACTGAAGGCACCTGTGTTTGGATGTTAACTAGTTAAGTATCCACTCTTTTCACTGCTCCTAAATATAATGATACTTTAGACAGAGGACAGATAAAAACCAGAAAAATTACAACTATAAATTGTGCGTTGACTACTGTGTCCAGTTCTGGGTTCCTCAGTACAAGAAAAATGTGGGCATGCAGAAAAGAGAGCAGCAAGGGCCACAACGATGCTGAAGGGATTGGAACATACCTCCTATGAGCAAAGTCTGAGAAAGCTGGGACAGTTCAGTCTGGAGAAGCTAGGTAGGATGTAAAGGAAGTAGGATCTGAAGGTAGGATGTAAAGATGATGGAGCCAGGCTCTTTTCAGTGGTGTCCAGTGATAGGGTAAGAGGCAATGAGCACAACCTTGGACACAGGACGTTCGCTCTGAGCCTCAGGAAACACTTTTTACTGGGAAGGTGAATAAGCACTGTCACAGACTGTCCAGAGAGGCTGTAGAGTTTCCCCTGCTTGGAGATATTAAAAAGGCATCTGGATATGACCCAGGCCAACTGGGTCTAAGTGTCCCTGCTTGAGCAGGGGGGGTGGACCTGTTGACTTCCAGAGGTCCCTTCCAACCTCAACAAGCCACTGTTTCGGTAATTCCTGTGTAATTTCTGTTTTTGGAGTTCTTTTCTCAACTTTAACCCATCCTTGTAAGACAGTAAATGCATTCTCTCTCTTTCTTTCTGTGGAATCTAACATTCTTACTGGCATCGAAAAATCTTGATTTTGTTGGGTTTTTTTGTCAATAAGTTTCCTAGCTTAAAAAAATAATAAAAAATCCTGTGTGTTTTTGAATAGTTCCACGCTCAGTAAAATCAAAATATGTTTGGCTTTAAATATGTAGCCTCATAAGGCAAATTAGCTCAGAAATAAAAAAGTTTTTACAGATTCTCAAGGGCCTAAAGACAACTTTGAGAACATTGTTTCCTGAACACTATGTTTATGGACAGTAAAACCCCTGGTGAGTATACATGCTTTAGTTTCTGTAACTTTGCCCATTTGTGCATTTTTTGAGGTCTGTCAAAATTACAGCTGCAAGAGATGAATTCAAGAAAACCTCAGGTATTAGAAAGAGAAAAAAACCCCAAAATTTTGCCTAAATACTTTATATTTCTTGTTTCAGGATTCAGGGGTTGCTTTAGATCTCAGGAAACCAGCAAGTATACTAGAAGAAAAAATCTAAATTTGTGGACTCATATCCCAGCTAGTTGAACCTGTAAATTCATAAGCCAACATATAGATCCTTAAAATGCAATTTTAGGTACAGAATAACCTTTAGAGTATTTGAAGTGCCTGGTATCTGGATGTTAGCGCTGGTGAGGTTACACATTGCCTGAATCATGGCCATACTCAGTCCTGGATTCCTCAACTCTTTCCTGTGTACAAAAGGCGGGTCTCTACCTGTCAGTTAGATATATTTCCTCTCCCATCAGCAGATATGGGAGCTGCTGAGCATTCCCAGAGCATATCTAACTGTGAGGCACAGTTCATCTGATACTCTTACTACCAGTTTCCCATTAACATAGCTCCATGTGTTTAGAGCACTAACTCAAGTTATGGAAGATTTGTATTCAATTCTTTTCTGAGAGTAAGCATACATTTAAATGAAATAGTAGACATCATTTCTCAGGAATTGTGCACCTCCCAGTCTCCTTGTTTAAAATACTTCCCTCTTTGAACAGCACAATTAAATATTCATTGGTCCAGAAAGAAAGAATTACTCCCTCATCTGGTTTAATTCACTGTGTAATATTAAGTAACCATTGTAACATGATTGTAAAGTTATGGCACCACTCAATGAATGTAATGCTTAAATTGCAGAATTGTGCTTAGACTAATTCTAAACCAATGTCTTTCTACTTTTATAGTGAAATGAAACAGATTTAGCTGTACCATGGCAGAGTTATTACAATATTCACCTGCAATGTGTCTGACATAGACTACAATCTAGTGACAGAAAATAAATAAATTTATCAGGAATTTCCACATGATTAATAACATATTCATTATTAAATTATTTTGTAGAAAATATCTAAACTGAAACCACATTTATCAGAGATTTTGAAATGTGCCTATTGATGACAATTTGAATGTTTGTATCTGGAGATTATGTCTCTCAGGACAGCCTTCTTCCAAACCAAAAACCCAAAACAACCCCCACCTCAATTATCTAATTCAGTCTTTCTTCACAAGTCATGCCTTCTGTTGTCTTACCTAGCTTGACAGACCAGGTTTTACTGAAGATTTATTAATGAGGTTAGTATTTCTAATGCATTTAGCAAGAGCATTCAGTCTGAACCAAAAACTATATCACATAGGCACAGGAAATATGAGGTCTACACTGAAGTGACTGAGTATTTTTGAATCAGCTGTTTTTGAAAGAACACTTCTAAATACAGATTTCAAAACTAATAGAAACATTTGCCTTTCTGGGACATCCATTGCAACTGAACTGAATGGGTTTATCATGTACATTAATCACAGTAAATCTTTATGCATTTTTGTGTCACTGTATAATTTTCTTTGAAATACATTGCATTGTTTGCCTTGCAGTGAATGCAGCAAATAGATCAATTGGTTCTGACATAGATTTTAGTATATATATTTTTAGAAGTTTTTGCATTCAATCATCAGGAACAATGTGGTATATTGTGTCCGAATTTGCAGCTACTTAATTAATCAGCTATTTAATTATATTATGATTTTTTTTCATATTTTATACAGGGAATTGAACAAAGAGACACTTTAAACCTAATTGAATATCAGTGCCCCTTAATAATAATATATATAAAGTTGAATTTACAAAAGTGATTATATGTATTTGTTGAATTAAAGTGCTTTCATAGATCAACAATTTCTTTTCCCTTAACCTTAACTTAAATTCTCAATAAAAGTAAACTTATGCTTCCTAAATTGTTTGTAATATCAGCCACAGAGGGTTTATAGACTCTTGGCCTTTGTAGTGTAAAGGCAACCACTGTCTTCAGCTACCTGACCTCCGCCTCTGTAACTGTTCCATAGAACCTCAGCTTCTAACTTCTGCAACAAGCTGCCTAATGTAATAAAAGCAGTAACTGTTCTTGACTTGAATCGTGCCACATCTTTACTTAACTTCTATGGTGCTGTCTCTGCCAAAAGAAAATAAAGGTGCACAGTATCAGCAGTCAGGTTGTTTGGTTTGGCTTTTCACCACTGGTAGATATTGAGATTAAAGCTCTCTGATGTCTTTTTTTCCTCCTCTAGATATTTACTACACGTAATATAGGTATCTTATAGTCTCTTCTTGTATAAATTTCACACACTGAGCTTCTAAAGATTGTTTTCTAAAGGTGAAAGTCATTCTTGTAGTTCTTTTCAGAGCTCTTTCCAGCTTTTAGTGTGTTTTCTGAATTGTTTCCCTAGACCTAGACACAGGTTTGCAATTGGAATTGCCCTATATCTGTTCCTCACATCATATTAATCTGCTTATTTCACACTCTCATGCTTCTGTATTTTTGGATAATATGTACGCCTTAGCTACAGCTTTACAGTGTTATGATAAGCTTGGGCACACCTGCTTAGAATACTGCAGATCAAGAGCTATATCTGATGCTCTATACAGTATGTCAGTAAGTATGGCTTGAATCATCAATTCCCACTTTTTTGTTTGACTTGTTCACCCTGAAATTAAGATACACTTCTAAGTTTGTAAAACTCTATGATTGCGATGTCAATAATTCAGGCTTGTTGACATAACATCTTTTCCTTCAATTTTCCCTTCCTGAAATAGACTCCCATTTTCTTAAGCAAATGTTGGTATTTGTAACTTTTTTATATTTCTTTCATAGAGGATATATCAAGCAATTCTGTTTGAAAGAGAAGTTAGTTGTATATGTTCCCCGCAAATGGCAAACTTGGCTAATCCTTGACTAATTTGCCTTAAAAATAATAAAATAAAAACTATGTATTAAACAATAAAACTAATACCAGGCAGAGCTGCATGCTGGTAACAAGATCATCAATGGTCTGAGGCACAGCAAGTTATGAGGCAGGGCCTGGGTCAGCCAAGGGCAAAACGAGACGGGCCTGGAGACTTGCCGTTCTGCAGCATTGCTGGGGCAGGGGTCGGTGGCCCCAGACTGTGCTGAAATGGCATCCGGGGCCATGAGCAGAGGTGGCAGAAAATCCTGAGGGGGCTGGACAGGGACAGTAAGGCCCAGCCATGTCCTCAGAGACCTGTTGCTGTTTTGGTCATTTTGGACCTACAAGAGCATCAACTATTTAGCAATATTAAATCAAATACATCATTTATGACCTTGCCTGTATTGTCAAGAGGATTATATTTTTTGATGGATATATTTGAAAAAAGGTTTTTTTTTTTCTATCCATTACCTCCATTATATATATGAAAATAAAGTAAATTACTTCTAGATTTGTAACCATATTATATCCTCCAGAAGTTCTCCTACTGGTCTCAGGACATACATTACTCTTCAGCAGAGACATAATTAAAGAGAAATACTAAAATTCAGTATTTCAAGATGTGCATAAATTAGAATTGCATAACACCACCACTTGTGCTGCTGTTTATACTACCTTATACTTTAAATACTGGTTTTCTTAATTACAGGTATAACTAAAATATTTTTTAAATATAACTAAAGTAATTTAAAATAGATAATTGAGAAACAGAAAAAAGTGAAAAATTAAGAAAGCTCTAGGTCTAATTCTAATTTCAGGAAATCTGTACGGATGTATACAGATTATAGTGCATACCTGTAGTTCCATTTTTTTATCTTTCTGCATGAAAAGCAAATTATTTTAAAAAGCTTAAGGAAGTACCCTGTTTTTCCAATAGGACAGAGAGGATATTTGCAGACCAGAACAAAGAATCTACCAAGTTCTTTTGTCCTACTACAGCTCAATATATCCATGATTGACAAACTTTCCTAAACTTCAAGGATCAAATTACCCTTTCACTTCTGTACTTGTCCAGGTGCTCTACTCAGACAAGCAAAACCAAAGCTTAACAGATAAATCTACCATGTTTCATAAACTGTTTTCTACAGTTTATAGCAGAAGATTTGAGTGGAAGACCTATTAGGAAAATTATATTATTTATGGTTTGTTCACATTTTTTCCTTAAACAACCTCTGAAGAAAACCCACTTAAAAAATTAAGCAGAATGTAGAACTGCAGCTGATTTATTTCCCGTCAAATGCAAACCACAAAAGTTAAGTAAGCTTGATTTTGATTTCCATAAGAGGTAAGAATGACAGTATTGGATCAGACAGAGACTAATCTAGCCCAACAATATAATACAAACAACATTGTCTAATAGTAAAGGCCTAAGAAATAGTATGGGGTGAAAAACAAAACTTCCCCCCCCCCCCCGCCCCAGAATATTACCAAACTCTTTTATATATTATATATAATATTCCAGGATATTACCAACAAGATCCTCCTTTGGAACCTCTTGAGCCAACAATGTTTATATTTGTATTGATACTTTTATCCAATATCCCTGGGCAGCTTGATATTCTATACTGTGCAGTTTGGAGCTTTTTGAACACCAAAAATGCGGATTCCAGAAATCTGTGATGACTTTGGCATGCAATTCACAGTTTAATGGTGGGTTGTGTGAAGAGGTTCCTCTTCTGAACCTGCAGCCTGACAATACATTTGAAGAATCTTTTGTTCTGATATCTGAAAAGAAAGTGAATGATTATGAGTGTTCATTTTCTTTATGACACACATGATCTTACATTTATCATATCTTCTCTCTCTCTGAATGCTGAAGAATGCTTTTCAATTTAGTTATTCCCTTACAGTGGCTCTATCTTTAATTGTTCTAGCTCTTCCTCTCTATATTGACCAAGTTGTGTTTTATACATTATGACAAAGGGGATGACAACCAAAGAACTCAAATTGAGGCCACAACACACAATTTCTTAGTGTTGTTTCAATATTTCTGCCATTTCTCAACAGTTTCTGTCATTCATTTCTTCCTTCTGCCTCTCTTTTTTTAACATTTAAATGACAAGCTGATGATTTTTCATAGAGTTTTTTTTAATAGCTTCAGGATATCATTCATGGCTAGTAATTTTCTGGTTAGAAACTATCATCATATGCATAAACCTAAGAATATTATATCTTGTGTGAATTATTTTTATTTTTTTAATTTAATTTCTTCTGAATTTTATAGACCAGTTCTTCAGCAGTGCCAGGACTATTTGCATTTTTTCAGAGTCAGGCTGGATCCATATTTACTGTGGGAGTAATACATACTACTTTGGGGAGGAATTAGAGAAATCATAATAATGACTGATCTTGGACTGAAATAAGTCCAAAAGGGGAGAATTGTTGTCTAAACTCCCAAATTACCAAACTTGGATTTAGTGTTTAACTATATGTTAAACAGATCTGTGCACAAAGTTTAGGTCAGGCTGACTCTAAAATTGCTATGAACTAAAGGACTTCTAATTAAGGGAGTCAGCCTTGGGGAGGATAAGAAACAAAGAATAGATAGTGAAAAGAGCACCATCATCTAAGTTATGCAGGAAGAAGCCTTCAAGTGAGGAAAGTTCTGGCTATGAGAGGAAACAGACTGATAAGGTGTTGCAGTCCACTAACAGCAGCAGAAAATTAGTTGAAAATATGACAGAGTTAATTGTGGCAGTGGGAGATCATAACCTCTGACTCAAATAGCTTCTCTCCTCCCATCCCCCGCCCCCCCCCCCCCAAAAAAAAAAATAAAAAAAAAAAATAAAAAAAAAAATTGGGGGGGCAAAACTCCACTTGGGGAGCATGCATAATTAGTAAAAAACTTCACTAGTGCTGTGTGAGGATGCATAATAATTTGCACTAGAAGCAAGAAACTTGTAACCTATCCTGTATATGATGATGAGCATGCAATGTATTATGAAGTATACAAAGTAAATAAAGGAGGGGAGAAGTTAGGGAAGACTCCTGTCATTTCTGAGAACAATGGATGGGCTGAATCTGTCTTCTCTGCCATAGGGACACCTGCTCTGTAAGAATTTTATTCTGTGACTAACTCATGCAAGCTATTATTAGGTGTATTGTTTTAAGCTTGTTTTGCAGTCCGTGTATTATCACCAGCAATGTTCGGACTTTATCCTGTCACAAACTTGCATTTAGTATAATAAAAGTCTTCAGCTGAAGTTCATTTTTGTATAAATCTCTGGAGATTTGAGTAGTTGTAAGGGATTTGGCTCAGTGTTGCTGTCGGGGGGCTCCCTGTGTAGGTCAGTCAGATCACCCTCTGATAGAGTGGACCATCAAAACGCAGGTAGTGGACAGGCTGATTGGGTACAAGGGTCTTGTCTTTCTTGGCAAACTGACAGGCTTATCAAATATAATGGGTGTGAGAACCCCCCCCTTTTAATGTGACACTTCCACAATATTTTAATCAGTCTCTGCAGATAAAATTATTAATTGCTACGTAACAATACTTTCACAGATGAAAAAAACCCTTGTATATTTTCTTCGGCAGAGTTAGTTTTGATGTGAAAACTGAAAATGAAGTGGAGCACAAACTTTCAGACTATTGGGATATTCTTTGGTTGAGCTTTGGTCTATGAATCCAATGCAGGACATTGTGTTCTGGAGTTTAAAATCAAATTTATGCATTTTGGAGAATTTCGTTAGCAATTTAATTTTTTTAATAGTTCCTTCATTACTTTTATTTTTTTACTTGAAAGTTACATGGAGTTGAATTTTTAGTTTAATGAATTTTTCTTATGTTTTGCAAAGAAAGTTTTCAATCAATGGGGAGGGAAGTGAGACTAAGAGAGACTAGAATTACCTAGTATATTGTTAGGTTACCTAAGAACCTGAAGGATTAAAATTCTTCATTAGTGTTTCAAACTCAGGATAGACTTCCATCACTATTTTTTTATTCAAAGTAAAACACTCCAACATGGATTTCTGCACTAAGAAATTAAAAATACAAGTGCCTGCTGTACTTTGTTTTGCAGGCTGCCTACTTGTATGTTTGTAAGCGCAGACATAGCCAGTTCTTACAGGAAAACCATCCCCTACTTCCACGGGCTAGTTCTAAAGCCAAATAAATGTTGTGAAGGAAAATTCTAATGATGCTCATTGAACGACATTAAAGACAACCTTTATATAAAGTAAAGTATGGGGAACATATCCCCTTTTCCTCTTTCTCCTCTCAGAAAATATATAACTGAAAGAGTGCAGTCTCCAGAAAGGTAACCCATGTGCTTGCAAACTTGTACAACAAGCTTACCTTTCTTTTCAGGGGCATCTCTGGTAAATGTATGCTACCATTGTTGACAACTACAAACTGTATGAACTAATATTAAAATATTAATAACCCCTGCACTGATTATGAATCAGCATATTTACTGAATTTGTGAAGGTATTTGCTTGGATGAAGGTATCTGATGAATTAAAAATGAAGCTTCTTCATTACAGCCCACCACATTGCAACTAGCTTATCCAGCCCTGTGGAAATTCAGTTTATATTTTCTTACACCATTGTGGAATAAGAAACTGACATATTATTAGAAGAATTATGCTTGAGATTTTCTAGGAAAGAAATAATAACAACCTGCATTTTCTGTTCTTTGAAGTATTCATGAGGTTTTGGCAAGGGAACCAGCTTTCTCATTCACATGCCGCTGCAGCATATTTCTTGTTTATTTGAAATCTTGTAGTGTCTTGAGCATCATCTGGGAAATCAAGGTCTGTGTCAGTTTTGTTGAAGCTGGGATGTTTGATAAAAGCTGATGATTGGATGTGACTGAGCTTAAGCATAGTCAAAGGCTGCTTCAAGAGAAGCACCTGATGCTAAAGAGCTTGGAAGATGAAATTGATGCTGTCCTCACTCTAATTTTGGGAAAGATAAAGCAGAGAATATATTACAAAAAAAAGTCGCCTCTCAAACTCTCCATTACAGGCATGCAATATTAGCAGAAGAAATATGTGTGTTTCTCAGAAAGATATGCATTGATTTTCATTGCAAAATCTTAAGCATGTCAAAAGATGTCAGACTCTGGACAACAAAAAAATAATTCTTAAGCACTTTTAGCAAAAGAAATACAGCTAGCTGGAAAAAGAAAAAAGAAAATGAGAAAGGAAGAAAAAGATACTAAAAGATGAAAGTATGCTGATTCAGTTTCTAAAAAAGACAGAAAAATGTCAAGTTTGCATATTTTTTTGTTAAGTGCTCTAACTTGTGTCAATGAAGCAAGTAAATGTTTCAATTAAAAAACAATTTGTATGTTGTCATTAATTTATGAAAATAAAAATCACCAGGGGCATTGCTAGACCTTTGCAGGTGAATCGTCTGAGATCTTATCAGTTACCACCACTGACAACTGAAAATTGTGCTTGTACCTTACAGATTTTGACAAAGTCCATGTAAATCAAACAGGAGAGTTTGTCCCAGCATGTTGCAAGGACATTCATTACTGACCTTCCCATAAAGTTCCAACACTGACCCTATATCTAGGGGGTTACTTAGATGTTTTTTTAATGGCAGCCACTTCATTTCAATACTCAGCTATGTTTAAAGATCATTAGACATTCAGAATACTATAGTGTAAAATTCAAACCAGATGTTGTTGTTGTTGTTTAACAGTAGTCAGATATGTTCATCATCTTTTCTGTAACTGCCAATTAAAAGTTAAGGTAGAATTTAAATCATAATACAATTTTCTGATTGTGACTGCAAAGTATTTTCTGGCTTGTAATTTTTTTTTTTTTTTTTTTTTTTTTTTTTTTTTGGTTAGTTTTAATATATGGTGAAAAGAATACATAAAAGAGAAATTAAAGATATATTAAAATAATATATTATATTATATACCTTTGAAAGATTACATAAAATAATATATAAAATAGAAATAAGTTAAAGCAACATGAAGTCCTCTGGTAAAATATAAGAAAAATACTGCAAATTAGATGTAAAAAAATAATCAGATAGCCTTTTCCAAAGTAGGTATTTTGAATGAAAAGACATACATTTAAATTAAAATGTTAAAATGAAAACAGTAGAAGAGGAAAAGAAAGGGGAAAACTCACTTTATCAGTTCTGAGTGAAAAGGAAACCTATTTAACTACACGAAGCACAGCCTAAGCGTCTGACTTGAAAAAAGTAGAATTGTTTACTGAACTGCTGAGATATTTTCAAAAAGAAAATTGTCCGTTCTGTTTCTGTTCAGAAATTATTATGGCCTGAGGATGAGCAGTTCACTGAGCATTTGGAAAATGCATTATCAGATTAGTGAGGTGAATATTACCTATTCTTTGCTTATTTATTTTTAACCAAAAAGAATGTTACACCTTACAGGTCCACTCCACTAGGGACAAGTAGCAGTGACATTTCAGCAACAGTATGTAAAGGCAATCTATATATATATGACTTATCTGTAAGAATATAAATGGTATTACTTTTAATTTAGGATGATGATCTTAACCTGGTGAACAGTAGCAAAAGTTTGATTATCAATTTGTTTGTCTGTATGTCAAGCTTTCCCTGTGCCATCCAGTCCTAACACACTAAAGAGCTTACAGTTAAAATTAGTCTTAGTAGTGCAGTACTTGGTGAAATATCTAGCATTTTTCCTCCTTCAGGAAAATCCTCCATAGAGGATTTCCTTCACAATATGTTCATCTTTTCATTCATTGGGTTTTGCTGATGTAGAGAAGATTATTCTTCAATTGAGCACAAAGTGGACAGATTCTGAAACATATGGTACCCCACTCATTGTTCATATTTCAAAAGCCTTCACATAGATGCTAGGAAAATGCCATACTTCATGACGGATTCATGCTGTTTCTTCTCATAAGAGATTACTGCCTCTAATTGCTTTCCTAATGCAGTTTTTTCCCCATTTGTGTAACTGTAGTCCATCACATGGAACTTCTACTGAGCCAAAATTACACTGTAAAAAAGGTTTGAAGGCTTTGTCTTAAGAAGTTTTACATGATAACATTGCAATACTACCATGGCTTTAGAATGTAGTTTAAAATGAATTTTTGAGATGACTGCTTATCCTCATGGAGATAAATGATAGCTAGAATTATGAAGAAGTTTCAGGAAATATTTGCGTTTAGTTTAACAATCTTATACATCTGAGGTGCTGTAGTTCTATGAAATTTTAGATTAATTAGAACTTTGAGAGATGAAATAGCAATGTATTGAACTGTATTTCTTTCACACAAAGAATATTTTGAAAAGAAGCTCAGTTCTGACAAAAACCCAAGCTTTAACAGTAAGGAGAAATTTCATGATCACATCCTCATATTCTAATATCCCTGAAAATCAGTCCAATTTTGGATAAAAATGTGTTATATAATAACTGCTACTGTTTTAATGCCAAATATAATTCTTCATTAATATTTCATCATATAAGCACTCATACACTCTGAAATATGAACAAAATCAGATTAACACTTAATACGACCTTGAGCTGATAAAACCTCTGTTTCTGTGATAAATGCAGTTTGCATTTAGAGTGTGACTGCACATTCAGTTGTCAGTAAAATAGTTTTATGAAAGTTCAAATGAAAAAAAAAAAAAAAAGGCATCATCTTGAAGACCTGCTTAATATTTCATTTATAGTAGATATAAGATACATAGCTGGCACAATTTTATACGTAAGTCATTCATCATCCATATAAAAGCACTGTTGGCTATTCATGTAACTATCAACATAAGAGGACATATTCAAGGTGAATTGGAAAATCTCTCTAGTCATACCAGTTTATACACTGTAGACGCTTCTTTCAGGAACTGACAGGCCTAATGAAGAGTGAGCCATTTAAGTATATTCATCAATTCATTTTCCAAGGTATTCAAGGGCATGAAATTGAGCTAGGAAAATGCAAAGGCCGTGAATTTTCTTATAGAAAAGTATGTACTCTTTGCTGAACATCCTTATGTATCTTTTGGAGAGAAGGAAGGGAAAGAAGAATTTAATAAAATTATCTAGAATGTGGTTTGTACGGTTTTTAATATCAGTATCCACTCAGGCAGGTGTGACACCACTTCTCATTATAACCTTAATAACTTCTTTAGTGGAATACAAAGGTATTTAACACTGCTTTTAAAGAAAGGCAGGCTTACAAGAATCATTTTAACATATCCTTTTAGCTCTGCAACACAATGCATAGCCTGAAAAAAACAAAGCTATTAACTCACCTTTTGAATTGTTTGGGAAATAATTCTGTTGATTGTTCATATATCAGGTGGGTAACTAAAAGACTTGTGACTTCAATAACAAAGGAATATTTTCCTTCTCTTTTGGTACAGCCTTATCTCTTTACCAGGAAAAAAAAAAAAAAAAAAAAAAAAGAAAAAAAGGAGGTATTCCAAAATATCTCTGAGGGTTGTGAAAGAAGGAGCTTTGCTATTTTATTGTGTGGCTTTAATTCTCACTAAGGGGTCTATGGTGGGAAACAGCAGTCTCCCAAGCTGCCATTCTCAATGTCTTTCGGCCCAGAAGGGAATTTCTTTTCAGAACAAAGAAAAGGAGCTAAGTGGGTTCGTGCTATCCAGCCATCAATTCCCAGTGGAAACCAGAGAACAAGGGAAGTATACCTTCCTTTTGCATGAACAGCCCAAGAGATGGGGGAGAGTTTTAAGGAGAGTTGAAACTATGACCCTGTTCATTTCATTGCTTTTGCAAGTACCCTTCCTAGTGTAATGAACTGTAGGATATTCCTTTTGAATAGGAATAGAAGTGGTTTCTTCAGAGTTGGAAAGTAAGTAAATTCAGGACATTAGATGGTCTGCAACTTTATTTGACACCTTGTTTATAAAATGCTTCAACAAATTACTTTCCATAAGATGCTATTTTCTGCAGCTCAAAACTTAATCTTTGAATCAAGTATCTATTAATATTGAACATCTCAACCAAGGTATCTAAAAGTCAAATTGAATATCTACAAACATATGCAAACGCAAGGCCTAGTTATTTATTTATGGTTTTGTGACTGAAATAGATGGTTCCTTCTCTATCAGGCATACTGAGAAGTATTTTACTTCACAGGAATTCTAATTGTGTCTTTCAGCACAAAGACAGCAAAAGTGGATTTAGAAGCTGGAAATCTGAAGGCTACCCTGCAGAGAGATATTTTTAGTTTACAGAAATCCTTGGACCCAGTTAGTTTAAAAATAAACACCTACAAGAAGCTCATTGAATTCACTAGAAAAATAACTACACAAAATCCCTTGATCCCAGCATAACCAGTTCCATGTCAAGTTAACCTAGTTTTATATAACAGTGTAAAATATGAGTTGTTCCAGTGTTTATTTATCCTTGCAAGGCACAGGGAAGAAAAAAAAAATACTTCTTTTACCTTTCAATCTTAGATATACCAGGAAAATCTTTCTCTCTAAAATTAACATATTGAATTAATGATTTGGTTGCTTTCAGGAAAAAAAAAAAAACCAAAAAACCCAACAAAAAACCCAACAACAAACTTTAATCAAACCAAACCAAAAAAAAAAATCCCAACTCTACCAAATCCACTTTCTGTGGAAAACTTTCTTAGTGTCCTACTATCCCTATGGTCTTTTCCTACACATTAAATATCTTGGTATAGAAATTGTACAACTCCATTATAAATCGGTATAAAATAACTACTGCATGCTACCAAATATCATAAATATTTTGTGCTTTATAAGTAGCTCGATTATTTATCTGTTAAAATGCTTAATTTCATTTCTTATACATTGAATGTATCTGTTCCACTCATAACGAGCATTCAGAAGCCACTAAAATCTGAATTGCATTCATACAGAGAAATAAATGATATTACAGAAACTGGTCAATGAAAATTGGTTTATAAACAAAGCATAATGGGCTGAAAATATTTTCTTTAAATGCAAATAGATTTTATATAAATTCAGAGTAGGAAAATCACTGTAAGAGACATATAGTCCAGTAAAATGTGCTAAACTTAAAATAGGGGCTAAATATATTATAAAGCATACAGGAGAACACTGATTTTATATAATTTCATCAACAACTGACTCAGGGCCACTTTTAAATTATTTTTTTTTGGTCACTTAATCCTCTCTTATGAATTACTGTAACTACACAAATAGACACAAACACACTTCTATGCTAAATTCAAAAGATAATGAAAAGATAAATGCACTTATTTAAGGAAGGGTAAAGTTGAGTTTTTAGGTTTCCTTACTTATACAGTGAACAAAACTGACAAAGTCCAAGAAATAAATAGGGCATTAATGTTTTATTACTTTATTTTCAGTTTCAGAATGTTAATGAAATTACTATTTACTATTGTCTACTTAAATATTGATTTAAATAAGAAATGTTAATATCACCTGAGGCTTTTTTATCTGGCAATGCTAATATAGATATCAGTGAAAAAAATGTTTTAATATTTTATTCAACCAAATTTTATTATAATATGCATTAAAATAACTGAATTGTTTTCCCTAAAGAAGGTCAAATACAGAAAAATCTGTTTCAACATTTTCAGCATACAGTTGACCATTTCTAAAAGGCATTTAATTTCAGATAGTTTTTGTTTAATTTGAAATGTAAGACTTTTGGGGAGGTTTATTGTTTTTAATGCAAAATCAGTATTTTTTCCAGTCCTAGTACATTCTTCAAGCGTTTCCTTAATCTCTGTTGTACCAAAATGAACATTTGAATCCTGTGAAATAAAGAGAAATTACCATCCTCATTTTATAAGTGGAAAACTGATGCATAGATTGATTGCAGCCAAATACTCTCATTAATTCTAGATATTTGGAATGAGACTACGAGTAGCTAATTTCCCATAGGATTTAAGAGTGCATATCCCCTTATATATTCCAGCACAGCTTTCTTTCTCTGGGCTGCAAATGTGTGCATTCAGCATGTCTTAACACAGGCATCCAAAACTTGAGAAAAATGCAATTAATGGCTATCTGTAAAATGTCTGGTTTAAGTGAACTGCCTATCGTGCAATAAGAACTTCATATCAGATGCAAAGGTAATATCCAATATTCCAAGTCAGATTTCAACTGTCTTCATAAAGATATCCCCTTTTTTTCTCCCTGATGATCCCATTCCTACAAATCTACATATGGTCCAGCTCTTTTTGTGGCTGACAATCTGCTGCTGAGCACAGCACCAAAACATTTGATTGTAACCTTCTCAAAATTTCTCAACTACCAAAATCCTATAACTTACACAATTTACCAGCTCTTCAGACTTCTCACTACGCAATGTTATATAGAACATGATGTTTTACATTATTTTTTTTTTTACAAACACATGGATTCTCTTTCTTCCTATAGCCATATTAATCCATTCTATAATTACAGAAGCTGAAAAAAAAGAAAAAAAAAAAAAAGAGTCAACTGAGTTCTTATATATCTAAAAGGAAATTGAAAGGGCATGGGGTCTTTTTGTATGTTCACTAGTAATCCTGATGGTATGTATAAGGAATAAAATTATAGAAAGAGACAGGCAATATTTTTTTCCAGACTCCCAAATCCAAGCCTGGGCTGTGAGCCTATGGGCTGACCTGGTGAAAGATGAGCCCCTATCTGGACTGTGGAGATGGAGAGACATTCCTCTTATAGTGCAATGCTGCTTCTCACTGACTGCTGTAAATTCTAGCTCTAACTGAAGAAGGGTGTCAAGAATAGAAATGTGTTGTCTTATCAGCAGAACCTAAACATAAGGGACAAAAACAGTTGGGTGAATTTGATATAAAATCTTCAATATTTGCTTAGCATTTATAAGAAAAATAAAATTTATTCCTTGCCATTGGATAATGTCCCTTAGCAGACATCTTCAAAAGTTTTCTTATTAAATTATGGGGAAATGATCTCTTGGATGAAATATTTTCAATATACTGAAAAAGGAAATACTGACATCTTTGAAACTGTAATTGTAAAGACTTAGCAGGGTTAATGACAGAAGACTTAAACGATATATGACGTGTCACCATGGCAGCTATCATTTCTCAAAAGCAGTTTTAAAGAATGAAATCTGCTGTTAAATTGCATGAACTTGTCACACACAATCACTTTAAAACACAGCTTGCATGTGAATTTGACATTAGAACAACTTTGAAATGTATAGGCCAAAAAGAAACAGATATATCCATTAAACAAAACAGGTACAGCCAAATTCTTTATATTGCAAATGTGTGGAAAAACACCCACCAGTGCTGTACAGTCACTGCTTCTTTGAAGCTAATAAAATAAATATAATAAAACTTACCATGTTGCTTTATAAAGCCTCACTGAGGTGTTTGACACTCGTAAGAATTAGTGGTTGGATTTAGGGAACATGAGGAACTACTGAAAGAAAAATTCTGCTAAGTATTAGAAGAGTACAAAAATATCTTGGTATGGCTGACTATGCATAACCAAGTTTTGCCATGATTGCTATCTCCTAATTAATTATTATAATATACACAGCTGAGGTATATTGGGATTTTTCACAAGATCTCAGTATATGTAGCCTCGAACAGATAATTGTTTGATTTCTTCCTGGACAATGAATACAAAGTAGAAGTTATTCAGGTCTTCATTAGTCTCTGGGATCTAGTCATATCAGCCATATGCAAGACCTAAACTAAACCTCTTCTGTAAGTAAATGTCAGCTCGTATGGCATCCCATAAAAACACGTGGATAAATCACAGGTTTTGACCAACTACTGAAGTATACTGGAGGCTGTGAAGTCAGTTTGCCTTAGCCGAATAGAGCAAAGGCATTGACATAGACTTTGCAAGACACTGCCTTTTCTCATCAAATAGAACAATGATAGTGTCGAGATGGAGATTTGAAGTTCATCCTCTTTCTGATTTGGTAGTCTTCTACTGAAACAGGTGACCAATCTGGAAAGCCTGAAAATACAAGTGTTTTTCTATAAAAGCCAAAATGTTCTGTACAAATCACAGTCCAGGGAAGTTGTAATGATTTTCCTTCTCTACTCATTAGCTAAAAATCCTTTTCTGTGGCACAGACCCCATGTGAAATCCTTTATTTCATACATAAGTGCTGGTTATATACAATCACTTATCCATGCATGTTCTGAGGCAGAACACGCCTATGTGCAGCAAAGCACCTTTGCAGCCAGTCCACACTCTGCTGAGCTGTTTGCTCCCTCCATGCTCATCTGAGGAGATCAGGATTTAAGATGTGGGAGACTTTGGGCACACCCCTCCTTGCAGACAGGTATGCACAGAACTGATTTGCAGGTGAGCTCAGAGAGCCAGATTTAGTGCTAGTTCCTTCCTCACTACATTTTAAGGCATAATCACCCTGCAACCTGGCACTCAATGAACAAAACCTTTTCTTTTATCTCCACGTCCAGGGCTTGGGAAGCAGGAAAAGCCTGCACAGATTTCAGAAAGAGCCCTTACACTTTTCTATTCTAAAAATTTCAGATTCAAACTGTCTTAATAGTCACACATATACTTACAATTATATTTATACTTATATTAATGAATGTGCATACTAGTATATATACTTGTATATTATTTATACATACTACATTCAGTTTAGGTAATTAAAGGCCTCTGATGTCAAAGAAGCCTTGAATGTTAATGTTTTCCAGAGTCAGTGGGTTTCCTTTATAGAATTGTTGTTTACATCTACATAGGAAATAATTGAATTGCATGGCTAGTATCTCTGTATAGATAGAGAAGCTGTAACCCCTGCCTGCACAATTATAATGACGTCTGATGGTTTTAATTGGGCTTATCCATTTGCATCAAAATTTACTTAGCTTTCCTGAGGCCTTTTTCCCAGTTTGATCTATTACAATATCTTAATTTTCAAGAGCATTGCTCCTTGCTTAAAATTCACATCTATCAACACCAATAGGCACTTTGAGCCACTTTTTAAATTCCTTTCATTTATCTTCAATAAACCACGTAGGTAGATGTAGAGGGATGAAGCTGGGTTAATTAGCATTGATAATACACAGCTGTGGCTGGCTTCAGTATTGGGTTGGCTGATGTAGATAAGGTGCAGCTGTGGCTGGTGCTGTTAAGAGGTTGGGCAGCCAAGGAAGAGAGAGAAGAAAGAGAGAGTGTGGGCCCTGGGTGAAGCAGATGAGGAGAAAGCAGCAGAGGGGCTGGCATGAAGAGTGTGTTGGTACGAGGTGGTAAAAAGACCTTGTTGCAGCCAGCTAGTATGGAAAGTGGTGTCACAGGTAGACACAGACACACACAAAAGTCTTCTTCAAATACAGCCATCTCTCCTGCACAAATGAACATATTAAATAAAGCTTCCGGTCACCTAAACTGAATCTGAATAATTGAGGACTTTGTTTAGTCTTAGTAATAATCTTCTCCTTAGTTGAAATTCTTTCCTGGCTCCATGAATACAGAAAGCCACAAAAGCCAAAATGACATGTGCAACCAACTTAAAGAGCTGCAGAGCTCATCCTCATGTATTCCATGACTCAAGAATTACAGTTCAGGAATGAGCACAACAGACCAGAAGCTTCCTAAAACTTGAACTGTCAAATCATCAAATCCCAAAGCCCAGCTGTCTTTGGAAAAAATGGAGTTTTCAAGTATCTACAATTTCACAAACACTGGGAAATCTTCTATCTTTTGTTTTGGTGGTTTGTTTTTTTAAATTTATTTATTTGACATTGCCCTTTCATAAAAGAGTAGTGAGATCAAAAAGCTGTTCAATTCATAATTAGGTAATCTGACCCTGGAAGGTCTCCTGACTGTCCAGAGTTCTTGTATGCATCATTTTCCTCTTCTAACTACTCTAAACTGGTTCTGTGTTGCATTCTTAGTGTTGACTGGAGCTCTGCTAAAAGAGAAGCAAAAAGACTAAAGTCCTAATTAACACATCTTCAGGATGGATTCACTACTCATCTTGACTTTGATGTTTCTTAGATAGAGAATAAAAAAAAAAAAAAAAAAAAAAACCACAAAAAGGAAAAAACCAACAACAACAAAAAAAAGACAAAAGTCATCTGATGCTTTCATCTCCAGGGCAGCATGCTAAAGAATCTTATTCATATCCAGCTGTTGTTACCACTCTCCTGTACCTTACATCTGCTACTGGTGGATCCTCTCTCTCACCAGAAGCAGAGTGGTACATGCCACACAGCCGACCAATTCTTCTGCTGCTCTGATCTGTTTGTTTAGATAAGTGTTTGCAGTTATTCCTAAACCAAAACCCTAAAATAAAAGAAATTTTATGGAAATACATTCCTGTGTGGCTCTGAAATACAGAGGTCTTAGTTCCTCCATATTAGAAAAAAAGCACTTCTCTTGCTGCCTTTTATCAGAATTCTGTTTAAAAAAAATCTTCTACATGTTATTAAGCCAGGCTCTCTTCTGTGAGGCTCCAACAGTGATGGGTTTAGTTTATTGCTTGGCCCAGCCACGGTGACCTGGCCAGGGCTATAATGGTGATTTCAGGGAGCCTGGAAGCACAAGCCACTCAAACTGCAGCCCTTGCCCCTCTGACACTTTTACTTTTCTTCATCCTACTGTTCTCCAGATAAACAGCCTATATTGATTTTCTCCCTATTTGTCAGTTTTTGCTACATCTATATGGAAATTTAGTATTTCATAAAGTCAGAGCACCATAGAATAGTTAAGTTTTGAAGGCTGCTCTGGAGGTCCTCTAGTCCCACCTAGTCAGCTAGAGCAGATTTCTCAGGGATGATCCAATCAAGTTGTGAATATCTCCAAGGATGTAGGCCCCACAACCACTCTGTGAAACCTGTTCCAGTGCTGACCACCCTTACAGTAGAAGTGTTTTCTTATGCTTGATTGGAATTTCCTGAATTTCCGTTTGTGTCCGTTGACTCTTGTCTTGTTACTAAGCACCACTGAGCAGTCTGGATTCATCTTCTTGAAACCTCATGATAGCATTTAAATACATTGGTGAGATCTCCTCTTAGCCTTTTCCTCTTTAAGCAGAACAGTCCTACCTTTATCAGGCTCTCCTCCTATGAAAAATGCCCCAGTCCCCTGACATTTTTTTTTTTTTTTTTTTCCTTTTGCTTGACTCAGTTCTGTACATTCATGTCTGTCTTGTACTGGGGACCCAAACACTGGACCCAGCACCCCAGGTGTGTCTCACCAGGGTTGAGCAGAGGGGTAGGATCACCTTCTTCAACCTGGTGACAACTCTCTTCCTTATGTCACCCAGGAGACTGTTGGGATTTTTGCTGCAAGGATGCACTGCTGACTCATGTTCAGCTTGGTGTACAGCAGGACCACCAGATTATCTTCTGCAAAGCTTTTTTTACAGACAGTAAGACCCCAGCATGTATGGACATATGGAGTTATTCCTTCTCAGCTGCAGGACTTGGCATATTCCTTTGATGAACTTTCTGAGATCCCAGCTTGACCATTTCTCCAGGTTGGCAAAGTCCCTCCGAATGGTGATGCAACCAATTCTCATACCATTATGTAGGCATTCTCAGCCTTGTATGATGTTACTGAAATAGTTGCTTCGACACTGCTGTCCCTGCAAGATCATACTCTGCAAAGGTTCTCTGCACTTCTCACATAATTCCTCTTTGGACCTATGAGATTCAGCATTCCCTCATGGTGCTATCTACGGCTTTTTGGTAGATTGTTATTCAGTTGTTATTCAACATAAACATGATTAGCAGTTTTTCCTGTCCTCAGCACTCTAAACACCCTCTTCAGTTATATTAACTTCAGGCCAAAGCCTAGTCAACAGAGTAGTCATTTGCAGTCCTAACATTACTCTTCTCCAAAAATGCACACAACGGGTTTCCAAATCCCATCATTTATGTACTGAAGTTGAAGGTAGTGTTACACAGTATTTTAAACCTTTATATATTTAATCAACTCACAGTAACAGAAGGAAGAACAGTTCTGATTTCAGTATTGAAGTTTCCCATGCTATTAAATCTAAAAAAACCCAAACAAACTAAAAAAAGGAATGAAATTATGACAATACAGAGGACATTCTGTTCTGTTTTGTTCTACCCTGTTCTATTCAAAGCCATCTCACAGAATACCAAATGAAGTGTACTCAAAGGATTGATAATATATGTAAATTATTGTGGAGTGCATTGTTTTTATTTTAACAGAGTATCATTTGTTTTCTAAACACAATCTTATTATTGATTAAATGTAGAATTTATTTTCCTCTTTTAAATTTAAATTCTTTCAGAAAAAAAAACCCCATAACATATAAGAAAACATATTGGATTTTTTTTTAAATGTATCTTAAGACATTTGTCCCTTCTAGAAGCAACCCACTACCAGCAGTATATAGAGAATGACTTGAATACCAATTACATACCATTTCCTACAAAGTAACATGCTGCAGGTAGATCAACATTCAGATCACAGGATCTGCAATGTAAATGAGAAAGAAAATTAAAGTGAGCCATGATTAGCAAGTTATTTTTAAGATATCTTTTCCAATTTTGATTTTTTTAAATTATTTTATTTCTATATTTATTCATTTTACCCCCTGAGTCAGGAAACTCTGCTTCAAAGGACCAGACCTTTGGATAGAGAAATGGGTTAAAAGATATTACGAATTTACATCCACGGTGGTTTTAAGTACATGATATGTTACACAGCTGGACCAAATGCATATTTAGTCATTGTCAACATCCCTAATATCTCCAAGAAAATAAGCTCCAAGACACCTTTCACTATTCTGATGCTTTTTAGTACTTTGTTAATTTTCTCTGACAAGGCACATTCGTAACTACCTATGTCTTAACCAAACCAATCATATCATGGCTGTAAGGGAATATGAACTATAAAGTACCATTCACGGAGCTGGAGAATGAACAGCTACAAGATAATTACTCAGGAGCCTGGTCATTATGGCAATGCATGTGAGATGTCTGGATTCAGTTCCCTCTTTTGAAGAATATTTATCTGTTTATGTACAACAGAACCAGAATTATTTTGAGACATTAATATATTCTTGTTCAAGAATGCATTTCTTAGTCTAATCACAGAAACAGTATCAACAGGTTATGTAAACTTTTCACAGAAAATCACATGCAGTTCAATAGATAAATAAATAATATACTGTTATAAAGAAATATAAAATAGCTTTATGTCTCTAAAATCATAGGTCTAATTATGAAAAAGACCTACTATTAACAGAAACATATATTCATACCAAGTTGCACAGAAAGGATGGAATGAGGAAAGCCTGTTCTTTGACGCAAGAGAAGTTTAAGAGGTTTCTGTAACAACTAAAGAGTATTTTTTTAAAAAATATACTGAGGCTTCTCAGAATATTCATATCCATACTCAACCATCTGGAAAATATAATATAAGAAAAATCAATCAGTTGACTACTGCTATATGTGTGGGTTAGTTGTGTCAAATAGGACCCCGCATTTCTAATGCCATGAAAAGAGAAAGCTTCAAAAGTTGTTAGAACTGAACAGATATTCTTTTTTCCCCTATAGCTTACTGTGCCATAACAGTTATAACAGATTTCACATTTATTTATATATTTGTTACTTGAGATTTTTCATTGTTTTGAGAAGGGCAATAATTTGTAAGAATTTAGGACATTCAGAAAAACAGCTTATCTTACTTTTCAGTTGCCAGCCCAAAGTAAAGAAACAAACTAACAAACAAAACCACAAAAAACATATCTTCTGAGTATTTAATTAATATTTTGTAATCAAATATATGAATTCACAAATGGAATTAGTTCTTTTAATTCTTTTTCCATTGCTTAAGGTTTGTCCTAACATGATATTCAGGACACATCATCATTAAAATACAACAGCTAACTGCATAGGAGTAACATATAGTTTAAAGAAAAAAAAAAAAAAAAAAAAAAAGAAGAAGAAAAGCAGCTGGTGGTTTTGGAGTTCTATTGAATGGAAGTTTTTTGAAAAATTGTATTCTTTTTACAACAAAAAGTCTACAAAGTTCCATTTGTAAAAACAAAAGACACTTTCCCATTTTCTTTTTCATCAAAAGAAAAAAACATAGAAAGAAATAGTATCTAGTATGAAACACAAGCTTGGGAAATCTGAGACTGAGTTTACACACTCAACTGTGGAAACAATGTGTTCCCTGATAAGGGAACATTGGCAGGTTTATCAGCTGTTGTTATTATTATTATCATAATCATCTTTATCATTATTTTATTCTTTACATCTTTGACTGATGTAGATGACTGACATATCTGGATAAGAAGTAAAAAATGGGAAATATTCCTAGTTCCCAATTTATTCCTGATGTTACTCAGGACTTATGTTACCCAAAACTTATGAATATACACCAATATGAGTAAGCTAAATACATGAACTAATATGGTCGGCCTCTTCAATTTATCTAGTTTTTATACAGTACAGGAAACACCCTTCATAGCTTTGAAATTCAGCTCCTTTTAGGCAATAATAGTCACCAGCATAAAATATTTGAGGCATATATATTTGATAATCCTTATTAATGATTATTCCCATATTTCTATTTGATAGACACCAAAGTATGAGCTAGTTGTTACAAAGTGATTATACATTAATTCTGTTCATAAACAGAAGTAATAAGAACAATACAGAAGTGCAAGAACTGTTTCTTATCAAAACTGTCAATACAAACTGTTAAGCTTCAAAGAATGCTTAAAATTAAGGAATGGAATACATAAATGACATTGATGTGTGATGGATGGGATTGATGTCAGTGTTAAATACAAGGCTTTTGGAATATACTGTTAATCAAAATACGAGCAAGTGGATTAGAATAGCTGGGAATGAGATGACAGAGGATGCATCAGCAATGAGTGAGGGACCACTCCTTGTAATGTGGGTCTGCTTGCAAAAACTTATAGAATCATGGTCATAGAATTATGTTGGAAGTGACCATTAAGATCATGAAGTCCAACCATATCCCTAGCATTGCCAGCTCCACCACTAAATCATGTCCCTGAGCACCACATCTACATGTCTTTTAAGTACCTCCAGGGATGGTGATTCAGCCACTTTCCTGGGCAGCCTGTTCCAATGCTTAACAACATGTTCAGTGAAGAAATTGTTCTTAAAATCTGATTGAAACCTCCCATGCTGCAATTTGGAGCCCTTTCCTCTTGTCCTATTGCTTGTTACTTGGGAGAAGAGACTGATACCCACCTCCCTACAACTCCTTTTGGGCAATTGTAGACAGCAATAAAGTCTCCTCTGGGCCTCCTCTTCTCCAGGCTGAACAACTCCAGTTCCCTCAGCTGCTCCTCAGAAGACTTGTTCTCTAGACCCTTCACCAGCTTTGTTGCCCTGCTCTGAACACACTCCAGCACCTCAATATCCTTCTTGTAGTGAGGGGCCCCAAACTGAACAGAGTATTTGAGGCACAGACTCACTAGTGCCAAGTACAGGGGGACAATCACTTCCTAGTCCTGCTGGCCACGCTGTTTTCGATAAAGGCAGAATGCTGTTGGCCTCCTTGTCCACCTAGGCACACTGCTGGCTCACATTCAGCTGGCTGTCAACCAGCCACCCCAAGTCCTTTTTTCACCAGGCAGCTGTCCAGCAACTCTTCCCCAAACTTGTAGTGTTGCATGGGGTTGCTGTGACCCAAGTGCAGGACCTGGCACTGAGCCTTGTTGAACCTCATACAATTGGCCTCAGCCCATCAGTCCAGCCTGTCCAGATCCCTCTGTAGAACCTTTGTATGCTCAAGCAGATCAACACTCCTGTCCAACTTGGTGTCATCTGCAAACTTACTGAAGGTGCACTTGACCCCTCATCCAGATCATTGATAAAGATACTAAACAGAACTGGCCCCAATACTGAACCCTGGGGAACACCACTGGTGACCAGCCGCCAACTGGATGTATCTCCATCCACCACAACTCTTTGGCCTGGCCATCTGGCAAGTTTTTTACCTGGCAAAGTGTATGGCTGTGCAGGTCATGACCAGCCAGTTCCTATAGAAGAATGCTGTGGTAAATGGTATCAAAGGCTTTACTGAAGTCCAGGTAAACAACACCTCCAGCCTTTCCATCATCAACTGAGTGAGTCACATTGTCATAGAAGGAGGTAAGGTTTGTAAATATTGTTTATTAATTTGACTTGATTGTATTTGACTTTTTGTATTTAATACATTTATTTTTTTTCTTTCATTTTACCCGTCTGTTGATTTCTTATGCCTAAAATACACATCAGTTTCATACCTTTCTTCTCACTTGTCAGATGCATCAGTTGGCTGAAAATTTATTTAGGAGCACTAGTTTTCCATGATATTCACTGTTGACTATTTCTTGTGAGCAATGTTGTAACATACTTTCACTATCTGTGTGTGCACTTCTGTGACAACCGATCAAGCTGTTAAGGAGCGATGGAAGACCAGTGTGTGAATTTCTGATGACAGCAGCTGATAATTCATTCTCTTTGATTACCCTTTTTTTTCTCCATCTGATCTCCAGCTGGAATGTTTGCTCAAAGATTCAAGGTCTCAAAGACTGTGGCAACATCATATCACATTTTCCTCTGAATAGCTCAACCCAACCCTCTTTCTTGGTTACTGACACCAGCTTGACAAGCCTTAATGGAAAAAGAGGATGTCCATAAAATTTTGCATTTGTCACAAGGACCTCTTGTACTACTAGATTACTAGAAAGCTGGTAGCAAAACACTTGCTTGAAAATAATTTTTCATATACAAATATGTACTAGTAATTAAGGTGAATTACTCAATTACTAGTTCCCAATTAACTACTTTAAGCAAAATTTGAGGCACATGTTTTGTAGGAAGTAACACACTACTGTTAATACTCCAAATCCACATCAGCAGGCTTCTTAACTCAGAAATACAACAAAAATTAAGAAAAGGAGAAAAGTTGTATAATGCACAGTTTTATTTTATTTTATTACATTTCATTTTCTGTAATATAGATTAGGTACTAGATCCACTAGTTCATCTATATAATGTCATTCCTCCTGTGGACATTTACATATTTTAAAGGGTTCTAACTTACTAAGAAAGGAAAAATAAAGCCTTTAATCCATTCAGACAGTGAAAAAATTGTGACAATAAACAAGGAAACAAGTTTAGACTATATCAGTCCTTTTAGAACCATAAAATAATGAAAACCTGTTTCTTGAAAGTTGGTCATCTCTGGCTCTAAATTCAATGTTATATACCCTTGCATAAAAATCCATTTAAGGGGTAACCTTCAACTCTTTATACTCAGTTCTTCATCTGTAGAAAGATGTGCAGACAAAGATTCAGTCAAGACCAAAAAAACCCAGCCTATGCTAACACCAGCAAAATATTCAATACATGAGTATAACTTAATATCATATTTAGCTAGTTCTGCAGAACTTTAGATGTTTCTTCTAACAACTCTGTTTGGCTTTGATGTTTTACTTTATTCACTTGGACCAAATTAGAGAAAAATCCTATTTAAGAAGACAGAAAAAGGTAATGTACAGTCTCACTTCACTGGTTGGAAGATAATGAATGATTTATAAGGTTACATTAACAAATCTAAAAACAATAGTTACTCTAGATGGAAATAGACATTGATCTTGCAATAAATTTTCAAGAAAAACAGTCAAGCTCAAGTTGGTCTTAGCAATTACTGTCATTTTTTTCTACAGATGGTTGTTAACAAAAAAGATCAATACTTTCAGATCAGAAAAAATTACAAATATATGTACATCTGAAAAACAGAAGTAAGCAAAATTCAGTTATTGCTTTTAATGTTAGAGTCACTTAATTATTAAAAATTTCTTATACTCTTCAATTTTAATGGGATTAATTTTCTCAGTGGTAACCAATATATAATTAAAATATAACTACTTAAAGGTAGTTCCAAGATCAATTCAGACTTTATACATTTCACATTGCATGGAAATAGATGATAGGTGGTATATCCATTGACAGCTAGGATCGATATCTAATTAACTACAACACATTCCAGCAATTCAGCATAGATTAGAACCTGAAGCATTTCTTTCTGAGGAAATCCCAAGGGTAGATTCAATAGCGTCCTGAAAATTACTTGTGTTAGTAATTTGCATGCTTGTTTTATAAAGATTCTCCTTTGTTTACCCTGGTAACATTTTTATTAGTTTTCCTTGAGGTCTCTTTTCTGAAAGTTACACTTAACCTTATAACAATCACAAATGGTTTCTCTGAAATCGGTCTATTAAAATACATCTACTTTGTGTACAACTACGTATAAATTGTACAGAGTAGTCAACAAAGTTTGGGTCTTGAACACTGACTTTCTGGCATAAAAAGAAAAATAAATTGCTGAAAAGAAAATCATCCATACAACAATACAGCAACAACTAAGCAGAACTCGGTGCAGACAAACCACTGACATATTTCCAACTTCTCAGGAGAGATGTTAAGCTTGTGCTGCATAGTTTTCCAAGCTGAAGGCAGGTCGTTTAAAATCAGCTTATGGATTGCTTCAAAAAATACAGGTCCAGCAGTGACATTAGTATAGAAATAGCCTGAAACAGGACTTTCTAGGTATATGCCACAATGAACATAAAGCCTTAGTGTATTGATGGTGAAAGTCTTTTTTATTATAATACTGCTTTATTTTACCTATTTTTATTGAAGATGAATGTCACTGTATATTCTCTTCTGATCTTTTTACAGTTGAGTAGTCATCAATGAAATTATATCCTTAATACATTGATATATAAATACACTTTAAAAAAAAATGAATAGTTTACTTCAACAACTAGAATAATCTGTAATTTTTGTGAGAATTTTTGATAAATTTTGGAAAATATCCATTTCTTTGGAAAAAAAATATTCAGAATGCCTGCTCAAAAATTCTAAATTTTTAGTTCAAAACCTGATACAACACTTCCTTATCATGGAGGTTCTTGTCAGTTTTACTCTTTTTCTGTCAGGTATTGCAAGAAGCCAGGGTTCGACATTGATCCTACAGCCAAACTGTCTTTATGGCCAGTAAGCAGGGAGAGGAAAAGAACTTGGGTAGCCATCCCCTAGGAATGTTCCAGGAGACTTGGAAAAACCTCCCATATACATAGATAGAAAACCCCCACAAAGTTAGAGAAAATAAATTTCTTAAAATGAAATAATTAATGCTCTTCTTCCCTTCAAACTGCTGTCTTTGAGAACAAACAAACAATCAAGGAGAAAACTATTTCTAATTAAATGAGGTCAATCTTTTTCTGAACAACAGTAAAAAACAAACAAACAAACAAAAAAAACCTCAAGCAAAATAAGAAAAGATAGGATTTTTTTTACTGGACACTATCTGGAACTCTTAAGAAAGAAATTCCAATTTCAGCAGAAGTGGCAAATACTACACTTCTCTCTTTCAGTGTTCCCTTCTTTTATTTGTGTGATTTCTCATCTGGTATTGTGTTATGCTAAAAAATAAAGTCTGCTTCTGTTATTATGAGTTTAGATTAAATGAACACCGGAATATTTTTAAAAATAAAATGAATGCTTAATGCCAGAATATTGCTTCTTTCTAAGAGTTCTCAAACTATGCATAATTGTGGACATAAATTATTTTCCCCTGTTCAGTACTGTGTTCTTGTCATTCCTAGCTGTATGAAAATCCCATAATTTGTCTTCTTGTTATGAGCTGTGTGGATGTAAATCTGTGCTTTTTTTATAAAACTGAAAAGTCTTCTTTCACAATAAGCTGATTTCATGAAAAAGAAGTGTAAATAAAATAGCCGCTTCCTGCACTGTGTTATCTCATCTAAAAAATATTCATCCCCTGATTGCTTAGAATTGACGTAATCTACTGGGTCAATGCAATTAGGATGATTGTGTAGTCATACCTTAGAACAGCCAGTAACATGAATTCAATGCATACTGATTTGAAAAACTTAAATCAAACCAAAACAAACAAACACCCCCCAAAAAAAACCAAAACACCCAAACCCCAAAGAAATACAATTTATATTTCTGATACAGATTCTATGTAGGACTCAAACTAGAACAACTGCAGCTTGTTCTAAGTCTTTCCTTTGTATTTAAAATGTAAGTGTGGAAAAAACAAATCCCCTGAAATGTTTATTTGAAGTTACATGAAACTTGTATTTCAGTTATATGACAGGTACATCACAGGAAAAACTGAAAAAATGTGAGCTAGTTTTCATCTATTATATGTTCTTAAATTACTTTTCCAGTTTGAAGTTTCATCATTATACTTTCCATTCTCACAGAAGTCACTCTTTCCTGAAGATACTATAAAACAAACTTTGTTGTTCCTAGGAACAGCATAATATTTTTAATCTCTTAATTACATAGCAAGCATACATACATACAACACACACAAAAGTATATGAATAAAATTAGATAAATATGATAAATCTGATTTTGTTCTTAAAGGGATAGGATAATTTTTACCCAAGCTATACCAGAAATTTATCCTGGCTCCATGATCAGTAATGCTCTCACTAATTTCATTCATCAATGTTTTGATACATATCAAGTTGGTATAAAAGTTGCATTTTATAAGATTAAATGTGGGCTTAGGTCTAAGATTCCTAACCGTGATGCATAGTCTTTTCCTAATTCTGATCAGATACCTATTTTCTTGCACTTAAAAAAAAACAAATTGGCAACAGAAGGGCAATTTGTAAAACCGTATCTATAGACTCTCAAAGCAGATGCAATGGACCTTCTGAAATCCAAGTGAAATTAATTAATTACGCTTTAGATAGCTTCACTCAGTCTTCTACACGCTGCTAAAGAGGTCTTTTTAGATCCTAAAATTGTTTGGGCCTACAGATGTGTTAACTGGAGAAAGTAACCCTGTGCTCCCTTTATAGGCAATGGAGAGAAGTATACACTCCAGTAGCACATTCAAGAGTACGTTTCAACCATTAGCCTTAGAAAGTGACAAATTTTCACTTAAACTTGCCTACTCTTTTTTTCTGGAACTAGAATTCTAGCTTAAGATTTAGCAGCTGTGTTACAAGCATATAAAGTGAGGGGAGGGTAAAGTTAAAAAAAATATCTAAATTTTAGGATGATCAACACTAGAAATAAATGAAATATTATTAGAAAATTACAAATAAAGTAATTGATAATGATAAACCCTCAACAACCAAACCTTTCTTTTTCTATTAGTATATACATAAAAGATATGTCACAAAGACATTTCCTTTGAAAATATCACTTTTTCTAAGTAACACAATACCAAAAAAATAAGTCTACAAGAACCTGAAGATGGTAAATACAAATTAATTTAATTGAAAGGCAATTAACTGAAAGTTGTATCCCTACTTTGATTTACATAATATTTAGTCTTAGCTGCGAATATAGACACTGACTGCTCTCCCTGCAGCCCTCCTGTAACTCCAGTCTCTCTAGCAGAATTTAACCATGCATATGGTTCTGTTGTTTGTTGATCTCTGTTCCCACAGAGTGGGAAGACTTGAATTCTGATGTTTAAATTGTGCTTGGAAGTGATGACAAAACACTTTTTGGAATTCTCGTTTTCTCACCATGTAGATTCATTGAAATTAGATCTATTTTAGTTTTCCTTGTTTCTGTGATCTCAAATTTGTGCTCACAGAGAGCCAGATGGTGGAGACTAGCGACATCAGACTTTAAACTTTGCTCTTCAGCCTTGGCTTACTTCACTCCTAAATACACAGGAAAGGCTAACATGAAAACCTACTATTCTAATTCCCATAGCTTTCTGTGACTTCATAGTGTAATAATTCCCAGGAGTCAGACTCATGCCAGTTTAGGGTTTTTTTTGTACTGCTTGCATTTGATAATTGAACATGACTTACTGGAGTATGCTGCCAATAACACCTAATTTTCTATAAGATGTCCACAAAGCCCAGCATGGAAGAACCGGGATCAAGCTAATAGAATTTCATATAAAATAGACTTCACATTTTTTCAGTGTTTTTTATCAATAGAGACATCCTGGTTTATGTACCTTCTTATGGCACACACACACAAAAAAAATAAAATCAAGAGCTCTGGGGAGTTCAGTTATGCCTCAGGGGTACTGATTTGCTGGGAAGGGTAAGTAGCAATATCAGTGCTCTCTTTTCCTTGAATCCCATCTGGATTTGGGAAAATGTAATCCTTTGCCAAGGCTTCACAGGAGCTTTGCCAATGCAAAGTGCCCCAGAGATGCAGTGAATATGCTCATCTTCTACATGTTGGCTACATGCTGTCCTGAACAGCTCTGCCGTCTTTCTGGGCAGCAAAACCAGGATGTAACCCTTCTAGGGAAATCAGGATAGCAAATTGCTTGAACATCTATAACCACAATCTTCTTCATGTACTTTCTGTCATTATGGCCCTTAGGCTTGAATAATTCTGGTTTCCATTAGTAGAAATTATCTAATGACCCATGCACGTTACTTTTATCTATTTCTGTATAACATATTCCCAGTAATGGATTTTAGGCCCAGATTTATTTATTTTTCTTACTCAGAAACCAGTTAGTTTCAAAATTAATAAATAACCACATGAATTTTAGCATTGTCAAAGTTTTTCTGTATGTCAATTGGCTATATTTAATAGATCTGAGGCATACATTTAGTTGGAAACTGGAGCTCTTTTTATGAACTGGAATAATAGATTCCATGTGGATTTTATCTCTTAGAGTACATGCTTTAGCTAAAAATTCTGAAAAAATTACCTCTATAAGGGGAAAATGCCTAAGGGAATTCTGTACAAATAAACAAACCAGTCATCACTGCTACACCTTTTTTATGCATGATGCATAATGTTTTTCAGAAAGTCACACCTATTGAATGGATAGGGTTGTCTATGAGGTGTAATGATACTCTCAAATTTTGTTCCACTACCAGATAATCATTCTAGTACTCTGTGATGAGGAATTATAACTAGTATGAGAGTCTCTCTCCAACTTGGAATACAGATCTTCATCAAGTTTTCCTCTTTATGCTTTTCTTATTTCCTCTCATGGGCAGAAAAATGTATAGCCTCAGCTTAACTTCTTACTACCTCAAGACTAATCTCAGTGTTCCCTGGGAACTCAAACTTGGATCCCGAGATATTTTGTGTGGTAAAAAATGGAAAAACTGTGTTTGTTGTTTGGTTTGGGTTTGGTGTTTTTTTTTTTTTTTTTTTTTTTTTTTTTTTTTTTTTTTTTTTTCTTGGGGTGGGGGGGGAGGGCAGGGGACACGTGGGGTACTGAAGTTGAAACATTTTGGTTTTTTCAGAAAAATCATAATGAAGTTTTACTGTTCTCCATAAACTGGATTATTGAGGATCATTCTATTTATTTCCATAAACTGCCTTTTCTCAAGCAACTAAGAGCAGCTTCCAATTGAAACTGTTCCTCTACCCTTTTTTCCCCTTTTCAACTTTTTTTTTTTTCCCTTTCTTTTTTTTTTTTCCTTTTTTTTTTTTTTTTTTTCTGGGTAGTCTCATTTGGACATACAAAGATTCAGTGTAATAGTCTCAAAACACAGTTATGACAACCCATTTTAATTAACTTTGTATTAGAAAAAGTCAGAATCTAAATTTTAGTATGGATAGCTAGACGAGTTCAGTAAACTAGCCCAAAACCAGTTTCAATAAACACAAGAATAACTGCTCTTGCCCTCTGGCTCTTTCAGTGTTCCAGAATAACTTTTCCATCTAGTACAAAATTGGGCACTCAAAGGATCTCAAAGGCCATCTATTCTTTGCAAGCAATGTAAATACAGGCAAATTATATATATATATATTTTAAGGCACATAATTTCAGCCAGCAGATTTTAAAACTTTGAGTAAATCTAAACCAAGATTCCCACCCCCTACCCCCATGTTTTTATTTTCTTTAACAGTTAAATGTTGAATGTAGGACAGAAAATTGTTTTCTTTGAAAAGATGGAAGGTCACTACTATATGGAAGGTCACTACTATATGCAAGAAGGAGGTAGGTTATACTATTGATATAATTGATTGTTGATATTATTAATTCATGAATTGGCATCTCATCATTTTCAGAAGATTAGATGGATTTTTAAAATTCGTCTTAAAGTCAGTTTTTGCTATTTAATCAGGTGGAAGGTATAAACAGTCTGCAAGTCTGTTAGAAAATACATATATGAAAGCTATAGCCAAGGCAGGTGAAGGTTCAAGTGTCCTGATGGATAAATGAAATGGGGCTTATTGGCTCGAATTTAAGCATCTACACATGCAGCACTAACAGTTCAGTGAAAGACATATAGTTGTTTGATGTGTTTTGGTGTTGCAGAATGGCTGTGTGATCACGGCCATGACTCCCTTAAAGATCTTTGTGAAACAAAGTTAGCGTAAGTTAGCTGAAGCAGGCCTTGCAGCTGTGCTGAGGCACGCTGATAAGGAAGCTGAGAAAGGCACTGACCTTGTGCCTAATGTTGTAAATAACTTTGAGGAATTCGCGTAGACAAGAGAGAAAAAAATATATGTAGCTAGCTATCCGCAGAAACCGCAAGTAGGAGGACGTATGAAAATGTAACCCTTTAGAGCTTAGCCAATCAGCAGATTACTAGTAGGCATAATTAACTAGAACTGTATATAAGACATAATCGTGCCGTAATAAATCGAAGCTTGCTTTATCACTCACATTGAGTCGGCTGCTTGCTCTCCCTCGCTCGTCATTTTGTTGTTTTTTTTTTCCCTTTCTCCCACCCAGGAACAAAGACTGTTGCCCTGTGGTAAGGACAATACTTTCAATGTTGCAAGTGAGGTGTGGGAAAGCTTGAGCAAAAATGAGGCTTGAGGAAGCCTCAGATATCTCTGTAGAACTTTAGGTACATCAATAGGCTCTTAGTTGGGAATTATAAAGATAACATTAATATAGCATTGTTCAACTTCTGTGTCCTAGATGATGCAAAATATCTGGCGCTAATAACGGTCATTCTGGAAGGTATGAAAACTTGAAATCTTATGTCAGACAGTGAGCTCGTTTGAGGTACAATCAGCTAATTTTAAGAGTAAGCCCAGCCTATAAATATCCCAGTAGTGGATCTTAAAATTAGCATAAAACTATTTGGAATTGTCTGCACAAAATTATATAGCAATTGGAGCGCTCTCTGTATCATGCTTGAACCTTAATTTTAATCTCAACAATAACCTTAGATTATTTCCAATATGGGAAGTGTTGAAGACTTTGAACACAATGCATGTGTTATATGTGTACTTAGATATACACATTGTGCCAGCTGCGTCAGCTCTAGGAACTCTCACGTTATCAGAACAATATATCAAAATTTGCCTGAGTTCAGAAGTCCAATTCACTGCTTTAAATTATAGTCCAATCATCTAAACTTCTTAGTAAATTTGCATAAGCATCCCTTGAATTCTTAGAAAGTCATAGAAAAAGAAAAATGAGTAGTAAGTACTGATCTTACTTGCTCCTCTGATAGTGCATGATAAGGTTTTAATGACATAGTAAGGGAGAAAACTCAATTGTCTGTGTGGTTGAATAGTTTCAGCACTGCCTTTCATTACCATTTTTTCTTCCCATTTGCTGTTTTCAGTTAGGGTGAATTCACCCTTCCATATGGCTGGCACAAAATGTCATTTACCTCATTAATTGCACTTCTATACCTTTTATCTTGAGAAGAATGCTACTTTGTAAGCAGACAGAGGATAAATTGTCTTTTGACAGAGATATCTAAGAAGAGATCTTAGACTTCATTCACTACCCTTCAGTGTAAGGAGTTCACAGGATGACTCGCTAAG
This sequence comes from Falco naumanni, assembly GCF_017639655.2. Taxonomy (NCBI): domain Eukaryota; kingdom Metazoa; phylum Chordata; class Aves; order Falconiformes; family Falconidae; genus Falco; species Falco naumanni. The sequence continues at coordinate 100,153,617 of NC_054055.1, read as the reverse complement.
TATTTCTGGGATTAAATGTGAAGTAAAATCCTTTGACAGTCTTCAGTTCTGATGTACAAAAGGTGTAGGGACTCTAGTACATGTACGGAGCTGCACTAAGTTTTTCTGAAATAATAAAGTGCATACATCTATTATTTATTTTTCTGACTAACACTGTACTTCAGCTGACAACTTTTCCAATTAGCTAATATTCAACTAAATGCTGCAGTAAGATATTTGATCTGTTCTGTGTATGTGCACATGTGCTTCTTTTGATATTAACAAAAACTGTAAGATACTGAAATAAGAAAAAGACAGGTAGAGAAAAACAAGGGAAATTGTCATTTAAGTTTCCTAATTGCTGAAAGCAGAGTAAAAACACAAAAGAAGGGAATTGCAATGCAGGCAAAAAGACTGTAGAAGGCTTATATGTGTTAATACAGAGGATGCAAAGCAAAGTCAGCATCAAAGTATCAAAAACATTAAAAAACCAAACCCAATCAAACCAAACCTCAGAGAAGTCCTAAAATGAGCATAGGAAAAAATAGGTAAAAATGAAATTATTTTTGAAAATTTGGATTCATATAAAGACAGGCAGAACTTATTTAAAATCCACTCATTATGAACCTTCTCATCTAATGTATGTGCAAAGGACCACTGTCTTCCAGAAATGATCATTTAACATGGATCCACAGAGACTATCCTGCATAATATAGGCAGTAGGAGAGCTGAAACATGAATCAGAGGACTATCCTTTGTCCTGGCTCTGTGTTGCAGCAAGATGTGTTGAAAACAGAAATCCATCTTGCTCTACTGACATTTACTTGCTATTCAACGTGAGCATAACCACTTTTCTCCAAGAAAAAAACACAGAAAACTAAAAGAAAAAGAAGAAAAAGTTTGTTGTCTTGAAACTCAGTGATTTCTTTTCTGTAGAGCAGCTGCTCAGACAAATGTAGTAGTTAAATAGTGTGATGTGTAATCAGACTGTTCTGATCACTCTGGTCTCCTGCTTCAGGTGTGCACAGTGACAGCCGGGGGGTGGGGGGCGGAAAGAAAAGAAAAGAAAAGAAGTTTCCCTGTATCTTTTTTCTGGAGGTTCTACATTTGGCAGGTTGCAGGCTAGGTGTTTCATTAGGGGCTAGAAATCCCCAAAATCCCTAAGTGATGTTGTTGGAGGAGCACTCCGTCCCTCATGTCACATCATACCAGGTTTTTATGACTGTGTTCAGAGCCTACCCAGTGTGAAGAATTGAATGGTATTGAATCTCATGCTGGTACATCTGAGCAGGGTTGCAATAGGGGAAATATTTCTGTGAGTGCTTTAGCAGATAGTCACTGTGTAAACTTAATAAACTACAGTACTGATAGCTGTGGCTGCTGTTCTCAAGCATGTTTATAAGAATGCACATGTATAGGGTGGTGGAAGAGGAGTGCCCTAACAGTCAGTTGGATTAGCTACATACAGATAAAAGCTACACTTTGATATGTCAATTATCTAATTAAGAACTGTAAATGTCATTACTATGACTTCCACTTTGACAGTAGTGTCCAAGATTGGACAGTGTAGGAAAGCACATAACATCTAGTTCATGATTTATTTATTTATTTATTTATTTATTTAAATTCTGACTTCCTATTTTCTGCCTTCTAAATTATGCTTAGCATAATTTAGGGAACCCTACCTACTTCTGTCTTAAATCATTGCCCTTGATAACACCACTCCTCATGACCTGCACCTTTTCCTTAATATCCACAGTGGATCTTTAAGAATTCAATATTAATCTCATTTTCAGCTCCTACTTTTCTAAACTCGCTTTGAAAAGAACTAGATGGAAATTTAACCTGGAAATCAAACATATCTCTGTATTTCTGATAAACTGCCAGCAATCCTTTCTGGCAGCAACCCTTATCCTAGCCTGCTGAATTTGCACTGTACAAGAGGGTTAAAAAAAACCCTAGCTCTTCAGTCTATGTGTCTTTATATTACAATTTTAGGATACTTCTGAGATTTTGCCAAGCTCTTCTGGGTTTTATCAGATCTTTGAACAGCCCTTGCTGTTCAGTTACAACTGTTCCCAAGAATAAGCCCATCCTGAAATCCATCACAGCCTTACTCTAATACTAATCTTATCTGTCTGGGCAGCAGCTCAAACACTTGGCAAAATAAATTCTTTCTCTCAAACTGCCACCAGCAGACTAGTCTGATTCTTCAGCAAGTATATATTCCATGGTTACAATTGTTGCTTGGACAAGAGGGAAGAACCCACTTATTATCTTTCAAAATATAGTAGCTCCTGGTAGTCTTATTTGTCACCAAGCTGACATGAGTCAGAGGTAAGATGTGCCCTCATTTTAGTTTACAGTATTTCTAGAATCAGCCATAAATCTTTCTTTTCATCCACAACTTTCCTAAATCTTAAGCCTATTTCAACATTGTCTCAACTCCTAAGGACAGTCAAGCAAATCCAGAAATTACTAAAATTAAGCCACTCGTGCCAGTCAATTACAATTCTTAATTTAGTTCTCTATAACTTGCAGGCTGCAGCCCAGTTTCTGCCTTTCATGATCCTAAACCATAGCGCTAGCCCTGTTTCAAGAATATCTCAATCATTCTATCTTTTTGTCATCATAACTAGTTTTCTTTCTCTAGCACTGAATATGATCTATGAATGAATTTAACTACTTAACCCATAATTTCTGGTGTAATATCCCCAATAATAAACCTAGCCAACCAAGACCCCATGAATCCTTGGTTAACTTTGAGGTATTAGGTTACTCAAGAAAGCCCATTACTGAAGAAACCTCATTTAAAGAGTTGTATAGTTAGGATCCACTAGTAGTCTAGATCTTAATCTCTCTCTTCCCAATCCTAAATGTAAATTTAGGTTGAGAATAGCACACCAATTCTGATTATACTCTCTTAAACATACAAAAATTTATATTTTCCAGCATCAGTCACCATCTTCATTGTCTGGGTCTCATACTATCATGAACTATCTATTGTATGAATCTCAAGATTCACAGACACTTGAATCTTAAACTCCTCCTATCCTTATACACACTTTCAGCATAACAGAGCTCTGAAAAACAGGTAATAACTATCCTTTAAAAGCCAGAGGCATTAGCAGCCCTGTCAACAAATTATTCTTGTTCAAACCCTTAAGATCTTGCAAGGTGCAGCAAGAAACCTACATGATAAGGCAATAATCCTAGCATTTCAGTTTGTTCACCAGCTTTCTATGTTTCTAATTTACTTACCTCGACAAGTCCCTATGCAAGCATAAATTTTCTTTTTTGACAAAATTTTCTATGCTAACACAACAGATTATGCTGGAGCCACCAAAAGGCTGCCATTCTGAGATGAAGGGAAAATTAAGCTTGCATTGAATAGACAAATCATGGTATTTTGTAACATTTGAATAATTACAATAAAATTCACTTAGTGAAGATATTGAACTTCCATACATGCTACTTCCATACATGCTACATGTAGCATACATGCTACATTTCAAAAAACACTATATTAACATTTTAATGTACGTTGACCTGAACTATTGAAATGTTTAACTCCACTATTTATTTACCATTTTAAGTTAGGTGAGCTTCTGATTTCTATAATGTATTGCTGCATTTCTAGGGTCTAAAACTAGTCAGCAATAAGGCATTTTGCTAGTGGATCTTGCATGTGTGTGCTAATATTGAGGATGAAAATCATCCTTCTTGGCTTCCGTTCCCTCTGGAAGGAAGTTTTCTCCAGGGGGAGTACACTAGTTGCAACTACTTTAATAACAAGAACGTAACCAGTGAGCTTCTGTTCTCAGACAGCGGAAAGAGGTAAAGGTCTAAAAAAGAAAAAAAGGTATGGAAGATCATCTGTAAATGTCCCCAATAAGACAAAAGACAAAGGAGAGCAAAGGAAGTCTTCTCTAGCTGTCTCCATGCCAGAGAAGCCTTTTTGCTGCAACGTTTATCGAAACAGAACTCAAATCCAAAGGAATTTTAATGACATCGTCAAAGAAATAGAGAAAAACCCTGGGAAAATTACCAAATAAGTAATTATAGAGAAGTATAGAGAAGTCAGAGGCCATTGATGTTTAGGATTTTTGGGGAAAAAAACACAACAAAAAACCCAACAAACAGAAAATAAACACTTCTGTAAAAATCAAAGGAAAAATAAATAATTGAAAATATTTCTGCAGGAAGATATGCCTTGTTGTAAGTAGCAGGTATGGGGGCAATACTTAATTTGTAACTTATGAAAATTTTTGTATCTATTACTGTGTTAATTTGAACAATAACTAGTTTGTTGTGAAATCCAAACAACTTGGTTTTCATTGAGTGACAAAAGCCTCCAGGAACAAAATTCTGTTCTGTCATTGTAGAATTTTTTTTAGGTAATTCAAATCAGATTACATCTCACAAACCCTGTATGCTAACAGACATATCAGTAATATTCTAAAAAAACCCCACTATTTCTCTACTTATTGCATGTATATTTCTCAATAGATTTTATTTATCTATCAATCTAGAATAGAATAGTATAGACTAGACTAGAATAGGATAGACTAGACTAGAATAGGATAGACTAGACTAGACTAGGACTATTTCAGTTGGAAAGGATCTACAACAACCATCTAGTCCAACTGCCTGAGCAATTCAGGGCTGAGCAAAAGTCAAAGCAAGTTGTTAAAGGCATTGTCCAGATGCCTCTTAAACACTGACAGGCCTGGGGCATCAACCACCTCTCTAGGAAGACTGTTCCAGTATTTGACCACCCTCTTGGTAAAGAAATGCTTCCTAACTTACAGTTTGAAGCTCCCTGGTGCAGCTTTCAACCATTCCCATGCATCCTATCACTGGATACCAAGAAGAAGAGCTCAGCACCTCCCCTTCCACTTCCCTTCCCCCTCCTCAGGAAGCTGTAGAGAGCAATGAGATCACTCCTCAGCCTCCTTTTCTCCAAACTAGACAACCCCACAGTCCCAATCCTTATAGGACATGTCTTCCAGCTCTTACACAAACTTTGTTGTTCTCCTCTGGAAGCATTCAAGGACCACCACATCCTTCTTAATTTGTGGGGCCCAGAACTGCACACAGTACTCAAGGTGATCCCAAACCAACACTGAATACAGCAGGATAACCATCTCTTCTAACCAGCTGGTTATGTTGTGTTTGATTGCCCCCAGGATGTGGGTTGCCCTCTTGGCTGCCAGGGCACACAGCTGACTCCTATTGATCCTGCTGTTGACCAGCACCCCCAGATCCCTTTCTGCAGGGCAGCTCTCCAGCTACTCCTCCCCCGGTTTATGTCTGTGCCCAGCATTACTCTGTCACAGGTGCTGAGTCTGGCATTTAGACTTGTTAGAATTCATGCCATTAATGATTGCCTAGTGCTCCAATCTATCTAGATCGCTCTGAAAGCTCTTCTGTCCCTGAAGAGAGTCAAAAGCACCTCCCAGTTTGCTATCATCAGCAAGATTGCTAATGGTGCATTCATAGATATACTGAGCAGGCCCTAGAACACAGCCCTGAGGAGCGCTGCTGCTGGCTGGTCACCAGCCAGATGTAGCCCCATTCACTACAATCATTTGAGCCCTGCTGTTCAGCCACTTCTTCACCCAGTGCACCACGAAACCACTCATCCCACAGTTGGACAACTTGTCCAGAAGGATGCTGTGAGGGACAATATCAAAAGACTTACTAAAATCCAGAAAAAACTACATCCACCATCTTCACTTCATCCACAAGGTGGATGACCTTATCATAGAAGGATATCAAATTAGTCAAACAGGACTTTACTTTTGTGAACCCATATTGACTGTGCCTGATGACTGAACTATTCTTGAAATACCTTTCAATAGGCTGCAATATAATCTTCTCCCTAATTTTTTCCAGGAACTGAGGTTAGACTAAGAGGTCTTTAGTTCCCTGGGTCTTCCCTAACACCCTTTTTGTGGATGTGAATAACACTGGCTGGATTCCAGTCAGCAGGGACCTCCCCAGGCTCCCAAGACCTTTGGTAGATAGTCAAGAGAAGTCCTGTCATAGCATCTGCTAGCCCCTTCAGAACTGTGGGATGAATCCCATCAGCCCCCCCCAGGCTTGTGAATATTCAGCTGATACAGCTGGTCGCTGACAATTTCAGTGTCCACAAATGGAAAGTCACTGGTCCTGCAGTCATTTTCTTCTGACTGAGAGGGACCGGGCAGGTCAAGGTCTATCAGTATTATTAAAGACTGAGGAAAAAAAAGCACTGAATGCCTCCACTTTTTCTTCACCACTATTAGTCAGATGACGATCTTCAACAAATATCAGTCCAAATCTGTTTATTTATTTATGATAGTGCAGGGACTTGATGTATGTTTTATAGATGGGAGACAATCACTTCAAATTTTCTTCTTTTTCTTGTCATTTCAACTCTAATGCAGTCAAATGCATAGCAAGACCTCTTTAACTGTTTCCAAAGGTATTGTTATCTTGGTGGATGAAGAGGTAATTGGAATGGCTTGCTTTTCTGCCAGAAGTCCTCCCCAGAACTACCAAGCGGTAAACAACTACATGGTGATTTCAGCTGAAGGTTAAGAAAGGCTGCCAAATATACAGTTGGTTACATCACTGACTTTTGAACTGCTGACTGATTATAGTCATGGTGTAGCAGTTTCTATGTTAACTCAATTTCTTATTTTTTCTTTGACCCCTTTACCTTGTATTCCAGAACTAAGAAAGCAAAGGAAAAGCAAAGGAAAAGCAAAGGAAAAGCAAAGCAAAGCAAAGCAAAGCAGAGAAAAGAAAAGAAAAGAAAAGAAAAGAAAAGAAAAGAAAAGAAAAGAAAAGAAAAGAAAAGAAAAGAAAAGAAAAGAAAAGAAAAGAAAAGAAAAGAAAAGAAAAGAAAAGAAAAGAAAAGAAAAGAAAAGAAAGGAAAGGAAAAGAAAAGAAAAGAAAAGAAAAGAAAAGAAAAGAAAAGAAAAGAAAAGAAAAGAAAAGAAAAGAAAAGAAAAGAAAAGAAAAGAAAGGAAAAGAAAAGAAAAGAAGGGAATAAAGAAGAGAAAAGAAAAGAAAAAGAAGAGAAGAGAAGAGAAAAGAAAAGAAAAGAAAAGAAAAGACCAAAACAAAACAAAACAAAACAAAACAAAACAAAAGTGTCTCAAGCCCTTGCCATAAATGTATTCTCAGTCTGGGTATGTGATGAGGTTAAATAGTCATTTGATATAAAATCTTACAGCTCCTTTACTTACTGAATCTTTGCTGATTTATGCAGCTGAAGAGAAGGTATGATAATGTTGACAGGTATGTATTGTCTCATAAACTTTATAGAAATGCCTGTGTGCAGTTAAGGTTGTCAAAGAATATTTAACTACCTGGATTGTGTAAATAAGGGTACAAGTAGGCATATAGTAATATGCAACAAGAAGATATTTATTTTAAAGAAAAGACCTACATATTATGCTACTTACTTTTGTACAATTGGTATAATCAATGTATATTATATCTCTTATTCCTGTAGTGGTTTTCATGAGATATCTAAAGTTCAGTAGTATACAATAATAGTGTATGAAGACTCTTTTTGTACTCACTTTCTTGCCCTTTTTTATATTCCACTTGAATGTCTGCTTCTAACTGTTCTAGAGCACAATTTACAGAGAATTGAAAAAGCAATTTTCTTTGGACAGCTAGCTATTCTCCCTAATTTTCACCTGCCAAACTCCTTTCTATGAATGTTGACTCAATCAGATAAAATGCAGGCTTTAAAGATGTTTGATTAGCTGCCTGGCTTACCTTTAGGTACTCACTTTGCATGTAAACTGTCTGCGTACCCACCACTCTTCCCTTCCCATTGACACAGCCTTCCTCAGAGCTGCACTGAGCAATGTGGGCACATTCTAAGATAATAAGCACTTTTCATTTATGGGCTACTGATAAATTACTTCTGTTTCATTAACTGCAATAAGAATGCACCAATAGTAAAAACAACATATATTACTTATGAAGTGTAACTTTAAAAAAATATTTTAGTTCAATTATTTATAGCGGTTCATTTGAAATCACTACAATAATGACTGAAGAAAGGCCGTTATATATTTCTCCTGCTGCACCCCAAAATACTCTCCAACAAATGAAAACCCAGTGATATGTCACTTATTTTATGAAATTCAGTTCCTATATCCTTCAGGATTTTGCCACCACAAATTGGTTTGTAACCAATTCTCATGATCTCAGTGGAATGACTCAAAATAATCAAATGCTCTGTCTAAAATATTATAACCAATGACTCACAAATTTTTACATGGAGTATAAAGGGAAACTGAGGAATACATCTAGTATGTTGCCTAACTTTTATGGCACTAAGTGGAAAAAATGTTACCTGCTTACACCCTTAGCTGGCAGCTACTAGAAAATTCTGAAAAAGCTTTTAGGCTTATAGAATGTAAGTGAGCTCTTAATGTGATAATGATGAATGTGAACTTTTGTATATACAAACATAATTGGACAAGGTTTGGACTTTGAAAGCTAAGTTGCTATCAGACAAAAGCAGTCTTAAAATGAACTAGATAACTGAAGGACTTTAGAACCTAATAATCTGAAACAGAATTAAATAAAGTTGGTGGAACACATATTAAGCTTGAAGGTAATTGTGCTCTCTCTGTCTAGAAGCTGCCTTGAGCCTCAGGAGTACTAGATCAGTGTACATTATCAAATTAGTTTTTTAAAACTATTATCTACCTGTTCAAAGCATTGCCTTACTGCTTCCCTGTGTTTTATGGCCAAGTTAGTATATATGTGGTCATACCCCTTGCATCACTTCTGGTACCCCAGTGAGTAACCACCATTCATATACTTAGAGCTAATGGAGAGAAAAAGGAAAAGTATGGTGCAACTGCCAGGGCAAGCCAACAGAAAAAACCCAGAGTTTTCATAAGTGAATCTTAGAGATTCTATAGAGCTTTCATTTTTTACCTAATCAAAAAATCATTTTGATACTATGTACAGTATTCTGTATTGTAACAGAGGGGGAAAAAAATCATCAAAAATATTGTAATCTTGTGATAAAAATTATCAAGGTAACTATAAAACTATAACTAGAAATGCTAAGGAAGAATGTCTTTCGATAAGGAAAAAATAAATCTTACAAATTCATCAAAATGTCAAATTTAGCTTAAGCAATTTTGATTTTTACTGATGGTTTTCTAATATATATGTATTTTTTTGTTCAAATACAATTGCCTTTAAATGCTTGATGCTTTTATTTATAATATGTTTTCCTTAAGCATTTGTCTTCCTTAGTTTACATTTAGTGTCCTTGCAGGTTTTTGGAGTTAAAAGAGATCTCAGCAAAAAACGTTTTTATTTCTGCTTGATCTTTGAACAAGTAACCAAGAATCTAAGGAGGGACAGTAACTCAGGACACTGACACAAGTTTCCAGTGTGATACTAGGATTTTTGATACATCCCTGGCCTACATTAAAGAGAAAATGTAAAAACCTCTAAACAAAACCAAAAAACCCCACACAGATAATGCCAAAGGATTTTAACAGAACTTGAAACATGGGATTGGAAGGGGCTCATTAAATCATCAATTCTTTCATTGCAGGGAGCTTGTCTGATGAAATGCCTGACATAAACTTATTTTAAACTTTAGCTTTTTGGCTTCATGTTGCTTCTAAAGAGCATTCTTAAAGAAAGTCACTGATGTAAATGTTAGAAGTCTAATTTCAAACTTAAATTTTTCATCAGCCAAATCTTTTTGCATTCATTCCCGAATCCTGAATGAATTTTCCTCAGGTATTCCAACTGTAATTTAGCTTCATTTATTAATACTCATTCATAGTGTTTCAGATAAGAGTAATCATGTTACGTCTTCACTACCATTTCTCTAACGTGTAAACAGAAGGGTTGTTTTTGTGTTTCTTAATCTCTTTCTTCACAGACCACTTCTATTGCATTTCTCTGCAGCAGTTTCAGACTTCCTGGGGTATGGGGGAATAAAAGTAGCCATATATAGTAGCATGGAAGGCGGGAACTGTAGTAGCATAGGGATGTGGTGATGCAGAAGATCACGTGTTGTGACAGAAACCTAGGAACTAAGTAGAAAACCGCCCATGAAGGGGCTGGCTCTGTTACTAGTATATAAGTGCCTGTGTCTTTCAATAAACTGCCATTTTGCCTTCCTCTCCATGAGAGTCTGAGTGCTGATGGTCCCTCAGGTGCTGCGCTGAGGTTTGGATATGTCATGAGCTGCAACAGCCATAGGTTTACAGATGCAATTTTACCACTGCCTTGTATATATAGTTAATATTATTGCAGTTTGTCTCTGTGTAGTATAGAATGTTCACCCTATGATTAAATTTTGCCACTTCCCGGCAACAATACACTGATAGTTACCTAGTACTTTCCTCTCTCTTACTCTCTAGTTCTTTTCTTTTTTATAATCCCACAGCATGACCTCATGTTTTATAGATAAATCTCTGACTGGCTGGTCCTTAATTTGTCTTCCTATTTCTGATTCTTCAGATCTTATGACCATCCAGTTGCTCCTTTGAGAGTATGCTGCTCCTCCTTCATGTTGATGACTTCTAGTCTCATACCACCAATGCATTTCGTTAAAATTTTCCCCTTTGTTATTTCTGTTCATCACTGAAAATATTAAATAATGTGTTCCACAAAACTCATGTTTGAAAACCAAACTGATAGCTCTCATCTAAATCTGTAATTTTCCTCCTTTTACTTATTTACCTACTATTCCATACTTTTTTTTTTTTAACCTGATTCCTAGTTCCTAAAACATACTTATTTGATTAATGAGGTAACAATATAAAAACCTTTAATGAAAGCCAGATGCTTTAAGCTTAATTCATCATCATGATTAATGCACAATAATTGGCTTGGTTAGCTACAGATATTTATCTACTTAATGCTGTGAATTGCTAAATTTGTTCTGAAGTAACACTGCCATGAAATAGTGGTTTTAATCTCAATCCAAAACATATATGTCTTCTCCCTTCAAATTTAACAGTCAGATTTTGTATCAATCACTCTAAAACAAATATCAGAAATTATGAATTACTCTTTTTTTTTTTTTTCTTAAGAGTATTGATACCAAAAGAAAAAAAAAAAAAAAAACACAACTCTTTGGTACGAATTTCCACTTGTTCCTTTGTAGAACTTGTTCTCTTCCACCAATGGTCTTCAAGAAGAGCATGAGATTCATCTGACCAAGTGGAGGCTTTTCTATCATGCGTATGTCTGAAATGGTTAATTAAATTCCCATGATAGGAAGAGGAAGAATGCATTTCCAAAGCTGGATTTGTCTCTTCTTAAACCAGGCACCTTAAACAGGTCAGCAAAAAATGTCTTCAAAATACAGCCTTCCCTGATAGTAGAAAGTGTTTTCAGTATTGATAGCTTTGTTGGAGGAAGGCAGCTAAATTTGCTAATCTACCCTGAACATGTAAAAGTGTATTTCATGGCATCAAATTCCTTCTGTATCATCTGTAGCTATATCTTTTGTCTCCTTGTACAGTGAGTTGTTAAAAGAAATGCTGCTGCTTTCATATTGTTATAACTACCGCTAGAACACTTTGAATATATTTGATTTCGGTAGTTAGGTCATTCTGCTGTTTAATACAGAATTTAATATTACATTTTTGTTTATCAATACAGCTTTTTACTATAAGCAATTAAAGTTGTCCTCAACCTAAAGTCAGCGTGGGAGGGGGAAGGGAAAGGATGGAACCACCAGTTCCATCTAAATCAGATAATTACATAACAAATACAATTTCTGTTATGCTGGAATTTGGACACAAGTTCCAAAATGAAAGTTTATACTCCACTGTCTCATAAAAGACCAACAAAATAAACTATGTGTATGTGAGTGCCTAGCACTTCGCATAACACGCTAAATAATTTTTGTTATTGTTGATTTGGTGGGGTTTTTTATTTGTTTCATTGGTTGTTTATTTATCTTTAAGGACTCTTTCTATAGATGCATTGCATTATGTCATAGACAATATTATGGCATTTGTGTCTCTAGCAATGTGTCATCTAGCAATGATGTGACAGTGGCAATTTATTTCCTTAGCATTTCCATTCCATCATTATGTTAATATCATTATTACTTGCTTTGAAAACTAAGTAGATATTTTTGGAATAAGAAGGAAAAAATATTCATCTTATCATGAATGAAAGTGTCAATGTTTTGCCCTCTTCAGTTTTCAGGACTCCTGTTATGATCTTTTCTTCTTTTTTACCTTCCAAAGGATAACTCTGTTGATTAGGTGTACAAAAGGCTGATGCTTGGGTTTAGAAGTCTGTTTAAGAATTAATTGAAAACAAGCTACCCAAAGCTTGTTGAACTCAACAAAATATCAGAAATTCCTAAGAGCCTGGGGTAGGTCTGTAAGACTGAGAATGATAATAGCTTTTTTTCTTACTTCTTCTCTTTTCAGGTTTGTTTGTTTTTGTTTTTGTTTTTGTTTTTGTTTTTTTGGTTTTTTTTGTTGGTTTTAGTGTTCGGGTTTTTTTTAAATGGAATGTCTAACTACTAAAAATATATTTCCTACTGCTCAACACAGTGTTGGATGGTTTAAAACATCTTTACATGTGCCATGTTACCAGAAGACATAGTTTATTTTGGTTTATTTTTTTAATACTAATCTACTGGTTTGGGCTGTGATAGAGTTAAACTTCTTGATAGTACCTTGTATGGTGCTATGTTTTGGATTTGTGTTGAATACATTTTTGATAACACAGGGTTGATTTAGGTATCAATGGATAGTTCTTACACAGCATCAAGGCCTTTCCTGCTTCTCAAGCTGCCCTGCAGGCAAGTAGGCTGGGAGAGGAGACAGCTGACGGATCACACACTGAGACAGCTGGCCTCAACTGACCAAAGGGACATCCCTTACCATATAACATCGTGCTCATCAAGAGAAGCTGCGGAAAGAATGAGGTTGGAGTTATGGAGTTTGTCTTCCCAAGTAACTGTTGCTTTTGTTGGAGCCTGGTTTTCCTGGGCTTGGCTGAACATCAGTCTGCGGATAGGAAGCAGTGAATGAATTCCTTTTTTTGCTTTATTTGGGCAAATTAAACTGTCTTTATCTTAACCCAAGAGGTTTTGCACTTTTACCCTTCCGATTCTCTTCCCCATCCCACTGCAGAAGAGTGTGCAAGCATCTGTGTGGTGCTGAGCTGCCCACCAGTGTTAAACCACAATAACTAATAAAATATGTAACACAAATTTAAATTAGTTTGCATGTGTCATCTTTATTGAACTTTGGAACCAAAGACTATATTTGAAAGCAAATTTTGTGACCAAAAAGTATCCCCAAATTTGGATGGATAATGCAGTTCAAGGTGTTATTTCTCATCAACATTTTCTTGCTGAGTGAAATCTCTAGGTGCTTCCTCCTGATGTGTATTTCTCTTGCAGTCTTATTTGTTTTTCAGCAGGGGTCTCTTTCCCTGCAGACAGCAAACAGACTGTCACTCCCCATTGGCAGAAGATAGCAAGATATTAGGAGACTGCTCCTGATAAGAATCCTGCACGCAGCACTGGTTAGTGTCATGAACTGCTCAGAACAAACAGAGGGGAAAAGTGTCTGAAGCCTAATGTGTCTAAGCTGGGGAAATACAATTTTTGCACCATTCCCATCATGGGATATTGAATGCACTTTTTTTTCTTTTTTTAACCTTTTAAAACTCTACAGTAAAATAAAATAAATCTATTTTCCATTTATTCCTCAGCTAAATAGGATAGTATTAATAATAATAGAATTCCATTAACATTCAAATGTTTATGATTAAGAGCTAAGAAAAATGTATGAAGCAAAAGTAACATATAATTTGATTTGTGCCAATTGAGATTATGATTGATATATCTTGAGTTATGAAGTTGGTTTTATGGTTTTTAGCAGACACTGGCGAGTATGAGAGGGAAGATGAGAATCTAGATATTAGCTGCATTTAATTTTTTTCAACACCACTTCTCTCCCCATTGACTACTGAATGAGAGAGATGAACAGTATGGCTCTAGAGTTTCCCAGCAAAAAGTATTGGGATCAAATATTAGTGTTACTGAAAATAGTAACCAGGAAAACTCTCCAAACCAAATGATAGTTTAGAAAGCAAACAATGCTTTTGGGGGATTTTTCCTCCTAACATGCACACCAAGTTTCTCAAGGGTACATATTATATACAATAGAATACTTGCATATTCATAGTACCTTACATATTCATTTTCATTCATGCACAGGTTTGGTTACAAGTTTCTTGATTTTAATGCAAATTAGTACGCATCCCCAAATAGCACTGCTGAAGTTCTCTACTAACTACTAATGCTCCCCAAGCAGGGTTTTGCCCTCTTTTGGAGGGCTAGTTGAGCTGGAGATCACAGTCTCCTATTACCACAATTACTTTTGTCATAATTTCAAATAATTTTCTGTGGACTGCAACACCTTAACAGCTTGTCTCCTCTTGTAGCCAGAACTTTCTCATTTGGAGGCTCCTTTCTACATATTTTAGATAAAGGTGTTCTTTTTCCCATATGTTCTTTGTTTCCCAGGGCTAATGCCCTTGATTAGAAGTCCTTTCATTCATCAGTTTTGATGACTTTAGAAGTTGGGTCAGCTTGACCTAAATTTTGTGCTCATATTTTTTTTAACATATAGTTAAACACTAAATCCCAGTTCAATAATTCAGGAGTTTAAGCAACATATGGAGAAGGTGTCATGAGACACAGAACACTCATCCCTCTCAAGAGCCTTCTAGGGTTCTGGTCCAATCACAAAACTCATTTAAGATTTTCTGGCACCAAAAGTTATTTAAAGAGTTTTAGGGGTCCCTAAAAAAGAATTAGGTTAAGTTTCTGCTAAGACTTTTTATACTGTCTGGGAAAAATCTGTACATCTTGGTGCTTTTGATGTTCATTTATAAATAAAGCAAAGTATTTCCTGGATATGAGCTAATATTAATATTAATGATAATGAGACTCTGTTCTAAAGCTGAGAAGTATTTCACAGAAAGACTCGAGAAATGCAAGATTCATACTTGCACCTTTAATTCAAAATCTATTGGCCTTCTGTTACTATACTGTTATCAGGCAGACTTATTTTTCATTGATACATTAATTATGATTGATGGTCTCATACTGATGACTGGAAGGTCTTCATTTAAAGACTTAGACATATTAAAGTATGATTTTTCTTTGTCTGTGTTAAGAAAATCAAAGAAATAAGAAAAAAAAAGTTTTGAAAACAGAAATAATGATGCAATATTTTCCTCCAAATACCACAACTTAATAGTACTACTCCCAAAACAATGACTTAAGAGATTTGGGATATTTTCTCCAGTAAAAGTGCCAAATATAATTTCATATGGGGCACACTAATTTGCTTCATGTACCTCAAGACTGAATCATTGTAAATGTTTTGGCACTGATGTATTTCAGAGACTGCTCTCTCTGAGGAATGAAATCGAGTTTACTTTTTGAAATGTTAGGAGTTCGATGAAGTGTCAAAGGTTTTCATCCTGAGAACACACAGATACAATAAAAGGTGTGGAAAAAGAAAGGGACTTCATGTAACACATACTTACTTGAGATAACTCCTCAGGGAGTCTCATCAGGAGAGGCAGATTAAGCCACCTTGGAAGATAACTCCTGGGTAAAAGTGGGTCGCCTCATATTTTGGAAGTGTCTGAGAGTCATCTTATCTTAAGGTAAATGTCTAACATAAATCAAATGAATTTTGCTTCTCAAGTACATGCTGTCCTTTGACCATAAAGGGAGCCTTTGAGTGGTTGACCGAAATCCAAGTGTCTACATCAGAAAACCCTAAAGTTGAAACAAATATTCAAATACTAAAGTTAAGTTGTTTAAAGAACTGTACTTTACACAGTGGGAAAATACTGTCATGTTAATTTTGTAGAACTTCAAACTGACTAAAAAGAGCAGAAAATATGTACAATTCAAAAAAATTTAATTTCTCAACACCTAATGATTAAAAATTTCTAATGATGATGGTAGTGCATTTTTCAGGGCCAATTCATTATTTTGTATTTCAGAAAAAAGTTGCAGAACATTAGAAAAATTAACAATTGATGGTCATATAGTATTTCTGCTACCAAAGATTTAGACATAGCTGAGGCAGATAGAAGAGGGCTATGTTAAAGAGACTTCTGCATATCTTGTTTATCCTCTGAATGATGATGGTCCAAAGACAAGATTAAGAAATATCAAGGGCATGGGTGAAAAGGTGAGATATTAGTTATATATTTTACTCTATTTTATTGCAACCTAATAGACGGTAGGTGGTGTTCTGTCATATTGTCTTCCAATAGAGTGTTTCCTCTTTATATGTGATTTCTCTTTACACATGCCTGCACTCCCTTAGCAAGCTTTCTTTATTAAGGATAATGTATGAAATGAATTAGTTTTTCACCTTTACAGACTTAGAGATTTTACTACTAATGTTTGATAATTTTAAGGTGAAATCATAGGTGTTTTTATCTGTCTTTTTTTGGCTGCCAAAGCAACAAGCGGAAGACTTGTAGGTGGCACCAGTTCATATCAAAAAGCTGTTATAGCAAAAACAAATAAACATGCTTGTTTTCTGCCTTGTATGTGGTGAATAACTACATTAAATCAACCTCAGCTGTCCATCAAAGTCAAATTTATTAAAGCACAACACTGCAACTAAACACTTTTTGAAATCAATATGACTGATGGCTAACAGCATGAGGTTTGCACCTACATTTACCTTTTGAAAGACTGACCTTTTCCACCATCTTTGATTTTTCTTTAATGGACACTCTTCAAAACTAAGGAAGTAAGAATGAATAGCTTCTCATCATTATAGAAGTAATACAAACACTATGCTGTTTCTTCCAGAACTGTAAAAACCACAAATGAAAAATGAAACAGAAAACAGCAGAAATACACACACACCCCACCCGCCATTTCTCAACCTGTCAGCTACATAAAAAAGACCCATTAAAGCAGAGTAAATGGCAGACAGAAAGGCAGCAGCTGCTGCTACAGGATAACTTCATTGCAAATATACAGTAAGTCAGAGACATTTCATTTTTATTAATTTAAAGGTACAATGAGAAAGCACACCAGCTCAATCAAATTGACTCTCTTAACCCATGATTTCCAAGGAAAAGTAACTTGTTGGGTCCAAAATGCCATAAGACTATTTGACTGAGAGCTAACATTCCTTTGCTGCTTTAATGTTGAAGAGAAGGAATGTCTTCAGGGTTTGGAAAAGAATAGCATTCAAAATATTAGAAATTATTCTGGTGTTTGGTTTTTTTTGGGTTTTTTTTACATTTTAATAATGTCATCCATCTAATGCAGAATTGTGTGATTTTAGTAAATGCTTTTCTCCATATAAATTACCTTATTTAGTAGACATAAAGAGAAGAATGATTTCAGGTCACTTATACCTCTTCATTAAACATGGGGAAAAGGGAAGTGGGAATAACTCACAGAATATAAAAAGTTACAAATTCCCATGATTAAGAAAGAAATACAAGTCTGGACCTTGTAATGATATAGCTATAGAAATTTGTATTTTCTTTAGCTGTGTAACTACACTTGGCAATTTTTGCTCCAAGACATTTGTTTCTGCTTCTGCAGTATGGTTGACAACACTTCTTACTGGGATACTGTATCTGTTAAATATACATCTAATCAAATAACTTCAGATATAGAAAACAACTGTGTAAAAATAATTTAGAATAACTAGATAACTACAATATTACTGAGGAAATTATTGAAGATATGCTTATTGAGTTTTTTAAATTGAAAAGAAAGTCATTTTTGTTACTGTTACATTGGAGTTTATTTTCCATTTAACGCCAAGTTTATCAATATTCTCAAAGCTTATTGACCAAACATTTACTTAAGGTTTCAATTTATTTAGCTAGGAAACCAACAGACATGAAACAAAGAGTAGTTTGTTTTACACTGTATAAAAAATATGATGTTCTGGCTTTGAAGTAGCTAAACTATTGAGTATAGGGAGGAATATACAAATAATCCCACATGTATTAAATCACAATGGAAATCTTGCAAGTAGAATTTATACAATATTAATGAAACAACAGTTATCCTGTTAATATATAGTTTTGTTTAACAAAAAATCTTAACTAGTGAGTATAAACCAACAAAAAATACATAGCTAAGAATATAATCAGAAAAAATAGTAACTTTGTCAGTATTTTTACTAAGAAAACCTTAGTGCAAATAATTAATCCTAAGGGAAAGAAAAATTATTTGAACCTAGGCTATCAGCTAAAGAAGTACCACTTTCATAAGTATTTCACAACCTTGCACTCTATGTGGTCCTGCATGAGCAAGAGGCTTGGATCAGGTGACCTCCACAGGTTCCTTCCAACCTCAGCCATCCTGAACACTGTGATTCTGTGTGAATCTAGAGCTCTTCTTCCTTATTTAGATGAAATGTTTCTTTCAAATTGCTACAGCTATCCACTGAAGGAAAAGAAGAAATGCCATCTGATCTGGTCAGTATTACATCATACACTAAGGAAAGTGGTACACAAACATTTTTCAAGAGTAATTCAGGAGCAGGCAGTGAGTTAAGATATAGTTTAGCAATTCTGAATATGGAAAAAACCAAATGCTTTTTAGAGCTAATTTACAAATAGAGGATGGTACATGTCAAGTGTATTCATATACACAGTGAAGAGTTTTTCCACTTCCTTCTACAAGTGAGTCCCAGATGCTGTTTAAAAATGTTTTAAGAAGAACGTAATATGCAAAATAGCATCTTTGCTAAAATAAAGGTTTTTCATTTCAAGTGTGGCAACTGCACTTCTTTTCCCAGAGGACAAAAAAAGAGCTTCCAAATATGAAATACACATATGATGAATAATGCTACATTTTGGCATATGGCCGAATAGCATACAACACCGAATAGGAAATAACTATTCTTATCCAACTGCTGAAAGTACTTCATCATAGTTATTATTGTTATGATTTCATAGTGATCATCTAGCTGCTTCACACAAAATATAAAAGGAGACCTGGTCCGTCCCTTGGATGTTTAAACTTCAGAGGTTAAGAGAACAATCTGTCATTTAGTGCATGGTGTAGTAAGATTTGGGTCTTTCCTATTTACGCCTGGAGAGATGCTGAGAGAAAAGTATATTTTCCTAAGTCGTAATGTCCCCTCCAACTTTCTTCTGCTCTGCAGGAGTTGAAATTGCTACAAATGTCCATCCGTTGCAATGTGCTTTTATCCTTCAATGGCTGCCACGAGACTGGCAAAGTCATTGTGTTCCTGATCAAATCCTGTACAACTCTGGGAGGTGGGATATAGCCAGTCTGCAGAGCCTGACAAGTCCATGCTGAGGAATCAATGGTACAACACACTAAAAAAAGACAACACACGACTGCTGTCCTGAGCCACCTTACCGCCACTTGTTTTCACAGTTCCCACAACGGCAGTGGTCTGTCTTTAAATGCCAGTGGAAAAGATAGTAATATGCACAAGTGTCAAACAGTAGAGATGCAGGTAAATGGTTAGTCATTGCAGCCATAAATGCAAATGGATGAACAACTCAAATGCTGCTTTTACAATGTGGAGTTTCAGTGCAATTTTGCTACATTTTAGCATGTAGGTTCGGGCCAGGGCTGTGAAAGGGAGGTGACGATGACCAAGTACTCAGGAGTTTTCTGAATGAGGCAACCAGAATTCAATAAACAGGAGAGCTGATAAAATATCTGAAGGACAGTGGGCAAATAGAAGTGGGGGGCCAAACCGGCATGGGATACAAACTTTCAGTGCAGTGGAAAGAATATGTTGAAAAAGTGAGTGGAAATACATCATACAAGACTGAAAGCCGACAGCTTTCAGTAACATTTCTTGTCAATGTGCATTTCCTTCTCCTGTTTGGCCTTTGTGATCTTAGATTTCTGCTTTGAGAAGCTTCTTCTCAAATGTTTACAGAGATAGAGCTTTAGCAGAAAATCCCCTGATGTTTGGAACAACTGGTCAGTGTAAATATATTGCTACACAAGTCCTATCTTCTAAAGTATTTACACACCTAGTTCATTCATTTTGATAACAGTTTGGATTCCAAGGGTTCAATTTTGTGTGTTTAGACAAATACTGTTTCAGGTCTGGTTACACTAGGATAAATGTTACCATACAAGGATTTTTATTACTGTAGTTGTAATGGTTAAAAAATTGCACTAGCCAACATAGTTATAGAGGTAACATCTTCTAAGTGCAGACCAAGCCCTTGCCTATAAGGAACTAAGATGGAAGATTATGTTTCCCTTGAAAGCACTGTGTAAATTTACAGCAGTAGATAAATGATGCAATTGGAAAAGCATTTTTTTATAGATTTCCCTGAGAGTAATGCAGGCTGGCTGTGCACGGAGTATTTTTGGAGGATGAGAAGCTCATAAAGGGAGATGGTGGAGCTATAGGCCATTACTATAAGCAAGCAAGCATCCAGTACAGTGTGATGTAAATGAGTTATGAGTGACCTACCAAGACTTTAATCACACTGATGTAATAGCATAGATTTTGTGTAAAAGTAGGAACGTGGATTTGGATTTACTGACTATTTTTATGTCTTTTTTATTATATTTCCAGCTGGCTACCCTTCTATCAAAATGAATTAGAGCAAAGAGAAAGAAGAAACAAAGAAATATGTTACAGTATGTTAGGGTCCAAGTGTGACCAATGAACTAAACAAAGAAAATGCATTGAAATTTGGCTTCTCAGAGGATTCAGGGACTTTATCTGTTAGAAATGAATGCTCAGAAAGAGTGTCAGTCTCTATGGTATTGCTGAACCATGGAGAAGAAAAAACCTGAAGGGTAATTTGAAGACAGTCAGCTAGCATTTTTCAGAGAAGGAGTCAGATGAACTGTCAGTTTTGACATTCTATCTTAAAGAGTAACCTTCAGCATTACATCAGTCTTAATAGCCTCATGTCATTAGTAAAAGAAGAATTGAAAGATGTGTGAATGCTCAGATAGGGAATGATATCATACTTTTTAAAGAAAATTAAATGTTCACCAATATTAACTGTCTGCAAATTTGGATGGTTAAACAAAAAGATAAAAATGTTCTCCATTTTATTATTTAAGCTGCACAGTTGATCCCATGCAAATAATTCTGACAAAATTTTTGCAGATCCGTTGTATCAAGAACAGAAATCTTCTGCCTTTGGTATAAACATTACCTGGTCCACAAGGAAATTTTTCACATAGGCCATGGCTTTACTTTAAGAGGAAATGGTTATTATTACTGGTTTTGCTGTTGTTATTTTTATTATGAACTTCTATATGAATGTGTGCTACTCTAGCCTCAGTATGGTTTTGCTCGAGCCAAAAAAGGAGAGTCTGGGACTTGCTTTGATTTATGGGAATATTCCATAAACATATGAATTTTATTAGTTTTTATTACCGAGCACATCATATGGCATGGCATATCTCTTTGGTCAGCTGGGGTCAGCTGTCTCAGCTGTGTCCTCTCCCTACTTCTTGTGGGGCCCCCCCGCCAGCCTGCTCACTTGCAAGGCAGCCTGAGCAACAGGAAAGGCCCAGACACTGTGCCACTGCTGATCAGCAACAGCTAAAACGTCCCTGTGCTATCAACATTTTTTTGGTCACAAATCCAAAACATAGCATCATACAAGCTACTGCAAAGAAAATTAACTCCATCTTAGCCAAAACCAGTACAGTCAGTTTAATTTTAAGTATCTATACATTGTTACTGTTCATGGCTTCATACCTGTAGAGTTTGCCCATTTTTCAACTGAAACTAGTGTATCAAAAAATATCTCTCCCTTAGTATAGCACTCTCTGCAATACCATGGATAACTTCCTTTTCAGTATGAGGAAGGATTATTAAAGCTATTCCTTAGTCAAGGAAGGTGTGGCTAACTAGTGGTCAGCCACTTTGGATCTTCATGACAGCTTG
Source organism: Falco naumanni (assembly GCF_017639655.2). NCBI lineage: Eukaryota > Metazoa > Chordata > Aves > Falconiformes > Falconidae > Falco > Falco naumanni. The sequence goes on along the minus strand of NC_054055.1, from coordinate 100,131,679 downwards.
GATCTTGAGAAGAAATTCTTACCCACTTAGAGCTCTGCCCACATCTTTATGAAGTCTTACAGCACTGAGGTTGTTCTGTAATGTCTTTATTTTTCTAAACCCCCTAGTATTTACTTAATTCAGATAATGATTATTACTAAAGCTGCAATAATAAAAAATGTGCATTGTACTAGACTGTAAAAATTTTAACTAGTGAATTCTTGTGTCTTCGTATACAGTTTTTTTTGCCAATAATGACATTTTGACAACACAACAGCAAACATTGTTTTTCATAACTTGACACATGATAGGAAGTGAGATACATTTACAACCAACAAGTCAAAGCAAAATATACAGTTCTAATTCTTCACATCATGTGCTGAAATCCACATAAATATTCATACGCCCATAAACAAAGTGTCTTGGAAAAATTCAACTGCTAGAAAATAGCTGCTTTTTGTAGGAAGTGGCATATGTTGCTGTTGTTGTCATTGTTTTGTAAACCAGCAATATAAATAACTGCCTTTTGGGGACCAAGGATGTCACCGGTATCTTTCCCACTTAACCTTGTTTCAGAGTAATTGATTTCACAAGAGGGTTACTAGACTTACATTCAAACTTTTCTGTGTGCATAAATGAGTGCTTTCCACATAGAACTAGTTGAAGCCTCAATAAATATGAATATGAATTTGGGGCTAGAATTGAAAAAGTTCTCCATTATCTCCTCAATATTGTAAACACAATTAATTTCTTATGCCCTCTTCTAAAAGGAGTGAGATTGTCAACACAATTTTGCACAAAATCTTGGAAAGAGCTCTCTTGATTTCAGTGGGGGAGATTTTTTTCAGTATTTGTCAGAAAATTCTTCCAAATATTTTTAATAGCTTAACTCTGGTGCAAAGTTGCTGATTCCAATGTCTAGTGTTTATATCCATAATAAATTTGAGATGATTTTCCAAAATTGAACCCATATAGATGCAGTTTTGTCAATTTGCATCAGAGTGCTTTTTTTGATAACCTCAAAAGACAATTAAAAATATCCTACAGTCTTCTTCAGCAGAAATACACTTATTCTGATGATGAATCTACTAATGCATAAAAATGTATCTAGAATGTAACTGGTTTAAGTTGTAATCCATTAATACATGGGGGGGGGGGGGGGGGGGGGGGGCGGGTGTGAAGGAAATTGTGGCTCAAAAAAGATAAAAACCAGAACATTAAGAGAAACTGCATATTAAACTTTGATAATAAATAACGAATAACAGGGGGAAAAAGACTTGAAAAAAATCTATCATAATGTGCTGTAAGCATAGTTTTCAAAGCAACCATAGTTGACACTATTGCATCACTTTTTAACAGCTCATGTTGATCAATATTTTTTGTGTGAAGCAGGAAAGTACAATTAATTATTTGAAATATCTGAGGAAACTAGTTTCAAATTAATGTATGCCAAGTCCAAGACACAATGTTACTCGAAGTATTGTTTTATTCTGAAAAACTAGGGGGAAAAAAAAGCAGTAGAGAATGTACTGTCTTCTGGGAATTCATCCTCCAACTGATATTATTTTTTTTTTTAAAGTCTGTGGTAAAACTGATGAAACTCAAATTATTTAGAGTCGATTTTTATTTAACGTTGTTTAACACGTTTGAATTATATGATTCTTATGTTCTTACCAGTAGAAACATTGTCCAACAACACAGATTTCACGAGTACCCCATAAGTTCCCATAAGTTTACATTTTTATTTTTTTTAACTGTTACGTATTTTTTTCTTAATATTTCATTTCAGATATCATGCTTGCAAGTATGTGCATGCACTAAATTATTATTTATGTATGCTTTAGCATAATTTTACAGAAATTCTACCTGAACTTTTAAATGCCTGGGTACTAAAAATACAATAGAATGAAAAACTGAATGACATCAAAGGCAAAACCAATCCCTACTCTATTATCATAGTTCTTAGCTATGAAAAATAGCTTTTGCTGCCATGTTTTGAGTGTTTTTTTCCTCAGTCCTTTAAGTCTGATGAGTGCTACCCACTGTTACTTTGTGTAAAAACCCCACCAAAATAAAATAAAATTTAAAAAATATTAAATCCCTCTATTTGATCCTGCTGCTCTGAATTTCCCGTATGTCTTGCCCGCTTCCTGCAACTGGAGCTTGAGACCCACCCCTGCAACAGCTGGAAACCCAGTAACACTCATGAAACCTTCTTGTAGGCTATTGTTTGACAAGGAGAACTTGAGATATGATGAATAATTTCTCCACTCTGTGAAAACAGAAATTGACACTATTGATGTGTTTTTAAAATTCTCAAGTTCTAACTTGTAGGAGCAAAACCAAGGTACACTAAAGTTTGGGTTTTTTTTTTAATAGAAGCATAACTTTTTTTCTTTACCTGATATGTGTCAAAGAAAGGATGATAAGTATATTAATATAATTTTTCTAAATGTGTATCTACTGTATATATCACAATATTATTAATGCAATTTTAGCCGTCATACATCAGGAAGATTCCAATCTTTTATCTGAAAATTCTATGAAGAGAATTATATTGTATATTATACATATATAGTAGTCAGATGACTACTTACCCACTTAGCTGGGAAGTACACCGCTTCCGAAATTGAACTTCAATACAAGTAGGCAGTGATTCCACAAAGCACTCAGAGGATTTAAAGGTGTTTCTGTCCCATTTGAAAAGACAGTGTGTTTACCATGTTGAATTCAAAATTACATAGCTACTTCTAAAGTTCCCTAGCCTTCCTTTCCATTAATACTGATGATCCTTCAAGGCCATATTTTTCTTTCATGGAATTCATGGAATCCACACTTAATAAGACCTTAATATTTTGCTCTGCACTGCTTCTGAGCTAAATCAACTGCTCCTGTGCCATTCTGAAAATTCCTATATGGTTAGCACCTGATGCTTTGTCAAGAGAAGGTCAATTTAATCTAAAAATAACTATTTCATTTACATTTATATAGTTCTATTCAAACCAGATGACTTCTAATGAAAAATCCAGTATTCAATGAATAACAAATTATCCTGTTGAACATTTCACAGAAAGAAAATATTATCAATTATTTCCTTTTAGTATTTAAATACTGTACTTCATACTTTCCTTCTCTTTCTTTGCTTTCTTCAGTAAGTATAATGCAGTAAATCAGAAAAGAAAAACAGTATGTGTAGTTTTCCCTAATAGCATCATTCTAATGAATTTTCTGTGTGACATACTCACCTATGCTGGGGAAGTTTCAATGGGCTGTTTGAAATGCATAATTAAAAACCTGTTAGTGTTTGCAGGACAAATGTCAAATACTGCAACAGTAATATTCCTATTGTTACACTAATCCAATGAGATGCGAAATCAAAAATGTGTAGGGTCTGTTTACAAGTATAAAATGTTTCTGTAGTATCTTCCGTAATAACAAAGAGATTCTCCTACTCAAATAAATTGAATTTAATTTTATCATGCAAACAGTAAGGGAGGAATCTTGCATTCATAAGAATTAAAGTACTTAGAAATTTGACTTCAAAAGGACCCATGGTATTTTTAGCATTCTGAGAAAACTCATTTAATACTTAACTGAAGTTATCCTGCCTGCATAAATCAAACGTGCATTGACAAGAAGATTTGATTATAAGAACTCATTTTAAAACAGATCAAATAAGAGTCTTGAATTAAAAGGGTTTTAATTTTAAATTATAGGAATACTTTTTAAAATAATTGTGGGTCAGACCATACCTTTTAACAAAATAAATTAGATAAAGAAACTGTTAAATTATTTACAGCAGACAATGTGTTGCAATTATCTAGAGACTTTTGATAACGTCTTAGGGTACACTCAAACAATAAAATAATTTTAAAGTAAAATGATGTAAGAATTATCACTAAATATTAACTACATCAGTTTTCTATTTAAATAGATTACATTACAAACTATAGTAAGTATATAGCACTTTAATAATAATAAGCCAACTTAAGTATGCTTTTACTTTATAAAATAGAAAGAGATTTCTAATTGTCTGTGCTGCTTTTTAACTAGGATGATATAACTCAAAAATGCTCTTCACTGTTTTGTTGGCCTGTACTAACTTCTCTTATTCCAATTGATTTAGATTCTAACATGTTTAAAAAACTGTCTAAATAGTCCTTAACTACACATGCAGGCTTTGGTGGTACATTCTGAATATAAATTACATCTGGAGATGTCTTCCTCACACCTGAATTTGGGTTGGTGTATTCCAATGTCCTCAAATTTTTCCCTTATAAAATAGAAACTTTTGACTATCAGTCATTAATTGGTAAAGTTGTATTTAGACTAGAGCACTTGGGCATCATAACACTTAAAACTTAGGCTCTTGACTTCAGAATACTGAAGATAGATGGTTAGACTCCCTATAAAGCCAATCCACTGTGTCAGATTACATAAGAATTTAAATTCCCTTCAAGAACAAGATCACATTCAGTTGTCAGATTCTAATATACAAACTGATTATTAAATAAGGCTACTTTTACTTGAATTTCACCTCAATCTCTGTACCTTGGGCACAATAAACCAAATATTTAGACTTGTTCACCTTTCAGCCATACTACATGAAATAGATTCACATATGTGGTCTCCCAGGCAGAATTTTTGGTCCAAGTAGTGGCAAAGGAAAAAAAGGTAGAGCATTTAGAAATATATAGAATCTGAATTTTTCCTTCCTTTTGGGGATCAGCATAAAGTCACATCACTGTAAGCTGTATTCTGCTGCCAGTGGAGAGCTTGAAAAAAAACCACCACCACACAACACTGTATTAAAAAAGAAGCACCAGTTGTTTGAAAGACAAATTTGGTTTTATTCTGAAACAAGGATAGGGCTGTAGGAATCACAGATGAACAAAATTGTAAGTATTATACATTTATGACAACACACCATATAGGCATAAAATCCTGCTTTTCTCTTGTCCCTTGCCCTGCTGCACTATGAGCAATACTGTATGTTTTCACATAAGTATATTCTTAATATGAAGAGTAGACTCTAAGAAAATTATATTTGTAAAACGTTGTTTGTATAAGTGTATTCTTTTAGAATCTGTTTATATCCAGAAGCAAGGGGATTGAGAACTTGGTGTTTTATACAACATTATTCAAAGTGCTATTAATTTAAATAATTCTATTTTACAGAACCTCAGAAATTATAATCAATATGTTCACTTTCATGAAACATGCAAAATAAATTGAAAAAGCAATAATATGGTGATGGTAATTTGTGCAAGAGATACCATCTTCAGAGTGTTGCAGCAATTCTCAGAAATGCAGCATAAAATGTACAATTACAATACAATTAATCATATTTAAAGAAACGGTATTTTAATTAGATGTTTATTAGTATTCCCAAAAATCGTTGTCCTATGTCTACATTCTGAACCTGCACATTTAGCCCATTTTTTTAAGGTTAAGTTTGCAGACTGCAAATTTGAAATTAATGAAATTAAGATTTTCATTATGCTTTCTTAGTAGACTAGACCCACTCCACTGGAATGTATGGATAGTTCAGGTCTTAGTAAAGGGTGAGCTGCAGCTAGGCTAACGGTGAATCGATATGGTTGAAAAGAAAATGTCTTTGGACATGTCAGTTTAAGCCCTTCTCCATCCTGCAGTCTAAATAATACCCTAGATAAATAAATGTAAGGACTTAAAGGAGTAATACCCTTGCTACACCTTTCAATACATTAATCCTAAGGTTCTGAATGCTTCCATTAAAGTAAATCTAATCTTCCAATTTAGCAAATACAACCTGAAACACAATCAGCTATTCTGACATTCAGACAATAATAGATTAAAAGTTTATATTTATAGCCCTAAATTCTGAGATATGAAGCAAAAAAACAAATATTCCTACTTTATCTTTTCAAATTTCATTCTGACTTGGAATACATACTCCATTCAGCAATATTTGGGCAAAGAACTGTACAGAAGCCAGGATAAACCAATAATAATGAAAAGTAGTTCTTAATTACAAATGCTTCCTATTATTATTGGTGCTGAAATGTATATAAAATCCGAAGCTGGATAGTCAAGAAACAATTTAAAAGTCAAGAAACATATAAATAAAGCAAGAGGTACCTCAAACATGACTTAAATTATGACAGAAGTAAAAGAAAAATAAATAGAGATAAATCAAGCACATTACTGGAAGGAAAAACAACAGACTGCAGAAGAATTCATGATAGGTAGGGGATACATCCTAGCAAATGGAAAGTTCAGTAGCAGTAACCTGCCTATCCACAAGGCAAGAAAAAATGCTAATGTTAACAGTACTTGTAGACGCAGCATATCTTTTCCTCCCAAAATAATCATAGATACAAGTGAGATAATTTCTAGTCAGAAGCAGGCAGTTCTGATATTGATTCTGATGTTAGCAACATGTTGGAAAGTTCTGTAAATCCTACATATCTGGAAAACATTTAAAAATGTATCAAAAGTTAAAAGACTAACTGACCATATGTGGTGGCTAGACTCCAAGTGCCCACCAAAGCTGCTCGGTCACTCCCTTCCTTAGCTGGGGAGAGACAAGAAAATATAACAAAAGTCTCGCGGGTCGAGGCAAGGACAGGGAGAGATCAGATCACTCGGCAGTTACCGTCACAGGCAAAACAAACTCAACTCAGGGAAATTAGCTTTATTTATTGCTGATCAAACCAGAGTAGAATAAGGAGAAATAAAAACTAAATCTCAGAAGACCTTTCTCCCACTCCTTCCTTCCTCCCAGGCTCATTGCTCCCAGTTTACCCTACCTTTGCTCTTCCCTCCACCAGTAGCAGAAGGGGACAGGGAATGGGGACTGTAGTCAGTTCATCACACGCTGTCTCTGCCACTCCTTCCTCCTCAGAGGGAGGCTCCTCACACTCTGCCCTGCTCCAGCCTGGGGTCCCTCCCATGGGAGACAGTTGTCCACAGACTTCTCCAATAAGAGTCCTTCCCACAGGCTTCAGTTCTGCACAAACCACTCCAGGGTGGGTCCTTCCCATGGGTTGCAGTCCCCCAGGAACAGCCGGTTCCAGTGTGGGCCCCCTGCAGGGTCACAAGCCCTGCCAGCAAACCTGCTCCAGCCTGGGCTCCTCTCTTCACAGGGCCTGCCAGGAGCCTGCTCCAGCATGGGCTTCCCATGGGGTCACTGCCTCCTTCAGGAATCCACCTGATCCACCATGGGGTCCTCCACGGGCTGCAGGTGGGTATCTGCTCCACCATTAACCTCCATAGGCTGAGGGCACAGCCTGCCTCACCGTGGGCTTCACCACAGGCTACAGGGGAATCTGCTCCAGTGCCTGGAGCCCCTCCTGCACTGACCTGGGGGGCTGCAGGGCTGTTCCTCTCACGTATTCTCATGCCTCTCTTCTGATTGTTGCTGCACAGGGGGTTTTAGTTCCTTCTTAAATACGCTGTCCCAGAGGCACTACCACTGTTGCTGATGGGCTTTATCTTGGCCAACAGTGGGTCTGTCTTGGAGCCATCTGGCATTGGCTCTATCAGACATGGGGGAAGCTTCTAGCACTGGGTCCTCAAACTTTTTAAACAGGGGGCCGGCGCGCGGATGAAGTGGCAGGCCATCATCTGCAGCTGCTTGCTTTCCCCCGCCAACCCCTAGGGGAGGGGCGGCGGGGGGGGGACCTGTAAATATCAGGGGCGGGATTGAGGACCCTGGGGGGCCATATCCAGCCCGTGGGCCGTAGTTTGAGGGCCCCTGTTCTAGCATCTTCTCACAGAAGCCACCCCTGTAGCCTCCCTGCTACAAAACCTTGCCATGCAAAACCAATACAACTTAACAACTAACGAGTCATCATGTGTCATGTGTTAAACATAAAAAAAATGCAAGTTCTAGTGATGGTTTTATCGCAACAATTCTTTTGGGCATATATTATATAGTAATCAGAAGGAAAAATAAACCATATTTTTAATTTATGTATATATACATGTGTAAAAATATGTATAAATATATTTTAAGGTAAGTAGGAAGATAGGTTTTTAGGTTTAAAGAAAGTATCTTCCAACAAAGAGTAGAAGACTTTCAGGGTCATTGAGGGCAAGAAGATGATTGGCATGAGCCAGTATGGATTTATAACCAGTGAATGGGCCTCTATGATAAGAGGACTGGCTCCATGGATAAGGTAGGTGCAAGAAACACTCTTTACCTTGTGTGTAGCAAGACCTTCATCATAATCTGTCATAGATCCTTACAGCCAAACTGGTGAGGTATGATTTGGGTAGGCAGATTCTAAGGTGGCTGGAAAACTGGTGAACTGCTGGGCTCCAAGGTTTGAGATCAGCATGACAAAGTCCTACTGATGGACAGTTACTTACTACTGTATTCCTTGGGTTTGATATGGAAGCCAATATGCCAGCATGAATTGGAGTTGACTCTCCAGAAAGCAGCTTTGCAGAAAAGGACCTCAGGGTCCAAGTGCACAAGTTGAACTTTGTGGGGCAGGAGCATGCCATTGTGGCAAAGACCAATCACATACTGAGTGATTTTAGCAAGTGATGCCAATGGAACAAGGAAAGCTGTTCAGCCTGTAGTCTCATTCAATAGCTGTGTAAGAGACAGAAGTGATATTGTGTATCTTGAGATGGTGCACCACAGTTTTCACATAAACATTCCATATAAATTCTTCCCATTTATTTACTTTAGCTGCAGTTCTGAAAACAATGACAAAAATTCCAGAAACACGATTCCAATCATATTTTATGACTTGTGCTGTCTACTCTATTTTCTGACTGCTAACCCATTCACTTTAGCTGTTCAATCTTCCCAAATTTCTCAAAGACATTTTCCTTCTTTACTTCCTTCAGCACCCTGATAAGCTTCTATGAATCACCAAGAATCATTCTCTCTCCACAGCATCCTACTTAATTCCCTATCAAACAGTGAAATCTCTGAAGGCTGAAAGAATAATTATAATGAGATAAGGAGTAGCCCAGATATACAAACTCCTACTTAAAGTGATTTCAGCAATGCTTCCTTGGACTCATTTACCTGGCAACATCTTGGCTAATAGTGACCTTGAACAGGCAGTATGTATAGGGGCTGTGGAGTGCTCAGGAGCTCAGGAGTATAAAGTGGTCAATATTCTGTGTGCTGATGTAGGAAAAAGGCCTCTCCTAGCACCAGTAGCAAACTAACAGCCAAGGACAGCTTCTGTGGTGCCTTACCTGAGCTAGCAGCTAGGCTGATATCAGGAAGGTCAGTGCTTTGGAGGTTGTCTGTGGGAATAGGACTTCACCTAGAAAGAATCGAAGTGTTATGTGTTCTCAGTGTTCAGGTTTTGAAACAGTGCTTTTTAAGTTATTAAAACCTTTCTGTCATTACTTACATGAATTTTATTTACATCCTGAGTAGACTGGAACCTGAAAGCAGCTTAGCATTATTTAAATAATTTAAACAATTTTACTATAAATAAGTTTCTCTGGTGAAAGAGCATGTAATCTGAAGTCAATTAGAATACATTAAAAAGCCACAAGGTTTTCATTTCAACAAGATCATACCAACTGTATTTGTCATGAACCTCAGCCTCCAGGAAACTGGAGACATTTAATTTTCACATTACTATTAAGAATTTTAAATTTTGGAAGGGACAGGTTTTTTTTTTAAATGGGAAATGAGAGAATGTTAACCCCATCTAAGCCTGAGGTTAATAGAATGGGCAAAGAAACGTAAATGCACATATTCTCTGGCTTCCATTATGTGGGGGCTTTGTGTCTATTCTCGTATAAGGTCCCATTAAAGTTGTGATTGACTACTTCGCATGAATTTAAAGAAAACACATTGAGATGGAGAATAGCAGGTCAGTAAATTGAAATAGTACATGAGTGCTATTTTTCATATCTTGAAATAATAAAAAAAATGTTAAATTCATTAATATCTACAAAAATTATTTTTTTACAGAAATAACTCATCTTACCCTATATGCCAAAAAACATTCTAAACAAAGGTGACTGCGATGCTTTGTTATTGTGTGAGTGGCATGTGGTGCAGCAGTAATTCAATGTGCAATTCTTGTCAGCAGTAATTCATTTTTGACATGACATTTACAACATCAGAAAACAAACAAACAAGGAAAATAAGAAAATATCTATATTTAGATAGTTTCTATTGTTACTGTGACTAATCATCCACGCTATGTTTGCTACCTGTAAAAGAGAGAGTCTTTGAGCACAGAAATTTAAAGAGTACCTAGACAGGTTTTAATAAAAAAAAGATTATACAAAAACATTCATAGAATGATGGATGCTTTACCCAGAGAGTTCATCATTTTGGGATGTTTTTACAGCTCTGAAACAAAGGTTTTGTCACTTTGCATTTTGTGGGATTCAAGAAGAAGCAGAAGACTGTAGTACTGTGCTAGCAAAAACTCAGAGACAGATATTTTTTCATATTATAAGTGCATATCTAATGTCACAGCACTTTTTCGGTTGATCAGGAAAGAAAGATTTATATAAATAATTATTTAGTTTTCAGAAAAGCAATCTGAATAATAATGCCTATGAAAACCACACATATGTATGCAGGCATCAACGTGCAGGTTAGCATGTATGTTCAGAAAAGCATACATTTATTCTGTCAGCACACACCTACAGCTTTTATTATTTCAAAATATGGAGAAATATACAAACTCAAATTAGGTACTGTATATATGATCTTGCAGCAAAATGAAATGCTGGACATTAGATTCTCCTTCACAGGAAGGTATAACTGTGAGAAGATGACAGCAGCATGATGCCACCATACCCTTCCTTTGGGGTCCAGACAGACTAGGGTTTACATCCAATGTGGTACAGTTCCTTATGAAAGCCCCTATGTATTCCATATATGATACTGCAAAGGACCAAAACCTGAAAAGCAGCACTGTGAAAGTTGGGCCTTAACATCCAGAAATCCCATGGTGTGAAAAGTTTTAGTAATAAGGGTAAAATTCAAATAGAGTCACAGACAACAGAGGGCCTGGCTGCTGCATCATTTGAGGCATGCAGTGATAAGTGAGAGAGGATGAGAGGTATGACACTCAGCTGTGTCTGGCTGGATTGCATCAGGGCATTTTAAATGGCACCAGGTGATTATTTTTAGGCAATCAAATGGATACCCAGCTGTTCACATGAGTTCCCATAATGGTAAACAGAAATTTTGTCGATACTGTCGGTGGGTCTTTATTCAGCTTAAATTTCGGTATCTAGGGCTATCTGAAATTTCAAACTGATGTTGAGCTAACTATAATGGCACAAAACCCAGTAGAGACCTCTGCCTGTTTGGAAACACTAATGTTTTTAAAAATTAAACTAGATCATGGCATGAATTGGTAGGAGTTATGATGTATCAAATCTCCAATCCTTTATTCATCAGAAAGGGGATCAAAGTACAATACCATAGCTTAATACCTGTAATGTCTTTATTCAGGCTTTATATGGAGGAAGCCAATTTTGGCTTCTATGTCCTCTCTGCAGTCAAAAGTCCTACCTGTAGTAAAAATCAAAACAAATCTCAACAAAAATGTAATCCTTACAGAGATTAGGAAAAAGTCACATTTCCATATTTTACAGAAAGAACTTTTTGGTATCCTTGGTTGCTACATTAAGCCATATATATTTTGTTATTTATACTGTTGAAAAGTCTAATAAAGAACACCACAGTGGACTGAGAATGTGTACTCCTAATCCTAACTACATGCTAATATAGACAGAAATGCACATAGCATGCAAAGAAAAAAAAAAAAGCCACCCCACCACAAAAAAAAAAACCAAACACAAAAACCCCAAACTGACATAAGAGGCGAGTTACAGTCTTATCTTAAGGAAGCATTATTTGTTACAGAACAAGTGAAAGAAACTACAGGGGTAAGAATCAGCTGCTCATGGTGTTATTCCATTATAGCAAAGACAGTGAATGGTTACCTAATGAAGGACCAAGGATGCAATGCTCTCGCATGATCTGATACTAAAACACCTTTCTCCTACTGCTTTCTTCTTTCTGTGCCACAGCCCTTCTCCAGGAATTACTAGTAGTCACATTAATTGTGGTGATCATGTGTGTATGAAACAATTAAGTAACTAAATAAATAAAGCAGGAGTTGCTATGACCGTGACATGTATATGTGCATGAAAATGTTACAGAAGGAATTAGATGCTACCATTGCTTCAGACTACTATGTAAAAGAGCAACTAGTCGAAATTGTCAGATGAAGCATTACCACAAACACTGCAATTTCTCACTATGTGTATCTGAAATAGCGTTTATGCCATTGATTAATGTACTCTGTCATTGAGAAAAACATCAACATACTGATTAGTGCAAGAAGTGAAGCATCTAAGGCGGCCAAAGACAATTAGTAATCGGCTATGTATACCACAATCTTAAAATAAAAATCCCTCCTGGGAGAGAGAACGAGTGCAAGAGCAAAGGAGAAAGAGAAAGAATTGACTTCAGCCACCAAAGGCAGCACCCTGCCAGTAGGGCTGTGTTACGACAAAGGTGATTTCACTTTTGCATTTATCTGTCATCAAGGTATCGTGTGACACTGCTTAAAGCTTACTAATTTTTTTGTGTATGTGAAGTATGTATCTATTTAAAGTGCTACAGTATTTCCCTCTCTGTCCTTTGTGGCTGTCTTTTGGCTCCGTAACAGGACTTCTGAACTTGCTACTATTTGTCTTTTTTAATGACTGCATTGTGAAGCATTAAGCAAATAGAACAAAGAGTAAGCACCTGTCCCTGATTTATATGTTTATATTAAGAAAAGCTGGAATGCATATTAAATAGATTCTGACACACAATTCATGACTGAAGGAACTCTACGATGTATCCTATTTTAAAGAACATTACTAGTTGTAGACAGATGTTGTAAGAACTTTGCATTTGTATTTACACTTTTTTTTTTTCCTTTTAGAGAAAATTAGTTTTTTAACAAATTCATAATCTCTGGAATACTCATGTTTTGACCCTTAACAATTTTAGCAACAACAATAATAATGGAAGGAATATACACTGGGATTACTAAAACAATATTTTCATTCCTGCTCAGATCAATATGAAAAATAACATTTTTTTTCTGAATTTAATTAGGCGGTTTCAGTTCAGTTCACTACTGACTTGCATTTGTCTGCACTCTATGTTACTTCATCACAGTTACAGTTCTGATTGTTCTGTACTATTTATTCTACCCTTTGGATCAGAATACTCAGTTAAACAATTATCTGATGAAGTATTACAGTATTTTTCCCTGCACAAAATATTATATATCTCTGCTGTCTATAAATGTAGGTATTATGGAACATATAATGTGACTGAGAGTTTCTCATATATAGAAGAATGATACTTTGACGAAGCCAAAATAGAAAATTCAACATCTTCAGAGACAATTCAATAGCAAGAAAAAAAAGAAACAAGAGCTTCTTTGAATTCTTCTCTAGCATTTTACTTCTTATTGAATAGATCAGGTATTTTATTGAATTTCCATTTCTGTATTTTACATACTTTTGAAATAAAACATAAAAATATCATGAAGATCTGTGGGACCAGTTTAAGTAAAAACAGAAAAAAAGTCTTAAAATAAAGATATAAAAAAGTTATGTTTTAAAAAATATTTTTTTCCTTTTGTAATAATCCCAAAAGTTCAGCTACCTATTACTTAATATAGGCATTTTCAACTTTAAATTATTATGATTTAAGTAAATTTTTCTGTACATGTCACACACTGTCACGATTTCATTGCAATTCCAAAAGCATATAAATTTAAAGGAAAAGGATATAGCCTATTACAAAATAGGGGAAAAAGGGAAAAAAACCAAACACAAACCCGAAAGAAACGTACAAACCAACCAAACCAAACCCAAAACAAAATGGCATGGTACTTAAGTGCAGATCAGGCTCAAAATAATCAACATTTACATGCTGAGCAGGGTTAGACTTAAAACAATTCATTATTTTAGGCATCAGAAATGTGAAAATGTTCTCCCTAATACAAAGAAAAGCAAATTATTGTTAAATTTAAGAAATAAGAATTGATATTCTCAGAGTAAGCAGTAGGCAACATTGAAAGAAAAAAGTCTGGAATTACACAGACAATGCTTTCTCAACAGATAGTAGCTGCACAATTAACAACAGGAAGATTAAAGTAGCATTTCAGGGTTATTATAAATCAGGATGAACTGCAATAGAGAGACCTCATTTCTGCTCATAACAGCACTACAACTGACTGATATCAACAAGACACAGGATCACTCTACAGGATCACTGCATTCCAGTCATCCATTATGACACTTGATTTCAGTCAAATTTTTGCTGCCTTTTGAAAAACATAAAACCAAAATAATCATGTTTATTTTAGAATCAAATTTTCTATGAAAACAAACAAAATAAGTTTTGTATTTTCCTAATCTTAATCTTTTTATCTGTGATAACAATATTGCTCATTTTCATTGTTAGAAATCTTGCATGAAACAGATTCACACCTTTTCCAATTCATTTATTTTATTAGGGCACTGTGATGGTGTTATCACTTATCTCTATAGATGAACATAATTCATTTCTCACACGGCTTTTCCAATCATTGCTGCGGTTAATAGTATTTTGGGTTTTATTTATCAGCTAGTTTAGTAAACTTCTTTCTCTTTGGATACTCATTTTTCTTCCTTGCTCTTTCATCAGGGAGTCAACTGAATGTCAGGATATAAAAGAAAAAGAAACAAACTACATATGGTCTGCTACTTTACCGATTAGATATGAATCAGAGAATGCATTCAAAACTGTAACAGACACAGTACAAAAGGAAAATTTTAAAAAGATGTCCCATCATTCTGCTTAGTCATTCATCCATTTAAATAGAAAAGAGTGATTAGTACAACAGCAAAATTATCTAATCTGTATTTCCCTAAGCTCTCTAGTTACTTCCTTTTGTAAGATTATTTGTAAATTGCTTTGAAATGTGAACAAATGAGCCACTTTTTCATTTATTTGCAAATAAATGTGCTTGACTTTGAATTTGCTTTTATTTTTCAAGTTGCATTTTTCAAACTTATATATGCAGTATTTTTGTAGGGGAAATCCTCTTTTCTACTGCTTCTACCTTTGGCTTTGCTGGTTGTATTTCTTTGGTGCTGGTTTCAGAATGTCTTTTTATTCTGTTCTTATTTCTCATTTATTTTTAATTTTGACAATTATTTTCATTTAGTATTATTCTGCTATTCTGAAAAGGCAGCCTTGACACCTGAATCCATATTTATTGTCTGCTCATTGTAGTATTCCTCTTCTTCACCTTTGCATCAACTAATATATGGTTTGAGTAATTTCTGCCAAAGCTCTACTTCTCTTGCTAGTTATTATAAAAAGGTTTTGTTATGCTGAAAATAATTTTCAAGGACAAAAAGTCTGACTCTTTTACCTTGTGAAGGTTAAAGCCAGATATAACTTTTAGAGAAGCCCAATCCATCAGGCGTGAAAACAGAACCCAATATAGCAAAAGCAATTTTTTACCTTGTCACAGTAAAACAGTGGCACGAAACAGTCATATGTCTACAAAAGTCTTCACTGATGTGCCAAGGGGAATAACAACACAAAGTAATTCATCAGTACTGCAGGGTGTGTCCATTTCCATATCAATAACCTAGCTATGATGTCTTTTAATTAGACAAAGGCATATACAAGGACTTAATGTTCCCTGCAAACAGCTGTCTAGAAACAACCAAAGATATTAACTGTGTTAGGATATCATACTTTGTAGCTCAATGCTTTCAAAAAAGAAATTTCTCAACCGTTGACTTATTTCATCATGAACATTAATTAGAAATAGCACCAATTCTTCTTCAGAATACAGGAGTACCCCATACCCTTCTTTATCCCTGGAAGTTGGAAAGAATCATGATGACCATCTACAACAGCGCAAATAGGACAGTATAGGAACAACATAGGGACTTTCATTTGGTTTTGTTTTTCAGGTAATCACTATAATAAACCAAAGATGGAACATAAACCGAAAACAAAATAAAAATCTCCCATGTTTCAGATTACTTTGGACCAAGGTCACAAATTTACATAGGTTTTTTGTTTAGATTGATGGGGAACTGTAGAGTTCCTATGTCCATTAGTTAGCAACCGGGGCTACTTAAAAAATACAGCTTGACTTGTCACTTACACCTGGCAGATTTTGCCACTGCTTTTAGCCAGCATTCACAAAGCTGCTGGATTGCTGGCACAGACCCACAACTAATGAGAACTAGCTCAACATGAAGTCCCTGAGGCATCAGACCAGCAATTTCAAGTTTCAGGATAGTAATTGCAATGCTTTGCCTTGTTCATGGAAAGCCTTACTCAGTATATGCCGTTACCCAGAAAAGACAGGCAGAGATGAAAGTATTGATCAATGGTACAAAGTGCTGTCACATACACAGAAATAACCAAAGCGATCTTGTGGATTATAATTGCATTTGCAACACTCTCATGGATTTTGCAAATGAGTCTCAGATTATTTTTCTTAATTTTAAGCTCAGGCCTCAGCATAGCGCTTTCATTACTAACCATAAACATCTTTATTTTCAGAGGAAAAAGATCTGCCCAAGGTGTCATCTGATTTTGGTACATGATTCAAGGAAATATTTGCATTTGAGAATCTCAAGAGAAAAAAACCACTGAAGATCTTTGAAGAAGTGTGGTATGCTGACCTGAATATCACATTGAAGTTTTAGCTTAGAGTTTTCTAAAAATCAAATTTTTGGAAAATAATTAATCCTCAGCTGTTCAGAGAACCTAACTGCAATATATACAACATAAGGCTTTAGGTACTGAATGTGGATTAGAATATGCTTTTAAACACAATAAATTCTAAGAATTTTTAGGCCCCTCTTGTCTCCTGTCACGCTTGAGAGTATTAGTTTGTACTGCTGCCCTAGGAAATAGTCAAAGTGCAGTCTGCAATACAATCTTCTATGTTACTATAATATTTTTTTCAATTTAAAGATGTCCTATCATTGATGATTCTGTGAAACAGATGACAGAGAGAAGGGGATTGCAAATGTACAGGATCATAAAATTTAGAATGCTGTCTTCAGAACTTTTAAACTTGCTAGAGTTATTACTTATATTTATATATAAAGATTCATATCTACTGATTCTAAATGTTTTTATAGATGCGGAACACAGAGGTGGTTATTTCCAGGCATATAGAACACATAGTATTAAATCCTTCAAATTCAATTATATGGTAACACACCAGGTCAAAGCTAGACACAGCTTCTGAAACTAATAAGTCATGGTTTGCTCCGACTTGAAAGTATGCTTAAAATGTAAATCAGACAAATTGAAAGCTGTGAAACTTGTAATTTTTTTACTATAAAAATGTTATCACAAAATGTTTTTAGCAGTAACTGTGCTGGTTTTGAAAACAGACAAAAAAGCGATCTTGAAAGCTTGCTAGCATGATATGGTCTGAATGTCAAAACCAGACTATTAAGGTTTGATTAAAAAAATGAAGGTATAGAAATGTAGTGAGATGGTCAAAAAGGAAAACAAAACACTTCATGAAGGCTGGGAGTGAGAGGAACACAAGAAATAAGCCTATAGATCTAAATTAAAGCTGCACAGGCAGGTCTTCAGTAACAATTTTTTTTTTTTTTTTTTGCTAGTACAGAACATATAGCTCCTTTTAGATGAATCTAATTTTATATTATTTTTCTTTTAATAGAATCACTTTTCAAGGTAAAAATTCAAACAGCTGTTTAAAATACCCATGGATGTGACCAGACTGTAAGGAGGACAATATAGACCTCTAGAACTGTCATCCCCTACAGGTTTCCTTCTGTCACAGCACTCTCCAAACTAGCCGGCTGCAATAAGGTCTTTTACCATCACATACCAACATACTCTTCATACCAGTCCCTCTGCTGCCTTCTCCTAGTCTCTCCTCATCCAGGGCCCACCCTTTCTTCTCTTGCTTCATCCTTGGCTGCTCTCTCTTCATTGGCTCTCAACCACTTAACAGCACCAGCCACAGCTGCACCTTATCTACATTGCCCAACGCGACACCCCTGAAGCCAGCCCACAGTTGTATATTATCAATGCTAATTAACCCAGCTTCATTCCTTGTTCATTGTTTGAGTAAATTTGACATCTGCTTCATCAGAAACATCATTATTTATCTTAACTATCACTGACAATGGCATATTTGCTATGAAGTATTACTGCTTTGATTATTGTTATTTATTCTTTTCAGCCTTTTGAAGACAACATGGTTTAGAAACAAAGCTAGATGCTACCAACTGCCAAAAGGCAAAACCATCTTCATTTCTAGGAAGACAGAGAGAAAAATCAGTTGACAGCAAATATGGCCATGTATTACTGAGAACATAATCTGGGGGCAACAAAGAGGCAATGGCTCTCCTGAGGGGAAAAGTGGCCCTCCTAAATCTTAATTGCTTATAATAATGTGTTTGGCTGACAGAACAAAGCTTGGTTTTCAGATTCAAACTGTGCTCACAAAGCTGTCTAGTAGAAAGAAATTTCCCCCTTCTGCCATTATTCTGCTTCTTCTTTGAGGCATTTTAATCTGGAGACACTTAACAATTAAAACCATAAAACCATAAATGATTGCTTTCCAGGAAAAAAAAATTCTAAAATAATAGAAAATTTAAAAGAACAAAGTGATGAAACAAAAATACATTTGTAATTTACATTAACAAATTGCATTCATAATTGAAAAAAACTTCTGAAGTAAAAATTCTGCTTTTCTTTTTTCTTTTTAATCAGATGGAGTTTCATGTCAAAATAGGCAAATATTTTCTGTGTGTGATGGCTTCATTTGAGATGGGATTCAGATCATATGCATATGTAGCTACACGCCTGTCTTATGCAGATATGTATACGTGGGCTCTGTAAGTCAGCCTGCATTACAACCTGTATAGGGACATCTGTGGTTCTGTTCAGTTTCTAGTCACACAGCTACTATGACTCGAGATACCCTAAAATATTTAGCATTCCCAAGGCTAGTGAGCTGCAGCTGGAAAGCCACTAGGAGAGCAAGGGACCTACAGCTAGCAGGGAAACTTGCAGAGGGTAGGTGCAGACTTGTATCTGGCATAGTGAGTGCCTATGATCAGGATGGGCAAAGAAGTAAGAAGACAAAAGCTCCCTGGAGAAGAGAAACCAGAAGCTGCTGGCAGTAGGAGAAAGGCTATAACACCTGCAGCTGTTAACTTGGAAAAGAACTTTGGTGTCTAGTAAATGGAGCTGGAGCTATGAAGACTGAGCAATGAGTGTTGGTAACTGTTGACTCCTTCTTGCAAGAGAAAGAATTGTCTACCTTCCCAGCCAGACACAATATAAAAGATCACAGTGACAAACTGTCTTGAGAGGTTCAAATTGGACATGAGTGGGAAAAAAAAAAAAAGAAAAAAAAAGAAAAAAGAAAAGACTAATATAGGATACCTAGAGAAGCTGTGTCTGCTGTCATCCAGTTTTGGCAATAGCTGTGGTTTGAGCTTAATGCTGGGGTTGATGGCCTCCAGAGGTTCCCTCCAATCAACATTTCTATGAATCTGTGATATTTTAGTAGACCTTCAGCTGCTACTCCATAGCTCTGCAAGTCTCTTTCAAGTTCTGTGTCATACCTGTGAGGCCCACAACATGCTTCAGATACATTGTGGCATCCCAAATCATGCTAGATTCTTAAGTTTTGTTAAAAAGTAGTCCTCAGTGTCC
The DNA here is from genome assembly GCF_017639655.2 of Falco naumanni. Lineage (NCBI taxonomy): Eukaryota > Metazoa > Chordata > Aves > Falconiformes > Falconidae > Falco > Falco naumanni. The sequence continues at coordinate 100,111,971 of NC_054055.1, read as the reverse complement.
TAAATTAATATTAGGGATATGTCTAATAATCTGATTATTTGACTAGTCTTTTGATAATGTGCATGTCAGAATCTCCACATAGTTAACAACTATTAAACATTTAATCCTTATGGACCAAAAAGTGAAGGAGAACCCTACTGCAGGGACAGCCTTACACTCCACCAATTTGTCACAGAAGCAGCTGTGGCAGTGAAACATGAAGAGTTGATTCATGGCTCTAAAGTGCTTTAATGCCTTCTGCTCATACAACACAATTTAAATTTTATCATGACATTTTGTGGCAGTTGATCAGTTAGTGTAGGTATAGAATGGTAAGCTTATGTTAAGCAGTTAATGAGCCCTTAATTAAAAAAATAATAAACCCACACATATTTTATTTTTTAAATTAATAAAACAATAATACTAAAGAAAACAATACTTAACAATAACACGCACAAGTCATATTCGTCACTCACAAAAGGTCCATTGCAGTTGGGTGCTATCTACAGCGCAGGCCATGGCTACACTGCAGAAATCACACTACCTTGCCCCAGTCCTGACAGATGACCTGTGGGTGGCACCTGTGCTGGCTCAAACTACCGATAGGCATTTCTCTCTGGTTTCCTTCAATTCTGTTAAGTAAATCTCCACTAACCATATGGGAACTCAGATATATGAAGATCAGTTCATTTGCCTGAAAATAGGTGTTTAGTACAGATGATGTGTATTTTATGTCTTACCTGGCAAAGAATGTCTTTGACAACCTAACATACATGTGTTTCTGGACAGACTTGAGGCAACATAGCTCAGTGAAGGGATTACTTGTCCGTGTATTTAGCAATGTAGTTGTATCCATCCTGTCTACAGTGAAGACCTTATGGTATTTATACAGTATATAAAGGGTGTGTGCTCTTTAGTATGTGCAACAAGTTGGATATATAGGCAAGTGGAGAAGTATAATGGTCTACAAATGTTCTACCCTTAAGTAGAGAAATGTAATATTCTAATAGAAAACTAAAAATTAATTTATTTTCTGTATAAAACAAAAAATTAATTCTGCAACATTAACATTTCTTGAGAAGGGATGAGGAATCAGAAATTTTAATCATTAAATCCACAATTTTATGTACAAATAAATAAATATTTGTACTAAAGCAAAATTATTTCGGACTCAGTGACATTTTCTTATTTGACTTTCAGTGTTTTCCCCCTCTACCATTAAAGCAAAATCACTGTAACCTCTAAGCTGAAGTTTGCTAAGTTTGCTGTTGCTGTTCCATCTAAAAATCAGAATGAAATATCCCAAATACTTCAATAAGGAAGGCAAGGTGAACATTTTTCCAGTTCATGAAGTGTGCAATGGAAATATAAAGAGAATGCAATCTAGGACAGAGATGATGGTGATTAATCTTACTTTGTTTCACGTATGATAGTGAACAGGTGTCAGATGGTGAAAGCTTCTATTCAGTACCATTTTGGCCTGCATTTGAGTCAGTAATCTTGAGGGAAAATATTATAAAAAGGTATAGCAACCTGAGATATGCAGCCCCTTAAACAATGTCTTGTGGAAAACATGAGCTAGCAGAAGTGGCAATGATGCTGATTACATTGATTTTTCCCCCTAAGGAAAAAAAAAAAGTTTTCTTTTTTTTAAGTGTACAAAATTTACTTTGTCACTTCTTTCTGGTAATGTTTTTTAAAAGAAGGTGCCTTAAGGATATGTTGATGTTATGATTTAACCTCAGTCAGCAGTTAAACACCACACAGCTGCTTGCTCATTCCCAACCTACTGAGATGGGGAAGAGAATCAGAAGGGTGAAACTGTGAAAAGTCATGGGTTTATATAAAGACAGTTAAATAAAAGCAAAAACAAACAAACAAGGAAAAACAACCCCATACCAGAAAGCACCGAAGAAAAACAAAAGAAGAAATCAAGTGCAACAACTTGCAAAGTCCCTCCCTTCATAAAATATGCCAATAACATGTCATACATAATTATGATTATCATATAACATAAATAATTATAATGTGTAATTAAATCAAACATTTAATTCTTTTTTGTTTGTTTGTTTTTAGAATATAGGTATATTTAATATGTAAGTAGACATACAGGAACTGCATTTTAGAATTACATTTGATTATAATTTATTCTATTTCAAAAAATTCTTAAAAAATTGACATGTTGATGTTCTTAATGATTTACTTTTCCTCTTAAGTAAGCAAAGAGACGATCTGATGAAATTTTCTGTTGTCACACATGCTACTGTCCTAATATGTTTCTATTTAATTTGCCTAAATTTTGATTATTTATATCAGCTCAAGGGGAGAATTCTGTAAAATGGGCAAATCTTATAATTGCTTGTTTTCTGAAGTAAGACATTCTGCAGTGCAGGCTGTCTTATAAACATATAAAGTAGTAGTAGGGACAGAATCAATATAACAATAAAATGCCTACAAACCCCCTTGATATTTAAGAGGCACAATCGAGCACTTGAATATGACAATAGATGAAGAACACTATGTGAATGTGTGAAGTAAAATATGCTCTTTAATTACATTACCTCATTTTCAGCATCACCGCTTTAGTGGGTGCACTGGCTAACATTCACAATTAGCATTCATGCAATTCAGAATTATCTGTGGAAAACACATTAGTCATTAGTCTCCCAGGTGGATAAATGCTGGGCTATTCACTGAATTTTGGTTCTCTTCACAACCTAGCCTCAACAGCACATAATTCTTCCACAAAAAGAGCAAAGTGGCCTGTACCAATGTCTGTCCTGCCTTCGCTATGCTAAGGAAATGGGATTTAAGTTAATCTATTTATAACTGCCTCAGGTGTTTTTTCACTATATTGCAGTCTCTTGCTGTAGGCAGACATGTGAGTACACATGTGGCTGTTTGCATATGTCCTTTAAATTTAGCCTTGTAAACATACAGGTGTATCTATTTTTGTTTTATTTATTTATTTGTGATGAGTTATCTAAACACACCTGTTAATACACCTGTCTCAAAAAATATAATGCTGTTCTTTAAGGAATCTTTTATCTTTTGCAGTATTGGTATCAGATTACAGTATTAAAATGTGCTACTATCAAATCTAGATACTAGTAACTACACTAACAAGGTGTAGCTAAATATGTATTCTTGTGTTTCCTCCAAAAGCTTCTACATAATTTAAAAAAAAAAAACTTGTTGCTAATGGCACTTGTCACTACAAATGTGTTATTTAAGTATGTGAAAGTGTGCAACCACACTTAGTTAGAGCAGGTACATTTATGATGTATATAGTTTTAAATAATCTTTAAAACCTCTTTTACAAGTGAAATAACATATAAATCAGAAGCCAGAAAAGAAAGCAATAAACATAGTTTGCAGCTACAAAGACTGTTTCGGTCTTAGTTTTTTTTGGTAGATTATCAAAAAGCCCAAGAGACAAAGGAATTTAAGTCTGGATAATCAGAGAAAGTAGGAAATTTTTTTCTTAATTTGGAATTATATGGTGATATTGTGGTGTCAAGCTTACTTGAAAGCACCTCTTAGACAAGTGACACCATGACTATGCCTGCCCAGCTCTAATCCGTTAGATGGTTCTGGCATCTGCTGGGGAAACAGACAACGTGTAGGTAATTGGAGTTGCCCAAAAGTGCTTTAGACATGGGCAGGGAAGAGGTACAGAAGAATTCTGGGAAGTTTTTCATACTTGTAACACATTTGTAGATCAGAAGGTAATAGCAATGCAAGTGGCAGCTGCTTATTAACTTTAGAAAAAGAAAAAAAAAGGTCAAAAAGATTATCCTGTAATGATGTGACCAATGAAGTCTTGAGTGGCTTATGATCACTTTCCCAGGAGACAACAATATGTGAATACAACAGCCCCTTATGGGGAGTGTCTTGCAGAAAGGACCAAGGTGGTGATGCCAGTGGAGCCCACAGAGGAACTGCTGCACATAAAGGCTGAGCACCAGCTGGGACCTGGCACAGCAAGCAGTCAAAAGTAACCCTGGTTTCCTTGGGCCTGTGATGCCCATCTAAAGTACATTGAGGGGCTGGAGCTTCAGATGGTGAGAGAGTGTGTGTGTGTGTGTGAGCTCTGCAAGGAGTATGTGGTAGAACAGAAACCTTTGAAGAGAAATTGCTCTTTAGCCACTATATCCATCCTGCTTAAAAAAATAAAAAATGCTATGTGACTGACTGGCATGGTTCTGTCCTCGCAGCTGCATCACCTTGCAGCTGCATCATCTTAAATTTGTCCCTGACAAGTGAGATAAAATTGGAAATATTACTCTAAAAGCCCAGATGCAACTGAGAAGATGGCAATGCCTTGGGGTTTCCTTCCATATACAAATCTGCCTTTGTTTCACACCACTAAAGCTGGAAAAAACAGTTTGATTGTCTGGAAAAAAAGTAAATTAATATTTTGTTAAAAGTTTGAAAAAGAATATCCAAGTACAACTGCCAGTGTCTTTCCCCTATTTTCTGGAGAGCACAACATCCAGTAACACCACCTGAAAGGTCAGAAAAGGAGGAAAAGGTGACTCTGTGCTGAGCTATAATCAGAAAACAGCTGAACCAAATTACACTGAAGAATATAGTAAAATTAAATGTCTTAAATACAGGAATCTAGGTTATTCATCCTTAGATGCATTACCTGCACATACAAATCATGAATATGAAAACCATGAAAAATAAAATTTAACTCAGAGGGTGAGCCAGGAGTGTGACTATTAAGTCATACTAAAATTGGCAGTATTTTTTATCTGTGTCCTATTCCTTTTTTCATAGTCTATTTTTATTAGCATAGAGATTTATTTTGTTCATTTCCAGCAAAGGAGAAAATAAAAATAACTGATATCCCAATAGGTAATATGCTGTCTAAAACATGAATTTAAGATTTCTATAAATCTGATTTCTTAGCATATTTCTCAAATTGTTATTTTCCTGGTCACTAGCTATTTTTGCACTACCTTGTTTCAGCTTTTGATGGTATTTGTTAATTCTTTTTCAAAGCTTTTTTATACACAGAGATTGATTATCTGTACAGATCATGACAGCTTAATCTGTAATTTATGCTTAGAGAACCAAGAGAAACACTTACTCATTATTTGTGAATTTAGACTGTCTCAGGGACGTGTACTTGTAATCTATACTGGCTCTAATTCACTTGAATCCCTGAGTGATGATGATATGAGGCAGCAAATGTGTTTCTTTAAAACATCTGTATATGTGTGTGTGCCTCTATGCATGTGTGGTTTATGAAAACAAACTTTTTTCTGCTCCAGCTGGTCAATTCTTTTGTGATGTCTCTTAATTGTTTCCCCCATCTGCTGTTTACACCACTTGAGCATCAGTAATTTATGTGGAGATATAAAATCTCATGCAACTAAAAATTACGTTAGTAATCCAAAAGAAAAATCAGTACTTGGTTCGATAATCTGGAAAATAAACACTTTGAAAAATGTTTTCAAATACATTTTCTCCCTTTTCTTCATTGTGAAACATGTTAAGTAATGTAGAGAGTATGCACAAGCTGCTTTTAATCAAGGAATACACTCAAAAATATATTGCAAAACAAAACATCCTAATTTTTAGAGATTCAGATCCATTCAGTTCCAGACTGGTTCAGTTAAAACTGAGAAAGCACCAAAGAACTGAAGTACAAAGATTTTTATTTCTTGACAAAAATGTTTAGACTCAACACTCTGATATATAACATGGCAAAATTTAGTCTTACTAATGTTGCATGCCAGTCCAAGACCAGAGCATGGTTCTGTTTGTATTCTTGGGAACAGAATTAAGACTCAAAATGGAATCAAGATCCGAGGAACTTTATTTGCCCAACAAGAGATTTACAAATGCAAAGGAGAGAGAGAGACAGAAAGAGAGAAAGGAAGGAAAGAAAGAAAAAAAAATGAGAGTTCACAGCGATAGCTACCACCCTGAAGCTGCGGTGTCCCAGCAGTCCAATTCACTTCCCAATCCAGTGCAGAATGTTCTGTTCAATGTTGGTTGGTTCTGTTCTTTTATAGGGTTGTCACAAGCTGTTCTGCTTAATCACACTTTCCACCCGGCGATGGTGTGCGTGCTCAATGCCGTCAGGTGGTCCTCAGAGGTCTCCAGGCCCCTCAATCCCCCAGACCTGGGTGCATGCACAGGGGTTTGGTTAAGTTTCTCAGGATTAGCTCCCCCTGTTGCTCCATGGTGCCTGTAGGTGGGTTTCCTGCTTTAACAATGTTGAGAAAAACCTCCGCTGTGGCAGTGGTGTTGGCCTCCTGCCTTAACAATGCTGAGATAAACCTCTGGTGTGGTGACGGTGTGAGTTTCCTGCCATAGCAATGCTGAGACAAACATCTGCTGTGGTGAAGGTGGTTCTCAGCGATGCAGTCTCTTCCAATTATATATGAATAAAATTTGCAGGTATTCTATATAAGTGGCATTTGCAAATAAACAAGATATTTTCTATGTATGTCTTGACAAACATAATAATATAGCTACAATCATCTTCTGTACAGTAAGTAATCCCATACCTTGAAGAGGAATACTGGCATTGTCAGTAAATGGAAATAAGACCAAATGAAAATACTAGGATCTAAAATCGGTGTGTCGTTACCTGTACATGTTTACATCAATAATTCTGAAACCAACTTTCTGTAAATATGTATTTTACATTTGTATGGCATATGGTAAGATGCAGTTATAATTAACAAGTAGATCATAAGAAGTTACTTGGAAGGAAATTATACAACATCACAAGAGCAAATGATGCCATCATCCCCATATCTTTCTTGTTTCCAAAATATTGTAATTAAATACTTTACCTATAGTTCATATATTTACAGTCAACATCCGATTTTTTTAGCATAAAAAGCTCTTTGAGCTGTCTACTTACATTGTCAGTAATCACATAAAATCTAATTGTTTTAATATTGATTCTTATCACAATCATGACTAAAAAACAACACAAACAAAAACCCACCCCATCCCAAAAAAACTAAGCAAGCAAACAAACCAAACCAACCAAAAAAACCCAGAACATCAAGGGCTTTTCTGGATCTTTCAGGAAAGACAAGCTTGTAAGATTATGTCTGAATTTCTGGTTTTTTAATCACCATAATTTATGTTTTAAAGAATCACAATGCAATTCACACCATAATGGCCAGATTAAGAGTTTCCTTAGCCACAGCAGAGGCACAACCAGTCCTACTAAGTGGGAAGGGGTGTAATAAGGCATGGAAATTGTGAAACACAGGGCATGGAAATGGTGAAACATCCCCTACCAACACAGGTAAAAAGGAAGTATAAAGGCTGATATTTCAAAACAAAACAAATCAAGAACTATCCTGCTTAAGGAATATGGAGAAAAACACCTGTCTCCACCAAATATACACATACACCATATAAACGATGTTTTACATTCCTTCTGTCCTAGGAAACATAGTTATGCATTGCATCTTATACTGCTTAAGTTGCAAGGGTCAAGTTCAGTCTTACAGGAGTAGTAATAGATGAGGAGTACCTGTAAAATACTAAATGAACACAAACATTTAGAGGGACATATTTTTATTTGTTAGAAGAATGTACATATGGTGCATACAGGTGTTTATATAGCAGAGACATCTGCAAATCTCTTGTTAGTAGAGCAAGGATGGTTTTGTCATAATGTAAACACTGTAGACTTCCAGAAGAAAAATGTTGCTGCCAAATGAGAATTATAAAACCCAAAACATTTAAAAGACAGTTTAGGTCAATCAAAATGGTTTAATTTAATTAAGTTTGAAATATTGCAATCTCATTTTTTTTCCATTATAATTATCTTTGAATTATTTTCAACAAAGGGTTCTGCAAAAGTACTTTATCTGTGGAAATTAAATATTTTGACAGTTTTAAAATGGTTTTCAACTGTATTTCACAATCTGATTCAAAAAAACCTGATACCTTCTCTGGAAATCTGTAGGTTAGGCAAATCAAAATTTTTCAGCAAAGTCCAACAAATGTGACAGTCTTCCATCAATTTTGTTAGGTGTAAATACTGAACACACAGTTATCAATTATTCAACAGGATGAAAATAAAATAATAAAAAAAAGCAGTAGGGTCAGTAAAGTTTGGTATTTTTCTGATTTCTTTGTGTGAAGAAAGCCTTTTATGATCCCTTCAGTGAAGAATAGTGTGGTGAAATAAAACAGAAATTCCCACTGAGTTTACAGTCGGGTAATATTGAGAGCTCTAGTATCGTAACTAGTTGAAGGAACTTCCATGACATCTGTTCACGTCTAGATCTTGAGGTTCTGATATAATTGTCCTTGGCACTATATTTTTAATGCTGCTGGGAGCTGACCCAAGTAAAAGATGACATGACCCTGCAAACATTTCTTTTTTTTTTTTTTTTTAAAATTTCTCAAATGAGGAATAGGAAATAGAAAAAAGAACAAGTATTGACATTAAAATGTACTCAGGCTGAGGTCCTTAGAGAGTGTTAAATTAATTGCTTTACTTTCATAAAGGTAGAATCAGAAAAATGTATCAAATCTGAGTCTTTAAACAGGGAGATTACAATAGCAGCCTGTATTAAAAAAAAACAAACAACACACACAAACAAAAAACAAACAAACAAACAAAAAACCCACCAAAAACACACACACACAAAAAAAAAAAAAAAAGAAAGAAAAGAACGAAGGAGAAAAAAAAAAGAGACAAAAAATAAATACAGCCGTCTTTGGAGCAATGGTTTGTCCTTCCAAGTTGAACCTTCCTCAACTTAGATGACAACAACTGCAGAATGTAATTCAAGGTTCATTTCACAGGCTTTTCTAATGCCTGAAACATTTACCAGCCTATTCTCATGCTTAATCTCAGAACTAAAGTATGGTTAATATATGTTTGCATCTAGCTAAAACAATTACAGATTTATTATTGCAATCATATCAAATTACAAATTTTTTGTTTGGGAAAACATGACTTCTAAAAGCTCAGGATATTTTCATTGGCACCAAGTAAGTGGGCAATTCATAAATAATCATAAATGCATGTTTTGACAGAAAAATGACAGCAACATCCCTTTCAGAAGGGCCATAACTTTTTTCATACCTTTTAAACTCATAATTTTCATCTTAAAGAATGTAAGCAAAATCATCTGGATGCATAAAAATAGGCAGAAATCTACATACAAAGTGAAATTCTGAGTGACTACTACTGATTCAATTATATGCCAAAGCATAGCTTTTGAAGTTTTGAAGTAGTCTTATCAGGCTCATGAAGCTGTTGTAGAATTTAAATCATAGTACTATTTTCTTTATAGGACTTTATACTGGTATATTTCAAAACTCTACATGCAATTTCTCCCATTATGCTGGTGATGCTAGTGATGTAGTACATAAAATAAATATTTTCTAATATTGTTTAGGCTCTTCTATAGCTCTTGTATGGTTTTTCAGGTATAGATTCATGAGATGGAGTTCATCGAGATCTGTCTTGTTGAGATCCCTTCACAAGACAGAGCTTGACACTGCCCAGAGTGGAAGGTCCCACTCCCACTTCATCATCTTTCCCTTCCTTAAACTTGGGTCCATAATCCCACTGTGTCCCTAGTGTCATTTCTTACTCTCATAAGACACCAGTGTGAGGTGATTTAGTTGTAGTCATTGCAGAAAACGTACCTAGAAAACTGACCTAGACAGAAAAAAAACAAAGATTTTTTATGGGTTAGTGACCTGCATTTCCTCATACAATGAGATACCATAATGGAGAACGCAGATCTCCATGGCAAAAAAATAGAAGTGGAAAGAAGTAAAATCTGGAAAGGCAGGAAGAAAAGCAAAGAGAGCTAGTTTCATTTCTTATTTTGGAAGTGCCTAGCTATCTAGTTAGCTACATTCTTCATGGAACTTGCAGCCTCTTCATTATTCCTCCAAGACTTAACATGTGAAACAGGTGTTGTACCTTATACTCACATCCCACGGTTTTCAGAAAATTTTCAAATCAATTACTTGTCATTTACAGAGTAGAAAATATTGTGATGACAGTGTTTCACAAGTCTTTCTTTTAATGGACTTAGTAGTGAATTATCCCTTCCTAATTCTCCTTACATATCCTTTTATGAAGAACATACGATAAGACTGAGTGAATAGTAAGACACTGAACTCTCTGAGAAGTGCCAGTACAACTTCTGTGTTGTCAGGATGGATTGAGTTTGAGCTGTACTTGTAACAGATGTAGTACCTATTGAGTTACCATTAATCTTTCTTTATGGCAAGCATAGAGAAATCCCACCTAACTAGATATCTGATTTACATAAAGACATTATACAAATTTACATGACAAAACATTTTGTCATGGTTTAACCCCAGCTGACAACTAAGTGCCACACAGCTGGTTGCTTCCTGGTGGGAATCAGAAAGGTACAAGTAAGAAAACTCGTGAGTTCAGATAGACTGTTTAAATAGGTAAGGAACAAGCTGCACACATAAGCAAAGCAAAACAAGGAATTTATTTGCTACTTCACACTGCCAGGCAGATATTCAGCCATCTCCAGGAAAGCCGGGCTCCATCACGTGTAATAGTTACTTGCAAAGACAAACACCATCACACCAGATGTTCCCCCCTTCCTTCTTCTTTCCCCCAGTTTATATACTCAGCATGACATTTAACGGTGTAGAATATCCTTTGGTAAGTTCAGATCAGCTGCCATAGCTGCGACTCCCAGTTTCCCGTGCCCCTCCAGCACTCTCGCTGGCAGCGCCTGAGAAACTGAAAAATCCTTGACTCAGTATAAACATCACCCAGCAAGAACTAAAAACATCACTGTATTATTAACATCATTTTCACACCAAATCCAAAACACAGCATTGCACCAGCTACTAAGAGGAAAATTAACTCTATCCCAGCTGAAACCAGGATACATTTAAAGCTACAAAATAGCTGTAGTAAAAAAAGAGGTATTAAGTTTTTACAGGAAAAAGAAATGACATAGAGATTTTCTTTGTGAAGGTTTTTATAGAAATTGTCTAAAGGTCTGTGAAACTAAAAGAGAAGCTAAGGGTCTTGAAAGTGTCTTTCAGTTGGGAGCAGGAAGTGAATTGACACACCGATGTTCATTACCCTAGAGGTTTCAGACAAATTATGCATTATTTTAATCTTTTCTGTATCATTTAAAATTGAGGTAATAGTTCACAGAGTTGGGAGCACATCATCTGACTTATGTTAAAAGTCTACATTAGGACAAGAAGACGCCCGTTTCTCTGCATTAACTACAGAGTTATACTAACTTATGTACCTCATATGTATGCATTGCCAGCACAGAAAACTACATTTGGCTGTACTTACATCAAGCACACTGTTTTCCTACAGTCACAGAGCTGGAGACCTGAAGACAACTAGATTACCAAGCCTGTCCTTTCTATATGTCATAATAAGGACCTATTCTCTTCATGTATTCACTGTGACAAAAAATGCCACAATTACTTATGAAGCATTGATGGTCCCTCTTTAAACTTCACTCTTTTTTTTCTTTTTTTTTTTTATTTTTTTTTTTTTCTTCTCACATGCATAGAAAGTAGTGTTCAGTTTTTCCTTGAGGAGGATTTAGTTTATCTTTGGAGAAAAGTAGCTGAGGCAACAAAAAAGATCTTTTGTTTCACTTCTTTTAGCTTTGTATCAGGCCAAATACAAACTCTCAAATGCATTATATTTCCAGTTTCCTACCTTCAAAACTGTTTTTCAGCTTGCGTTTTTGACACAAGAGAACACTTTTTTTCTTACCATTCAGTTAAGCTGGTGGCACCAAGACAATTATAGGCATCTCCACAGGGGCAGACACTTCAACATCTAGAAAAACATAAGGAGGAGAATTGGTAGCATATGATTTTGTGTCCAAGATGATCAATGGAAGTCATATTCCTTAATCAGAAACAGTTCATTTTAGAAAGATTCTAAAGATGTAAAGTGGTGCAGATACAAGATATGGCTTATTTTTAGAATCTGTCAATGAGGGAGAACATTTGAAATTATGAATTTACATGATGACACTGAGAATCAAACAACAAGTTATTAGTCATGGTTTTGGAAGAACATGACGTTTGCATAGACAGTAGACATATAATCCATCAGCTTCATGATCCTAAACCTAGCTCTTTTCCAGCCACTTTTTAGCTTTTTTTTTGTTTTCAAATATAATACACACAGTAAAATATTTACCATATAATGAAATTTTAGCTGAAGATAAAATTAAAAATCTTATAAATGCAGTCTTTAATGCTAAAACACAAAAATGACAATTGCATACTCCAACAAGTATTTGAGAGAAATGTATATAAATTCAGTAACATATTAATGAATTAGTTTGTCTTATCTTGGTTTTTAATATTTAAATAAATACCTTAAAAATATTTGCTTCTCATAAAAAAACACCAAAAAAACCAACCACAACAACCCCCCCCCCCCAAAAAAAAAAAACCCAAAAAACAACAAAAATAAAAACCAACATAGAAAGGGGACAAAAAATAAAGAAAATGGAAAACAAAGGACTTTTATCCTATTTCCTGTTTTTTATGTTACAGTTGTTGGATGTTGCCAAGCTTTGGCTGTTACTTACTTATGACTTACTGATCTAAACTCCATATGTAAACAAGGGGAAGGAATCTTCCATAGGCAAATGATTTTTCCTTAAGGCAGATAGCCAAGGTAAATAGGGTGCAACACTCCCTTGTAGGTAAGAAGTGGCACAGTCTGGAAGAACCCATCTATGTTCTCTGCTAGCCCAGGAGAGCTGGACCTCCACCCTAGACTTTTAGTCATCTAGAACTCAGTCAGATGAACTCTGTTCCTGATTTTTCCCTGCATCTAAGAACAGGCAGCTGTTTAATCCAGTCCCCTTCCAAAATGGAGTGATGTTGCTTGTGTCTCCACCTGTTCCCTTTCCGGTCTTTGTAAGGATAATGTCAGAACTGAAGCTTCTTATTTTAGTCTTGCCAGGACCTTCTTTTTACTGTAATTCTTTGCCCATATTTTTCACAAGATATTCCTTGGAGGTAATAGCTCCTGTTTTGTGTTGCAGTGTACTGACATTAGGCACTGCTGACACCATTCACTGCTCTCTGGGTCTAAATGCAGCAGATCCTTGCAAAAATCAAGTTTTTATTAAGTGATATAGCCAGCAGCACAAATAAATGAAGATTAATAATATGCATAAGGTATCTCTGTCTCTTATTTTTTTAACTCTTTGACCTAAACTGGTTGAGAATGAATCATACAGCAAACAGGGTGGAGGCAGCTGCAAGGACTGCCATAGAACTCAGATGCAGTAAATGAAAATTGCGACAAATATGCAGTTAGATTAAAACAACTGTCTGTGTGGAAAATGTTGAAAAGTCTAAAGATAAGTTAAAGTAAAGTCTTTAAAATACACCTCAAGATATTTGAAACTAAGAAATGCAAAAAGGAAAATGTCTTCAGCCCTTTTGAATCTCCGTCATTATATTCAGTCAACCTTCCTTCCTACTTAGTCAAGTAATCTGTTTTGCAACCTTTATTAAAGCTGTGAAACTCAAGACATTTTGAATAAAAGGTCTGGATACAGGTAAATGGCTATAAGGTATTAAAGTCTATAGGAAGAGACACTGAGACTTAAGCACCATAACTGAAAGGAATATGACAGCAAAAATAATTAAAGACTGTATGTTCTATCCAAAATATCATTATACCAACCTCCCTGTTCTGAAACCTCATACCTGATTTTGATATGCATACAAGAGGTAATTCCTGTTTGTAGAACATTGATCAAATTGTATTTAAAATAATGTTTAATGTAATACTAATGTATACAAAGGTAATAGAAAAACTGAACTATTACATCACCACCAATTTTTACCTAATGTATTCCCATTGAAAACAAAATCTTATATGCACTCTTTATATTGTCCTGTATCATTTATCCTACTAAATTTGCAGCTTATAAAGATCTGTTTTAATCTATAAAATATGATGATAATAATGACGAAGAACTTTTGCCATTCCAACCCACCTTTTCCTCCTCCTTGAATCTACAGTGAAGTTGTAATGATTAATATGTGACAATGCCACCCTTCCAGTACCAACAGCTTGTGCTTTCATAAACAAAGGATTTTGAAATAATTCAAGGTACGAGCAGATGGAGAAGTTGGCTCAGGAGGCAGAAATCTGCTTTTGATCAAAAAAACATCCAGTACTCTTTTTCTTGACAGTGTTAAGTCCCTAAAATGTAGGTTCTTAGAAGGTATCTCTTAATTGTCCATGATCCAGAAAAAGACTAAATTCTGCACAGTTAATTAAAAAGCCAAAGCCAACCATCCAACCAAAACCCCCTGTAACTACCTGCTTTATACATTTACATCTTAACTGTTTGCAATTATGTGACAGCAACAGTCAGCTATCAAATAATCTGCCTTCAACAATGGAGAGTCAGGATACTATGTGATATTGAATTGTCATGATATATACGTAAATAAAAAGATTAAGAAATAATAAAACAGTCTGAGAAAAACTGATGCCATTTTGTTACTTCTTGTTATTTAAGATCTCTTCAGCATGGATACTTAAGGATTTTTTATTATTATTATTATTTTTACTTTAAGAAATCATTGCATTAGTTTCAGAAGGAAAATATTTAGATGAAATATGTCTTTTTAATCTAAACTTCCTAAGGTTTGGATGTTTGGAAGGTGATTCTCTCTGACCAGAATCAACTTTTTTGTTAATTACAAATTTGTTTTGAATAGTTTTGAATATATAGTTTTGAGTATACAGTTTTGAACATAATTTTAATATAGTTTTGAACTATAAAATGTTTAGATTTGCACTGTATTTCTAAGATGATGATTTTGCAAACATCGATACACTAATAATTGGTGTGCTACTCATTCTGTTGAACTTAGTTCATTATTTGTGTTTAAAGCAAAACATATGCAAAAGAATGTATATGCTCCTGACTTGCTTCTTAGTAATAAAGAGCTTGTTAAATGCCATTGTATTTTAAAAGCAGACCATTTTTTATCCTTAAAAGCATCTTTTTCCTTGTGAATCTGACTGGTATGAAATAATCTAATTACGTTTAAACATTGTCATTTTAAAAACTACACCTTGCATTACTTTTGTAAACCAGAATTCCTGAGGAGAAAAAAAACAAACCAGCACAACATACCACCCACTGTCCCAACTTAGATAAAATGGTAGCAAGACTACCTGTCGGAGGGTTGTCATAGTCATAACCTTACTTTTAACAAATATGCTGTTATTATGTGCATGATCTACTAACTGAATGCCTGTTTAGAAAATTTCAGCAACATATAATGACATCCACTGTCATGCAATCATATTGCTTATGTCATTCTCCATTGGTATCTGTCCTGGTTTCAGCTAGGATAGAGTTAATGTTCTTATTAGTACCTGGTGCAGTGCTGTGTTTGGGTTTGGTGTGAAAGAAACGTCGACAGCACATGCATGGGTTTAGTTGTTGCTGGGTGATGTTTATACTAAGTCAAGGACTTTTCAGCTTCTCAGGCCCTGCCAGCCAGAGGGCTGGAGGGGCACGGGAAACAGGGAGGGGACACAGCCAGGACAGCTGAGTGGAACTAGCCAAAGAGATATTCCATTCCATTAAACATCATGTTGGGTATATAAACAGGGGGAAAGAAGAAGGAAGGTGGAGACGTTTGGTGTGATGGCATTTGTCTTTGCAAGTAACTATTACACGTGATGGAGCCCGGCTTTCCTGGAGGTGGCTGAACACCTGCCTGCCCATGGGAAGTGGTGAATGAATTTCTTGTTCTGCTTTGCTTGCATGCATGGCTTTTGCTTGACCTGTTAAACTGTCTTTATCTCAACCCACAAGTTTTCTCACTTATACTTTTCAAATTCTTTCCCACATCCCTCTGTGGGGGTATTGAACAAGCGGCTGTGTAGTGCTTAGTTGCCAGCCAGGGTTAAACTACAACAGTATTAAAAAATACATAGATTAAATTATTTTATGCATAGCTACTGAATATTTCACATATTTTCATGGATGACACGGAAATTATATAGTATAAGAATTTACAACTAATCAAAATATCCATTATTTAAACAGATTATTTTATACTATTCCCAGTTTGTCTGAAAACAAGCAAACAAACATTCAACTGGAGGTATTTTAAAAACTCTTTGAAGACAGAAAAATTAAAAGGAAAATGAGGGAGCAACTCTGCATAGATTATTTGGAATACACATTCACCAATAGCATACATTTCCATACATTTCTAACAACTCACAATCAACTATCAATAGCAAAAGACATAGACACAGTACAAGATTTGTTTATTAACCTCTGGACAAGACTTTCTGATGCTGTGCCTCCAGACCAGACCTGTGAATGGGAGATGGATAGATCAGTGACTTCGCCTTGGCTGGAGGCCATTGATGCACTAGGTGGAGGGTTCTACACTGACCTGTAAGGAGGCTTGTTGCAAGTGGGTATTTCTACCTTGTATAGGGAAAATGCTTCGTCACTAAATGCTAACAATATTTTTTAAAAAAAACTTTTGAAAATAGTCTTATTTACAATAATGACAAAGTTTGAATATGTCCATTTGCCTTCTGTGACAGTGGCGTATTTTTATTCCCGATAGTTTAGAACATACTCAGAATGTGAACAATCCTTTTCCAGTAGTATGGGAAATAACACAGAAACTGTAAAAATACATGGTATTTAAAAAATGCAATTGCTAAAAAAAATAGTAAAATATCTCTTCAATGTTGCATTATTTTAGATTAAATCACTGCAAACACTACCATTTTGAATAATAAAAGAAAAAATACAATCAAAGTGCATTTGTGATGTTAGGCTAATAATGCATGATCTCCTTGTGACATAAATGAGGTTTGATAGGTCCAGAATGTTCTTTAGGAAAACACAGAAATAGAGATAAGAAAGAATATTATTTTACATTCTCTTTGTACCATACCTTTGTAACTTACTGCTCACATTTATTTACCTACCATTTTGAAAACTAAGTTTCATTCCGTTACTTTTTAAACTCTGTACTGAACTCCTACTGAAGCAAAGGTAGAAAAGAACCATAAAATATAGAATAACCAGCTCTCTTGCTTCATTGCAGTTGCTGCAAAGGAGGAGAAAACAAAAATAAAAATCAAAATTTTTTAAACCCATGGTTTTTTCCCCCATGAGAGAATAAATGTTATTAAAATCACAGAAATGCTTTGGCTTGAAATATCTGTAACTAAAGAATAAAGGAGACCCTGATCGAAAGAAGTGAGTAAGCAGCGAGTGCAAAGCACTGCCTCATACCAGCTGTTGGAAATGAAGATAACTGCTCTGTTGGATGTAAGCATGTGAGTTTGCATGTGATTCTGTTTGCTGTGTGCCTTTCATTTTGACTTTTATGACACATGTGGTAAGGAGGAACATAAATGTATGTACATATGTAATATAATACAGGTCAGACCCACTTCTATTAGGCAAGGGTTGAAGGAATTAAAACTACATATTCAGTTATTGCAACCTGCTATGATTTACAGGAATAAAAATAAAATAGATTAAGTTGAATTTAGAGCCTATTTTTTGGGGATGAGTCTCATCTCATTCTGCTTGTGGCATAAGGTTTCAGCAGGAATTGGTGAAAAACATGTTAGTCATAGCAGGCACACAAGACTCTGGCCCAGTATAGGCAGCAGAGTTCCATAAATTTTCCTGGCAAAGAATCTGTCAGTGGCTAGAGAACATAAAGCTGCATTTATTGTGATTAGATAACAGAACAGAGAACAGATTAAATTAAAGCAACAGTCTTGTTTTAGTTTAATTTAAATTCTGGCTTAGAAAGGAAATGCTGGAAAATCTGCAGTCGAAAGTGAAACTCCAGACTTAACCCAAGCTGCAGTATAAGTATACAGTACATAATATATAAATACAGCATTTTCATAGTATCCTGTGGGAATTTTATGGTTTCATGTCTTAATTTAAGTAAGCATCCAGTATACAACTTCATGTATGTTCAAGAATTCAGAATTAAATGAAGAAACGATAATGCTGCAGAACAGTGGGTCTCCATGGAAATCCAATGTCAGTACTGAGACCCTCTGGTGATCTCAAGTTCCATCCCCCTCATAAGAGCAGCAGTGACTTGAAGGTTAGAGATTTATAATTTCTACAGACATCTATAAAGTGTGCATATCTCTCTGGCAGTATAAAAATGAAACACTGAGAAGGATTTTAGACATTGTTGTGGAAGAAATAGAATAAGATGTGGATTTTTTGTTCAATGACCTTTAATACTGATAAAAGAAAAAAAGAGGGAGTAGAATCTAAGTTGTGTTTTATGGAGAATAACATCAATTAATACTTTTTGGTAGAAAAGATATTTGCAAGACTGTTGAGACGTATTTGCAAATATTCCTTCACAATAAGTATCACATTCAATAATCATGTTTCAAACACCTAGTACTGCTTTATGGTGGGTTTCTTTTAGGCAGTACATAGTGGTACATCTATTTACTGCCCAATAAATGATTTATTTGTTTTTAGAATCGCACCCTATCTATGTAAAACCTGAAGTTCTGATATATATCTAACATGTACAAATGTTCACACGCACAAACATAAACATATATCTCATGTCTTTTTGAAAATGGAAAATACACTTCCAGATTTTCAAAAATTTATTTACGTTAAACCAAAATAATCCCTTTTTCTTCTGATAAATCTGGAATTTTTATAATTAAGTTGGTATCTGATAGAAGTTACAAATTGGAAATATACATACATATATATATATATATATATATATATATATATATAAACCAACACAACACCAAAACTTGTCTGAAATCAAAGCTTTGACATGCAGAAAAATCTCTTAATATTTCTTTTGACTACTGCATCAGATAATATTACCACATTTTTCTACTTCAACATTGGACTATAAAGTAGCCTAATACTAAAAGTTAATCTATAGGTCCCTATAAAATGTATATAAAAAAACACATTTGTGTGTTGTATAGCTTTATCTTTTTATTTGTTTTTGGTTTTGTTTTCATTCAGGAATTATATTAAACACCTTCTATGGTTTTGTGGCCACCAAACATGCTAACAACTTGCAGCATACTATCACCAGTGTCTACCTGAAAGCAATTTTGCCTCATATAGTCATTCACAAGCAATTTACTTGAGTCAGGCAAACATGATCATTAACACTCTCAAGCCTCTCTGACCTAGGATAGACCTGGTAAAAACATCTGCTTCTTAATTATAGCCAATTTTCTTTTAAATCCCATTCAGAGAAATTCATAAATCACAAGTTGCTCTCAGACCATGGCAACCCTTCCTTTCAAACGATAGCCTTAAAGAGATTATTTGAAAGCATATTATACAACCATCTGAAGGGTCAGGTGTTTCTAACTGGAGCATGAAAACCTCATTTGTACCTGTTTACAGCTAGCTGCTGTCAAAGGCCCACAAGTTGGGAAAGCAGAAATATAATGCACCCATAACTTTTGAGTCACCTTTGACTCTCACTCTTCAAATGACAGAAGAAACCTACTGCCTTTAAACCACAGGCAAACAGTCTTGGACAGGAATTCAGGGCCTACATACACAGCAACAGTTAAGGTACTCTGGGGTATCCTGCCTGCCCCTGAGCTGTTGCTCCAGAAATATGCCAGTGCCCCACTGTTTCACCCGCCAGCCCTAGGCTTGTCTTCTGTGCCTTACACCATCTAAAATGGCACTAGTCAATTATGTTTAGACATCTCCATTGCTCTTTCACTGTACCTTCAGGGTAAAAACTGTTTTCCTCCATTTACTAATAATCCACATATACGGTGTGCATGAACCAAAAATCTAGTTTCTCATCTGTTCAGTAAATGTACAGATCATATTTACTGTAAAACAAAGAGTTTGAGATAATAAGACACGGAATATAACATAGCAACTAGCACCAGATTACTTGGAGTGTTAAGACAGGTACCAGAGGAAAGGTAAAGAAGCACTAAGTAGATCAGAAGGTAGCATAACCTCTGCATTCTTCTGTGTTTATTCCCAAGTAAAATTACATGCCCAACAGCTCCTAAAAAAAACCATATTACTACATGTTGCTCCTAGATCTACCAAGCAGGATAAAAATGATACTAAGCACAGGAGCAGGATGTCCTAATGTGCTGTAAGATAAGTTGGTGGGAAAGAAGACTGGCCAGAGTAAACAGAAAGCTTTGGCTGGAACTATTGGGGAAAAAAACAAACAAACAAACAAACAAACAAAAAAACCCCCCCACAAACAAAAAAAACCAAAAAACAACCGACAACAACAACAACAAAAAAGAAGGGGGAGGCAATTCAGGTGGGCTACAAGGTAAACTTATGCAGGGAGAAAATTAGAAGGGACAAAGCCCAACTAGAACTTAATCTGGTTACTGCCATAAAAGACAATAATAAATGTTTCTATAAATATATTATAAAAAGAAGGGCTAGGAAGAATCTCCATCCTTTACTGAGTGTGGAGGGAAACCCAGTAACAAAGGCACAGGAAAAGGCTGGTGTGGTTATGCCTTCTTTGAGTCAGTCTTCACTAGCAACATCAATTTTTCTTGGGTTACCCAGACCCCTGAGCTGGAAGTCAGGGAAGAGGAGCAGAATGAAACCTCCATAATACAAGGAGAAATGGTTTGTGCCCTGCTGCTCTACTTAGACACACACAAGTCTATGTGGCCAGATGAGACCCACCGGAGGGTACTGAGGGAGCTGGTGGAAGTGCTCACCGACCCACTTTTCATCATGTATCAGCAGTCCTGGCTCACCAGGGAGGTCATCGTTGATGGCAGGTTAGCAAATGTGAAACACATCTACAAGGAAGGGCTGGAAGGAGGATCTAAGGAACTACAGGCCTGTCAGCCTGACCTCAGTGCCAGGAAAGGTTATGAAGCAGATCAACTTGAGTGCCATCATGTGACATGTGCAGGGGATCTGCACAGCCAGCATGGGCTCATGAAAGACAGGTCCTGCTTGACAAACCTGATCTTCTGTGACAGGATGGCCCACTTACTGTGTTACGGAAAGGCTGCGGATGTTGTTTACCTGGGCTTCAGTAAATCCTTTAACACCATTTCCTACAGCACTCTCCATGAGAAACTAGTTGCTCACTGCCTGGATAGGTATATTCTTTGCCGGCTAAAAAAATAGCTAGATGGCCAGGCCAAAGAGTTGTGGTGAATGGAGATACATCCAGTTGGCGGCTGGTCACCGGTGGTGTTCCCCAGGGTTCAGTATTGGGGCCAGTTCTGTTTAGTATCTTTATCAATGATCTGGATGAGGGGTCAAGTGCACCTTCAGTAAGTTTGCAGATGACACCAAGTTGGACAGGAGTGTTGATCTGCTTGAGCGTACAAAAGTTCTACAGAGGGATCTGGACAGGCTGGACTGATGGGCTGAGGCCAATTGTATGAGGTTCAACAAGGCTCAGCGCCAGGTCCTGCACTTGGGTCACAGCAACCTCTTGCAATGCTACAAGCTTGGGGAAGAGTTGCTGGACAGCTGCCTGGTGGAAAAGGACTTGGGGTGGCTGGTTGATGGCCAGCTGAATATGAGCTGGAACTGTGCTCAGCTGGCCAAGAAGGCCAGTAGAATCCTGGCTTGTACCCAAAATAGTGTGACCAGCAGGACTAGGGAAGTGATTGTCCCCCTGTACTTGACACTGGTGAGGCTGGACCTCAAATGTTGTGTTCAGTTTTGGGCCCCTCACTACAAGAAAGACATTGAGCTGCTGGAGTGTGTCTAAAGAAGGGCAATGAAGCTGGTGAAGGGTCTAGAGAACAAGTCTTCTGAGGAGCAGCTGAGGCAACTGGAGTTGTTTAGCCTGGAGAAAAGGAGACTCAGAGACCTTATTGCTCTCTACAACTACCTGAAAGGAGGTTGTAGTAAGGTGGGTGTTGATCTCCCAAGTAACAGGGGATAGGACAAAAGGAAATAGCCTCAAGTTGCAGCATGGGAGGTTATTAGAAAAATTTCTGCATTGAAAGGGTTTTCAAGCATTGGAACATGCTGCCCAGGGAAGTGGTTGAGTCACCATCCCTGGAGATATTTAAGAGACATGTAGATGTGGTGCTAAAGGACATGGTTTAGTGGTGGAGTTGACAGTGTTAGGGTTACAATTGGACTCGATGATCTTAAAGGTCATTTCCAATCTAAATGATTCTATGATTCTAAAAGTTGCCTGAATTCTGTTCGTGTTGATGATGCCACAGGAGAAAATGAAAAAAACCAAAGCCAGACCCCCTTTAATAAATTTATTTGAAATGTCTAAGCTGTTAAATATATACAAAACTCTCTCAGATTTCAGCAGTAAAGATTTATATGAGATTGCAATGAGTGATATTGATTTGTTCAGTATTAATCTATATGTGGGGAAATGCTTGTGGATACATCACTGCCTTTATATACTGCAATCAAAAGCTTTTAAAATACATAGCAATTCAATGTTATCCTGCAATCTCTGTATGGTTTTCTTTTCTGGTTTTAGCCAAGATATCCCATTAACCTCACTGCTAGCAGATTTTTAAAAATCAGAATAGCAGTCCTCAACTTTCTTTTTGTGTACAACAGATCATATAAATTGCTTAAACATTTTAAATCAATTTGTATTTTTATCTGGTCTTGAATAGTCTTCATTTAGAAAACTAAGCAAAGAAGAAAACCATGAAAGTGTCGTTTGAGCTATCAAAAATGTGCTTGCCAGTATTACATGTAAACTTTTAGGAAATCATTGGAGGTAACAGTTTTTAGAGGAGGTGGAGGGAGGTTTTTTGGCAAGTTTAGTAGTGCAGATCATTATACTAATTACAGTACAATACGACCAGGCTAATTACGTATTAGTAATTGACATATCTATTGTTAATGGTGGGGGTTCTGGTTTTATCTTGTTTTCCTTTTTTTTCATAAATGAGAAGGTAAGTGCTTTAGGCTTGTGGGTTTTGTTTTAGTTTTTTGGGTCAGTTTTTTTTTTTTTTTTTAATATTAAATCTTATGTTTAGAAGTTCTTTACTTTTTGAACCAAGTAGTCCTTACTGAGAATATAATTTAAAATATGTAAGCCTTCCATCGTGAAATTTATGGGAATAGCTAGGCAGATATATCTCAGGGCTTTATCATGTTACTCACAAAACTAAACTCACAAAACCTAATCAGCAAATTAATGGAGGCTGACATTAAAACAAAAAGCAATCAAAAAGACCTGTTATCTGTGGATCGGTTCAGTTATTTACTAGAATGCAATGTAAAGCATTTTAAGAAGTATAAACTGAAATAGGATTCAGGAAAGCCAAGAATGCATAACTGATAGGAAGTTGGTGGTTACTTAATTCAGAATTTAGCATTAAAATTTTGCTGAGCTTTGAAAAATAAAAAGTTTGGACAAAATACAATACAGTTTGATTAAATAATAGTTAAAGATATTTCACTGCTTCTTCACATCATTGCCAACATTTCATTCTTAGTGTCCTGATTTCAGCTGGGACAGAATTAATTTTCTTCCTAGTAGATGGCGCAGTGCTGTGTTGTGGATTTAGTAAGGGTAATAATGTTCATAACACATGGACATTCTTAGTTGTTGCTAAGTAGTGTTTATACTAAGTCAAGGACTTTTCAGTTTCCCATGCTTTGCCAGTGAGCAGGTTGGAGTGGCACAAGAAATTGGGAGTGGACACAGCCAGGACAGCTGACCCAAACATGCCAAAGTGATATTCCATATTGTATGATGTCATGATCAGTATATAAGCTGGAGGAAATTAGGTGGTGGGGAAGATCAGTGCTTGGGGACTGGCTGGGCATCAGTCAGCAGATGGTGAGCAATTGTTTTGTGCATTGCTTGTCTTGGTTGCCTTTCCCCACCCCACACACCGCGCCCCCCCCCCCCCCCCCCCCCCCCCCCCCCGCCCCGGAGTTTTATGTCTCTTTCTCTTTTAGTTTTCTCCGTAGTTTTCTCCATCTTTTCTATTACTAAACAGTTATTTTCTTAACCCATGGCTCTTACCTTTTCCTGATTCTCCTCCCCATCCCACTGTGGGGCAG
The DNA here is from genome assembly GCF_017639655.2 of Falco naumanni. Classification (NCBI taxonomy): domain Eukaryota; kingdom Metazoa; phylum Chordata; class Aves; order Falconiformes; family Falconidae; genus Falco; species Falco naumanni. Next base: position 100,087,915 of record NC_054055.1, on the reverse strand, counting down.
TGAGGGGGAGTGAGCAAGCACCTGCATGGTACTTTGTCGTCAGCTAAGGTTAAACCACAACACTTAACTTAAAAAAACACAACCAAAATCCAACACTTTTCATCTAATTTAACTCTTCATTACTTACAAAAGATCATAGGTAAACTAAGGTATTATATCCAGGCAACAGAGGCATTGCAAAATAATTTAATGCTTTCAATGAATTCAGCCCATGTAGTGGAATGACATAGACAGAGGGATTAAATACACCCCCAGCAAGTTTGCAGATGACACCAAACTAATTGGTGCAGTTCATTTGCTTGAGCAAAGGGTTGCTATCCCAAGGGGCCTTGACAGCCTTCAGGAGCAGGACCATGTGGACCTCATGAAGCTCATAAAGATCAAGTGCAAGGTCCTGCATCTTGATTTGGGCAATCCCCAGTCATGATTCTTCTCTTCTACTCCACTCTTGTAAGACCCCATCTGAGGTACTTTATCTGGCTTTGGATCCCCTGTCACAAGAAAGACATAGGTCTGCCAGAGCAGGCTCAGAGAGGGGTCATGAAAATGATCAGAGGGTTGGAACAGCTCTCCTATGAAGAAAGGTTGAAAGAATTGGGGTTTTTCAGCCTGGAGAAGAGAAAGCTCTGGGGAGACCTAATTGTGGCCTTCCAATATATAAAAGGGGCTTAATAAGAAAGATGGAGAGAGACTTTTTACAAAGGTCTGTAGTGATAGGAAAAGGTATAATCGTTTTAAACTGAAAGTCTCAGATATCCTTGGGCATGTGAAATGGCACCAGACATCTGTGGTTACACAATTGAATAACATCATGATATGCAGGCACCTCTGTTATAAACCTGAATTTATGTATCTCAGTCTGAACATAAATACCAATCCAAAACCTGGCAGTGTTAGCAATCAATATAATCCAGATCAGTGAATGCAACCACTATTAAGGTGATTATTGTGTGATTAATATCTGAAACTGCAGAAAATGTTGTTGTGTTTCATTCCCACATCAATCTGTTCTCTTACTATAGCCTTTAAAAATTCTAAATTTGTCCTTTAGTTCCTTCTTCATGAGCAGTTTTCTTCCCTTCCTATTGTCATTTCCCATTTGGTGTCACTAAGTCAACTTCAACTTTTTTTCTTTTTTTTCCTAGCCCTCTGCTATTTAGTTTCTCTCTTTGTAATTAAGCCTACAATACAGAAGACTCAGAAAACCCAACATATTATTGTCTGTTGTCTGGTTTTGTCTGATTGCCCTATCTTCTTTTCCCTCATTTATCTGGTTTATAAGTTTCTTACAGCAGTAACAAAATCCTATTCCATCTGTACAGTGAGCACAATTTTTCTTGGTTCTTAAGTACTCTATTTAGCTATTTTTAGTACAAATAGTATACAACAGTACTTACAATTATTTACTCTACTATATAATGTTAACAGACATTTGAGGTAATACTATTTAAAACTAAAACATATTTTAGTTGCTATTTTATTCAACATATTTTATGGATGCTCATTTTGTCTTAAATATATGATCATAAGTGAATTTTGTATGCTGAGACTAAGCAATATGCAGAGGAAGAAAGTAAAACATAATAAATTATATTGACCAGAATTGCAATTGCAATTCTTTTTGTTTTCTTATTTATATTGAATCTAGTGCATTTACTGCCTCTTATTTACAAATCATAAGTCATATAAGAGGTAAATTACGTCAAAACAGTTACCTGGCTAATTGATTTCTGAAATTTTAAGCAAATATTGACAGTGGCAGTTAGTCATCAGTCCAATAAAAGCCTTTCTTTTTCAAGGAAGATAACTTTTTTTTTCTTTTCCTCTACTCAGACAAGAACTCATTAAAAAACCCAATTTCTATTTTCATTCATCTGGTGCAAATTATGTTCTACAGTAGTGATGCTATTTTTTACCTTGTTCAATAACTCTTTTATTACTTCAGTGCAATCTATAAAGTAGCTTTTGTTACTTATCTGACGTCTCCTTCATCAATCAGTTTGGCAGGTTCAGATCTTCTGATCATAAAATTTCTAAGTTTAGAAGAATTGAAAAAATTATTTTGATCCAGAGGATAAAAAAAAAAAAAAAAATAGGTGACATTAAAGCACCTAGCTATCATATTAGATGCTTATTTTCAACATCCAGATCCTCAGAAATACTGTTAATATCCTGGGATTCTGGTAGATATCTAACTTTAAGTTTCCAAAGCTGCATGTTTAAGGACCTTTAAGATCACCTGCTGTATCATGGACATGTTAAACAGCCAAGACTGACAGTCTTAAGTCCCATTTAAATTTACAATAATATGTGTCTTTTACTAGGTTTCCACAAACTTGGTCACATTGGTGCATATCTTACTTCATCTCAGGTGTCACTGGACATTCATTCACCTTTGCTAAATTAATTGAGTACCATATGACTATTTGTAGAAGATGTGGGCTGTTTTCCAGACTCTATGGACTTTACAAACGACTAGCCATCTTCTATAGTAAGAGATTACACAATTATCTGATTTACAGCATTTACATTGTAGGCACTTAAATGTTGCCTTAGTCTGTCAGCTGACTTCTGTGCTACATGTTTTAATGTTTTACCTTTTTTAACTTTTATAGTTTGAAAGTTGTTGGGTTCTGTTTTTGATCCATTAAAGTGTAACAAGTTAAGGATAAATAATATACAGCAGAGGTCATTATTAATTCAATTAACAAAATTAGGAGCTATCCAAAATTTTCTAAATGATTTAAAGGACCCTGAAAAACATCGATCTATTATGTGACCTGCACCACAGTAAACTTAAGCAAACACTCCATTTCACGGTGTTTAGGATACTAGAAAAATGTATTGCTATATCATATTCCTTCTATTTCCTCTACTGGTTACCTGTTCTCATATCTGCTGTTTGGCAGGCTGTCCTCTTTGTTGTATTTGTAGAATACTTTGGAGGGGGGAATAATATGAACCAAATCAAGGAATTTATCCAGGTGAAAATAACCCAGTGGGATTTTTTTATTCCCCACCCCCTGACCCCAGTTCCCTGATTTAGACCACGGCACAGTTCAACAAATACTTGCACCAGCTCAACTGAATGTGTGGAACAATAAACAAGAGTTGATTTGGTACAGTGGTAGCTTTGACTGTTGAAGGTGGCAGTCACGTGGAGAAAATACCTGTGGAAGAACAAGGTAAGTGAGGATGACACACAATTTTGATTCTAAAGGAAAATCAACAAGAAAAACAAACAACTAGAACACAATTTGATGACTAGACCACCCTCTCATAACACTGAGCTGTGGGGGCAAAACATTTTCTTATTCTGTGTTCTTTGAGGTGTCAAGGATAATTTCTGATACTGCCCAAGGGACAAAATGCAAGATGCTGTGCTTTAATGGAAACATAAAATGCTTAAAGGATATAGGTAATATCAGGGTGGGTGATAATTTTATGCACAACATGGGTGAAAGGAAAAGAGATAACACAATGTAAAGTAAAACTTGTAAGAGCAGTTTAGGTTGAATGCACACAGTGAGAGGGAACACACTTCTGCAGAAAGAATAATAGGTTTTCACAATGGTCCTGCTAAGCAAAAAGATGTTTTAAGATACTGAAGCCACTTAGGAAAGGAGACACTACTTACCTTGCAATCTGACTTTTCTGAAGATCCCCTACCAAATTCCGAGTCCCATAGAGTGAAAAATTTGAAAACTGTAAGACCTTTGGTGCTCCACATAGCATTGATGGGAACTCACATCAACCTCTAAATACAGCTGTCAGGTTTATGGAGTAGAGGGAAATAAATCAACAAACCTAAACCACAGTTTTCAATTCTAACTTTAACTATAGGTCAAAACACAAATACTTTCAGCATGGTATCTTCCAAAACAGCACAGAATATTCTTCAAGGATATTTCTTATTATTAATGAGCATTTCAGAAGAGCTAAACTACAAAAGGCTGTTATAAATTAAAGTATAGCTGTAACAATAGCTGCATAAAGACAGAAACAAAATAAATGTCAATATTATATGAAAACAAAGTAGTTTACATATGTATATAAATAAGATGAAGAACGCAATAACATCTCATTTTCTTTTTTTAAGTATATGACAGGTGTTAAGTTTATCTATAATATGCATTCTGCGCTAATCCTTACATCTGTATTTAAAAAAAAAAATTAGCAACTTTAAGATGTAATTCGGGGTCTCTAATTTCAGCACAATAACATTCCTGTTGAAAGGCCATTCCTTACAATACTGTCTAGTAAATGCAAACAGTGAGATTAAATTAAGTGTCTTGAGGCAGGCGGGGATCCAAATCAGGCCATTCTGCTCCTGCTAAATGACTCCTGTGGTATTCAGTTAGCTTTGTGTTTGAAACAGATTGTTTCAGTCTGGGAGGTGGAACCAGAAAAAAGTTCAGATATTTTCTTTTAGTGATAATGGTACCAGGGAAAGAAAGTCAATGAATGGCGTTAAGAATTGTACATGGATTTGCACAGAAGGTTTTGTACACTCGTAAGATGAAACACCAAAGTGACTGCTGAGGTTTTCTATAAGCACCCATATTGAGAAGGGATTTGGGGCTTAGCAGAAATCCTGGGAAGTTATTAAGATAAAGATCAGCTCCTGCCTAGAATACAGAATAGTCAAAAAATCCACAGCATCATCTCAATTTTGTAGCATCTGGCACACATCAGGACTACCTTGAGCACTGTAATTCTGTGAAATGAATACTCTGTGTAAGGAAAATAGCCTTTAAGAAATAGATATTCATTGTGTCAGAATAATGAGGAATATGAAATAACTATAGGAAAAGAATCAGTGTACAAATGTATGCAGCTAATTTTGTTTGGTTTAAATAAATTGCAATAAATTTTTGGATTACCTGAAAGGTCAGACTGACAAAACCGAAGTGTAGGAATAATTGTTCCCCATCGGCTCACTTTAACATTTTCTCAGTGGTATTGAAATATTTCTTTAAGTTGCTTGGGGCTGTACACAACTGTAACACATGGTCTTTGATAACAGACTTCTTGTGTCAAAAGCAATGTTGGCACTGTAGTTCCCTGGACTAGCAGAAGAAACCAGATATGTCTTTGCTGTGGGCTGATATTTCAGTTATGTTGGATACCTTGTTCTCTGCAGAGAAAGGCACAAGAAAAAATTGGCACTTGACTTTCTTGGCTTCTGGAAGTAGTTCAAGTGCTTGAAATTTGTGGGTTCCTGGGATCAGACTAGATTAGATCACTGTTGTTATTTAATACTGACAGTGTACCTGTAACTGCTTGCTGGCCGGGATACTATGTTCTGACCAGAATTCTCCCTAGGGGAGAAAAGCTAGGCAAAAAAAAAAAAAAAAAAAAAAAAAAAAAAAGAACAATACAACTTCTTCCCCATCTCCCTCTTCAGTTACCTGTTCAAATCAGTCAAACTGTACATGAATTTGTGTTCAAGGCTGTGTGGTTTCCAGTCTTCTTCTAATTCTTTCTCTTTAAAAAACCAAACAAAACACACCAAAAAACCCCAACCAAACAACCAGCTAAACACATCCCAAAACTCCCCAAAACGAAAATGTAAACCAAAATGTAAAATGTTCAGATCATTCAAGCACTGCGACACTCTGGATAAACATATGTCCCTTCATGCAGATGTGTTTTCTTTTGTGAATGGCGAACAAGTTGTTTATTAACATATCTGAATGAAACTATTTTCAGAGCATCTGCTTTCGAAAGACAAGACACACTACATGAACCCCTGTAAACTAAATGTAATTTTAACCGTATTTTTCCTACTATGAACATGTTCATTAATACAAATTTGTCAATGATTTAACCTTTCCAGCACACTGTACTTCATATCAACCACAAAACCACTCACATGATAAGCTGGGCTTTGTAGTAACTTGAGCTCCTCCTAAGTGTGATCAGAAGGTCTTGTGGGGTCATCGACCTATGCTTGGTAGTGCCTTGAAACTGTTTTAGCTTAAACTGGAGTTGATCAAGGGAGAAAGTTGAATAAGCAGTTGTATTGGGTCTAGCTGAGATGGAGTTAATGTTCCCCATAGCAGCTCTCACAATGCTGTGCTTTGTATTTTTAGCTAGAAAGGTGGTAACACACCAGTGTTTTGATTACTGCTGAGCAGCACTCACACAGCATCAAGGCTGTCTCTCCAGCATTCGCCCCTCACCAGTAGGCTGGGGGTGAGCAAGATATTGGGAGGGGGCATAGCCAGGACAGCTGACCCAAAGTGACCAGAGGGATATTCCATACCATGTGGCACCTGCTCAGCCATAAAGCTAAGAGAAAAGAGGAGGAAGCTAGGTACTTAGGTTTGTCTTCCAGATCAATCTCTACATGTACTGAAGACCTGCTTCCCAAGCAGTGGCCAGACTTCGCCTGCTCATGGGAAGCAAAGAATAAACCTTTTGTTTTCCATTGCTTCTGCACATGACCTTTGCTTTTGCTGTATTAAACTGCCTTTATCTTTGCCCATGATTTTTTCCCATCTTATTTTCTCCTTACCCCACACCATTCTGCTGAGGAGGGAAGTGACAGAGCAGCTTGGTGGGCACCTGGCATCCAGCCAAGATCAACCCACCACAGCAGTGCTTTGTAAGAAAAGTAATAAGAGAGTAAATGAAACATCATAATCATCTTCCAGCCTCTCTAACTGTGGTTGCCACTGCAGCTTCTGTTGTTCGGGAGGCTGCAGGGGAGGCTGTGACAGGGAGACAGAAGGGGCAGCAGTCAGAAAGCATGTGCTATTGCAATGACCCTGCAAAAGCACCTTCAAGGCCTTTAGTATCAAAGTGTTGTTTCACCTTTAGTCACATATGGTTAAGTACTTGACGAATCTTTCTTTTTATAGATTTTAATCTTACTATACTTTCAAAAACCTATGAGACTTTTATACTAAATACTTTTAGAAAATATTTTCTTACCAAGTACTTCTTAAAAGCATAGTTTCTGTTGGTTCTAGATTCAACTTGAATTCAGCCTATTTTTACCAGTAAGCCTGATTTTCCTTTTTATTCCCCCCTGCCCTGCTCCTCCTTCCTCTGAAAAGATCAGAAAACTAATGACACCACCTTCCCTCTTTTTCTAAGAGGTTTTTTTTTTTTTTAAAAAAATAATTCCTCATGAGATGTGTTTTGTAAATCAATTTTTACATTTTTTTCACATGTATTTCTGTCAGTAACCCCTCACTGCCACTTTTACAGACCTGTTCATTAAGCAATTCAGCTGAGTACTTTGAATTTCATGAAGATTTTTTATTAGACCAGTGGTTTTCGTAATTTCAAAACACTTATCTCTGCAAATTATTTTTTTTTTTTTCCAGTGGATGGATCTTGGAATTGTCAAAGAAGGACATTGAAACCACTTTTCTGCCCTTTTAAATGAAGGTTGATAATTACTGTCTTCATTGTCAGGTCCTGTATCTTATCATGCTTTGGCTTGTCACACTCCCCTGGTACTTTCTTTTCTTGCTACAGTCCTCAGCAATTTTGCATAATAATTCTCCTGTGCTGCTACAAGGATTTTCCATGTGTGAGGCTTAGTGTGTTCAACACAATTTTAATCCTTCAAAAGGTTGAAAAACTCATTGAAAAGGCCAGTCTTAGGAATGAAAAAGAGAGGAGGGAAAGGTGAAAATAGAAGCATAAGAAAAAAAAATATAATTCTACTCTTTTTCTGATGTTGTTACTTCTGGACAACATAATGGAGATGAAGGAATAATAATGACCTTTGACTCTGTTGTTATTAAATTCTTTATGCCCTCTGCAGCTCTTGATGCTTCCTGCTCGGGATTCTGATATAGGGATGGGAGGAATAAAGTAACATCTAACAGGTCCACTACTGAAATTGGCAGTGGAACAAAAAGTAGATGCTGCTTGTTCCCTGTTGCTTTCATTCTATTTTGTCTTTAATATTAAGAACAAATTCAGTCCTGCTGGAAGAAAAGGATGGAATAAAGAAGTGTGTGTTAACTTCTAATTGTCATTATTGGAGCTTCTGTGTGGCCAGGAGCCCACTGTGCTTAGCATTATGTAGAAGTATAATAAAAGATTGTTGCTACCTCAAAGACATTTATAGTGTCAACTACAAGACACAACAGGCAGGGAATGGGCAAACGCATATGAACTCATTTTACGGTAAGCTGCTTTGTGCACAGTGTCTGGGTGTAATGAAACATCAGCAGTGGTCAGCACACTCTGCACTACCAATTCCAGGAGTTCAACATCATCACTGGCCTGTCTATACTGCCTTGCTTTTGGTAGCAGATTGATGATGGTAGTGAACTCCCTGTGGTAGCAGAATTGCTTCTCTGTGTTTTATCAGACCAATATCCTCTGCCCACCTTTGTATCTGACATCGCCCTCATCTCCTGGGTAAATGTGTGCAATCTGGAATTGTGTAGAGTGGGGTAGACTGGTAGGTATATGGTATGTGGGAGCAGCAGGTGGACCTTCTATCCTTTTTCCTTTGTGGAGTCATGGAATATGCTACTGCTGTCAGGCACAGCTATTGACGAAGGGCTGAATGTGAGGAAGGACAGGGCTTCCTGTTGTTTGACTGTGGGCTAACTTTAATTCTGCAAGCCACATGGTCTCTCAGTTAATTAGCCAGTTAATTAATAATCGGTAATGTTGCAGTGATTGCTGGGAGGGTTTTGAACCAAAGTTAGCTCATTCTCAGCATGATGCTACACTTTGGGTATTTAGCCATACCTTGCTGACAGCTTACTTGTCTTTGTATGACACTTCATCACACAGGGTATACATATGCTCCAGTTCTGTCTTCCCATATGAGGAGTGAAATTCTGTCTGATTTTCTTTCATGAAAGTGTCACATTTGCTGTTTTGAACTAAGATTTCTCTCAAGAAGTTCATACAATTTTGGATTGTTCTATACTGATGTAATTTTCTGGCAGTGACAAATTTTCTGTGACAAATGAGTGTTCTGTGTTTTTCAATGACTATTAAATGTTGACATTCACCCTGGACCACAGTATAAATTGAACATAAAGCTGCATCTACGTTATTATTTTAATTTGGAACTGTAGTTTGGTTTTGGCATAAATTCATTTGTGATTTCCATAGTCCCAATTTGCAGAGCTGTTTTGGTGAAAGCTAAGTATATTCCTTTCTAGAGAAAACTAAACGTGATTCTTTTCCAGCTGCATCTCAAAGGTGTTCTAACCCCTAAGAAGGACATAAATATTTTTATTGCCTCCTGTCAGGTATTTGTACGCATTGATAAGATACTCCTGAGTCTTCTCCAGGCTGAAAAGCCCCACCTCCCTCAGCCTCTCCTCCTATGTCAGATGCTCCAGTCCATTAATCATCTTTTTAGCACATAGCTGGACTCACTTCAGTTTTTACACATCCCTTTTGTACTGGGGAGCCCAGCACTAGACCCAGCAACCCAGATGTGTCTCACTGGGAGTGAGCAGAGGGGAAGGATCACTTCCTTCAGCCTGCTGGGAATGCTTTGCCTGCTTTAGCCCAGGAGGCTGTTGTCTGCCTTTGCCAGGAAGGCACACTGCTGGCTCATGTTCAGCCTGTCCACCAGGACCCCAGGTCATTCTCTGCAGAGCTCCTTTCCAGCCAGTCAGTCTCCAGCCTGTGCTGGAACAAGAGTTTATTCCTCCCCAGGGGCAGGACATGGCATTTACTTTCACAATTGTTATTGCATCATTATTAGTTTCTGTGTAAAATTCCGTGTAACTAGTGATGGTTTATAATATTTTTATACCAGTTAGTCTTAAGTTTCCTTGCTTTGTTTTCCTCTTTATTAGATTGCAGGGTTTTTATTCATTCCTGATCCTGCAAATAATAAAACTTACTGTACTGATTATTCAATATATGTTTTCACTTCAATGTTTCCTAAAGACAAATTATCAATATTTACTGGTTTAACTGTAAGGTCTTTATATGGCAATACCACAACACTTTTATGGAATGTGGATAAATAAATCCTTTAGGTATTAAAAAAGAAGTACATCCTTTTTTCTCTGTAGAAACTTTTATAGATTATACTCTATTTTTTACACACTTTCCAGAGTATATTTCCTAGGATTATGGCTATTCTTTAAAATCTACAGCATGACTTACTCATTTTTTAACCTTTCTTTCACACAGTCTTTAAAATAACATATATACATACCTAAGAGTTTTATTGTGCAGTTTACAAGGCTGGCACCCTGAGGCAGTAGATTATCACTTGGCTTGAACACATATCCAGCTTTTCCTTTTCTTTGTAGTTTGAGTGCAGATGTTCTACAGTCTTCATTTCCTCCAGTTTTTGTCATCTTTCCTGAGAGCTGTCTAGGGCTGCTCTTTTATTCCTTAGGGAAAGGTGGAATTGCTAGCAATAATTTTTCTTTTCTTATCTTGACCTGGTGGCTGAGTGGCTTCTGTGATGTTGCTTGGTGCCTTTCATCCCCACTCCTGCTGTGTGAGCAATGCTGCGCCTCGGAAGCAGCGTCTCTCCCCAGTCAGTTGCTTCTGTTCTTTCAGCAGAGTGAGGATAATTACTTCACTGGGATACTGTCAGTTCCAACTGAAGTCAAGGGAGCTAATAGAATCTCAAATAGCTAATAGAAGCACAGCTTTGTTTCATGTGGGTTTAAATAAGATGAAGTTGATTCAGCATGATATCCACTTCAAACCACAGTACTATGACAAAACTCAGCTTCTGGGATTGAATTCTCATTTTGTTTAGACCATGTGTTCCTAAGGATGCATTTCTCTGACATTACTACAGTTTGATAGAACAAACTATTTAGCCATGTGTTTACTGGTTATAATAATTTGCAAAATACTAGCAATTTTCTTTATTTAATTCTTTTTTTTCTCCTTTATTCATTTACATTTGGAACCGCCATATCTTTTTCACTGATCATGAACAAAATGCATATACGTCATCACATTTCTCTTCCCAAAATAAAATAGAGGAGCAAATAAACAATAATCTCTTATTTAACAATAAAATAAAACTAAGTAAAATAAAAATATGTATTTATTTTTCTTATACTCCATCATGTTATACTTACACATACAAATTGACAAGATCAAAAAGTAAACAATGGCACAACAGTCAAAAAACAACTGCAAGGTTCATTATTCTGATTAATTTTATTTCAAATAAATATTCTACCCTACTTACAGGAAATTATGTTTTTGCATTGCATTTTCCATTTGTATTGGAATAACAGATGCTATTAATAACTTTTTTACTCAGTCATTAAATTAATTAAAAATGTCTCTATAGATATATTGTCAAGTATAAATAGTATGTATACCTGCATAAGTATTTATATGTAACATACTGTATAAACTGACATACATAGGAATACATGTATGTGTGTTTGTTTATACACACACATGCACACGATTAAAAATAGGACATGTCTTCACTGAAATCCATAGACTTACAAAGCTATCAGTGAAAGTAAAAATGGCTAAAGGAATGGATTTGTGAGATCAGGTAAACACTATTTACTTTTTACATTTTTCTAGCTGTAACTAGAGTTCAAGCTGTCTATGTTCAAATCTACAGATGAGGAAGAAAAAAACCACAGAGTATTATTTACTAGTTTGTTGTAGTTTAACCCCATCCAGCAACTAAGTACCACGCAGCTGGTCACTCACACCTCCATCCCCCTGGCTGGATACAATTGCTCACTACCTGCTGACTGATGCCCTGCCAGTTCCCAAGCAGTGATTGGCAGCTCCTGGCCATCTTCCCCTGGTTTATATACTCAACATTACATTCTATGGTATAGAATATCCCTTTTGCTAGTTTGTGTCAGCTGTCCTAGCTATGCTCCTTCCTGGCTTCATGTTCACCTGTTCACTGGCAGAGCATGGGAAACTGAAAAGTCCTTGATTTATAGTAAGCACTACTTAGCAACAACTAAAATATCAGGATGTTATCAACATTATTCTCATACTACATCAAAGAAACAACACTGTAACAGCTACTAAGAAGAAAATTATCCCAGTTGAAACCAGGGCATAGCTGTAAGATATCTTGTGGTGATCATAATACAGAAACAGAGATAATTAAGGCATCTTTTATCAAAGTTCTTAACTTCCATTTCCTCTTGAAAGCATTAATGTGTGATGCTACTTTGCTCCCACTACCAAGAATGATCTCTAGATGTTGACTCACATTCATTTCACATTAAATTAGCAAGTTCTTCAGCGTTTCTCATCAAAGTGGACTGACGGACACAGAAGTATAGCATCTGTGCTGACTCATTACATTTTCTCTTCTTAATTCTTTCTTTTCCCTTTAAGTCATTAAAAACATTTTTCTTTTGCTCTGTATAGGAACCATTTAAGAAAAATTCATAGCAAATAGTCTACTAGATGCCTATGGGAGCCATCCCTAACAGTGGATCTTTGCAATTAAAACATTTATTTCTGTATGGGATAAAAACCAATTTCCTTTCTCATTTCATTCTGCTTTTCCAAATTGCTAAGCCTCATTATGTTCTTATACAGCAGAATCTTTTTCATAGTATGTGCAACCATGATGCAATAACTGTTTAACACAAAGTAATGGCAAACTCTAGATTACTACTAAAAGCTTAGATGTTTGATAATGAACCAAATACTTATGGCCATAATATTGTGAAGGATCAAAATTTCATTAGAATACATGATTTTAATATTTTTTTTTATTATTGCTTTACAGCACCATATATATGCACTATGCAGAAAAATAACCAGGTAAGATTTCACTGGGAGCTATCAGCTGGAGAAAAAAACAGGATGAAAAAAAATCCTTTATGAACCATATATATGACCACAATGAATTCAAATCACTAAATTCATGTAAATGAATAAAATGGTAAACATATTTAAGGGGAAAATATTCTCACAGAAATGCTGTGGTTGAGGTTGGAGGACACTTCTGGAGCTCATGTAGTCCAACCTTCCTGGCTGAGTAGGGTCAGTAAAAAGCAGGTTGCTTAAGATTATGTCCAGCCAGATCTTGCACATTTCCAAGGATGGAGACTCCATAACGTCTCTAGGCAGTCCATTCCAGTCTTTGTCCACACTTAGAGTAACAGAGATTTTCCTTACTGAATTTCTCGTGTTTCAGTTTTTGCCTTCTTGTCCTGTCACTGGACTCTACTGAGAAGAGTCTGACTCCATTTTCTTTGCTTCTTTCCATCAGGTATTTATACATATGGACAGGATCTCCCCTTGAGCCTCCTTTTGAACAGCCCTACCTCTCTCATCCTCCCCTCCTATGTCAGATGCTCCAGTCCATTAATCATCCTTGTTACTATTTTCTGGACTCCAGATGTCCATGAACACTAACACTGGACCCAGCACTACAGATATTTCACACCAAGGCTGAACAGAAACAAAGGATCACTTGCCTCAACTTTCTGGCCATGCCCTGCCTACTGCAGCTCAGGAGGCTGTTGGCCATCTTTGTCATGAGGGTGCATTGCTGGCTCATGATCAGCACATTATCCATCAGGACTCTCAAGGACTTTCCAGAGCAGCTGCTTTCCAGATGGTGAGCTTTAAGCATGCACTGATGCCTTAGGTTGTTCCACCCTAGGTGCAGGACTTTTCACTTCCCCCTCCTGAACTTGGGAAGTGAAAATGAGTTTCCTGACAGCCCATTTCTCGAGCCTATAGAGGTCCCTCTGGATGACAGCATGATCCTCTGGCTGACCAGCCACTCCCCTCGGTTTTGTGTCCTATGGAATTTTGCTGGAGCTGCACTGTGTCTTCTTACCCAGGTCACTAATGAAGATTTTTACATTGTATTGATCCCAGTATCAGCCCCTGCAATACATTACTAGGTACTGGCCTCAGGCTGGCTTTTGTGACGCTTGTAGGCTAGCAGTTCAGACAGTTTTCATTCTGTCTGACTGTGCATTTACTAAGGTCAGATTTCCTCAGTTTCTCACTAATAATGTTTTGGAAGACCATTTTGAAACTCTTGTTAAAGCCTTAATATTTTCTACATAAAAAGGTGGATTCCATAGTAAGGCTGAAGAATATTTACAATATAAAAGTCTCTTTGAATGGTAAAAGTAAAAGAAAGGTTCCTGTTTCTGTGTTTCTGACAAGAGGTTTTCCATTTAGCAATTTTATAATTTATGACTAAAGAGACTGCAACTAAAAAATGGCTAGAGTGTCTAACTGTCTAGATGTTCACATAGCTTACCATTAATAGATTGAGAAGAAGCAACAACTTTTAGTCTTTGTTAGGGTAATATCTGTAACCATACAAATTATTATTTGGATGCCCAGGATAAAATGCTCCAGAGTTGTGTCTTTCATGTGCCAAGTTAAGACTAGAAGCAAATTTGACCAATAGCCTTTGAACTAGTCCTTGAAAGTGGGGGTTTATCTGTGGAACCCTGACACAGTGAGTACTACTGCATAAAATTGCTGGTAACATGTTTGTTGACTTAATTGTAACATGGCACTACACTGGCAAAAACAATGACCTTAGTAAGTAACAGGTTTGATTTAATCTATGAGACAATGACATAAAAGTGGATACCAACATTAAAATATTGTGAAAGCTGAATTTTACTGTAGAATCAGAAAGTACATACACACTTCAAGGAATGGGGGATGGCTCATCTGCTGGGTGCACTAAGACTTACCATCCTGCATCAGCCTGAAGAGCAATATTCAGAGTCATTACCACAACCAATAGCAGGAAAAGTCAGCTCATTTAACATTTGCCTCACCTTACTTGGATTTCTTGTGCCTGAAAACCATTCATTTTCTAATGACAAATCAGTTTGGCATGAATAGTTTCAAGGAATGTTAGCTTTACTAGCATACCTTCTTCTAATGGTTTGACAGCCTTTACCTTAACATTTCCCTGCCACCCCCACCCCCCCCACACACACACACTCCCCCAGTTAATTCCTTTGATACTTTTTTCTTTTGCTCCCCAAACTATTTAGTTTTCTAAGCAAAAAAATGTGCATTTGAGGAGACTTTAGTTGGAAGGGACCTACAGTGATCATCTACTCCAACTGCCTGACCAATTCAGGGCTGACCAAAAGTTAAAGCATATTATCAAGGGCGTTGTCCAAATAACTCTAAAGCACTGACAGGCTTGGGGCATCAATCAACTCTCTGTGAAGCCTGTTCCAGTGTTTCACTGCCCTCTTGGTGAAGAAATGAGTCCTAACATCCAGTTTGAAGCTTCCCTGGTTCAGTTTTCAACCATCCCTATGTGTCCTACTACTGGATCCCAGGGAGAAGAGCTCAGCACTTCCCTCTCCACTTCCCATCCTCAAGAAGCTGTAGGGAGCAGTGAGGTTGCCTCTCATCCTCCTTTTCTCCAAATTAGACAAACCATTAATCCTTTAGCTGCCTCTCAGAGGACATGCCTTCCAGACCTTTCGTCAGCTTTATTGTCCTCCTTTGGATGCATTTGGGTACCTTAACATCCTACTGAAATTGTTGGGCCCTAAGCATTTGATTTTTAGAGTTCAAGTCAAATATATTCAGTATATTCAAGTACATTCAGGAACATATTCACTTGATAGTGTGTGTGTGTGTATGTGTGTATGTGTTTGTAGGAGACTATCATAAACAGAACAATTTTGTAATCATCACAGGTTTGCATATTACAGCAATAACTATGGACAAGATAATATACAAAAATATGTGTGTGTGTGCATTTTTTCTAGATGAAAATAAAAAATGTATAGAACAAAATGTATACTAAGAAAGGAATAAATAATATGAAAATAGTATCATGGTGTAAGAGACTGCGCCAGTGAGACCCACCATTGCCACAGCAGATGTGTTGTCTCAACATTGCTATGACAGGAAACTTATGCCATCACCACAGTGAATACCTTGTTAAGGCAGGAAGATAACACCACTGCCACCGCAGTTAAAGGAGGAAACCAACTGACACCATGGAGCAATGGGGGAGGTTGATCCTGCAATACTTAACCAAACCCCTGTACATGTGCCGAGACCTGGGTTCTGTAATTTTTTGGTTTGTTTCTGGTGGGTTCTTTTCCAGATTTCAAGTAATTCAGACTGTTTGAAATACAGTTCAATACAGAACTCAGATATTTAAGCCAAACCCAGAATAAAGATTTTATTTATCAATCCTCATGACTTTCATGAAAACACAGTAAACTTGATAACTGAATGTGATGAAACTGCATTCAACAGCAGAGCTGAAGGTAAGGGCTGCTCTTGGCCTCTTAGTGACTTAAATTGTCAAGGACAAGTTGTGTTCCAATGTGATTTCCATTTTTGTAAGGGAAATTTACCTTTATGTATACCTCCTAACTTTCAAGCTACAAGTTGTGACCTCTACAACAATGACTAGTGAGCAGCTTGTGTCTGAAAGAAGAGCCAGGAAAGAAAGGCATGGTGGTTTTATGCTGAATGAGATAACCTCTGGAAGTTTTGCTAAGGATATATAAAGTTATAGCTTTTCTGTTTATTCCACAGAAAGAACTGGAATTTATGGGTTAAGAGGAACACTGAACCAATTTCATACCACTGACAAGACATTGAAAAAGTAGGTTCAAAGACACAGTTTAAATTAAAGATGTTTTCTAAAAGGACTTCCAGAAATAATAAAACATATAAAATAACTATTGAATAGCAGTTTCATGATCTAAGCAGAAAATATGTGCAATTTTAGGAACATTATTTCCAGCTGAAAAATCTTTATATGTGTCTATATACACATGTAAGCATATATAAGTGTTTGTATATGTACATATACATATTTTTTTTTTTAATGTCTTGGTCTGATTATCACAAAATTATCTTACTGGATTTTTGAGACATCTGATTAATTTATTGGAAAACCAGAGGAATACTTTCATGGTTTTCTCTTGGTCTCATATTCTGAATAGTCTGGCTAAGGATGCACCTACAAATGAACAGAAAACATCGTGGTTTATTTTCTATACAGAGGTAAGACACAATAATTTCACATTTCCTCTTATTTCAAGGACATGACATTGCATTCTTTGCTGCTTTCAGTAATATATTATGTGTATATTTACACTTGAGCTAGTTTTCACAGGATTTTTTTCAAGCATCACCCTGCTGCTACATGTTAGTCACTTATCTTATTAAAATGTAAAGAGGTATTACCATTAACATATCAAGTGTATACATATGTCACAGAGTTGTATGAATCACCAAAAGCCTGCCAGTATCATCAGAGTCTGTGTCCTAGAAAAGCATCTCCTAGAACAAGTGTTCTTTTTCATGAAAACTGAGGCATTAATGTAAACCACCTGGTATTTAATTTCTACTTAATAAAAGACAACATTTCCCATTTTTTATTTTTACTTGTTTTTATGAAGGACTTCTATGATAATTTTATTACATATTCCTTGCACAGAACATGTGTACACCTCTAAGTTCATAACTATTTTTCGATTTAGTAGCTAGAAATATGATTTATCTTTATTACTCTTCATGATTTGAATGGAAACAAGCTACTAAGTGAAGATGTATACTTTCACCAGCAGCAGTTAGTAATATTTTATCATCCTTTGAACACAAAAAACGAGAAACTCTCCTTTTGATACAGATCCTGCTCATAATATTCTGAAGGATTACTGAATATTTTCTGAATTTAGTGACTAATACAAATCTGTTTAGTTTTTGCTATATAAATATTGAGGGATGATGGTAATGTGATGAAAGAAATCTACAGGGTCAGATTTACATAAGTAAAAACTGGCATGATTTTCCCATCCAAAAAAAAAATGTACAGCCTAGTGAATGGTCGTATGTACAAAACATACTGAATGATCTTATTCAAAGCTACATGGTCCAGCTGAATGTTTGGCTGGCTGTTTTGCCTCTCCAGAAGTAGCTGAAACCCTCATATATAGATCAGTGTTCTATGCTACTAATTAGCCAAACTCCAGCTTCAAGGAGGAGTAGATTACAAGCCAGATTAATTGTTTGCCACTACTTGGTTTTCCTTTCAGTGTGGGAGGATGTGGCTCACTTTACAGGTTTGTCCAGTAATTTTGATTAATTAAATGACTAGTTATTTTGAAAACAACTTTGCTCTTGATCTTTTCTTTCTCGCTTTCCTCCTTTTAGAAACTTCTAGAGTTTCTCAGAGATGGGAGACCAAAGGGCTGCTTGTTTGATTTTTGTGATCCACAGATCTTACACATACTTCAAGTTGATAAGAAGTATTTTGTGTCTTGCTGTTTATAGTATGATTGAAAATTCTTTTATAAGACTTTCTAGTCTAAAAGTCTGTCATCCAACTCCTTGTGACTGTATGACACTGAACCCAGATTCCCAAGCTTCTACCATGCCATTTCTTTTGATCCACATATTGATTACTGCCAGGTTTATGGAGGGACTGAATAGTTTTTTCTGAGTAAAATTACTAACATACACTTATTTTTAAAGGAAAAGCAAGATGGTTTTGAATATTTTGTCTAAATCTGGGGTAGAATCTTGTTTCCTTAAGTCATATGACTGACCTACTGAAATTTTAGGTATCTGGCTTTATAGAAAATAGGGCTTTCATGTAGCCTACCTCAGACAATAAACACATGGTGGGAATTTAATTTATTGTTTTGTTAGCCACTTCTAAGACCCCTAAAAATAGGAGACTGTTCATCTAAATTATGTTATTTCTTATCCCTGGCTCTTTAGAGATAGGACTTATTACGGTTTTCACAGACATTGGAGTGAGCTACCTCTATTTTAATTTTGCAGCACAGAGAACCACTAGGAAAATATTTAAATGCCTACAGGCATCCTACACCTGGGAATCTAATGGTACACATTTCTGCACAATAAAAGATAAGGCACCGAGTGAGCCTCCAGTGGGAGTCTTTGCTTTCAAGTTCTGGCCAGCTTGAGACGACCACATCTTTCAGACAGTGCCATGGGGAAGTTACTCTTCTTTAAACCTGCTCCTGTAAATAATGCTTCTGAGGCTATGAATTTGAGAACCACTGAAGCCAGTTAAAGCAGAAAGATGGTATAAGATAAAACATAGACAGATTTCATGAAGCATGGTTTAAAACACAAAGTCCCCATGCATACATGGCCTAACCAGGAAGGTAAAAGCAGGATTGTCCTTGATTACTACCTTTCTGACTTTCGCATTCCTAGGTGCAATACGTCACCTTCAAATGAAAGTTAAATGATGTTTTCTGCTGCTTTTTCTCCATTACTGTTTTCTTCTGAAAACTAATAAATTGATTGTATCTTGCAATTCACGTAAAAGGTGTGAAAAATTCCCTCTGAAACTGGGTACCTAAATTTGTAGTGTTGCAGAGATATAAGCATGACATCACTGCTCATTTTCAGAAAAGACCCTTCCAAGCATTGGTAGTCAGCAGAAGTTAACTACCAACTAAGCTTCAAGCTAAGACCTTAATGGCATCTTCAGAAAAAAAACCCCACAAATTCCCATTTCCTTCGTCACACACTTTATGAATGATCAGGTAAATCACAGTACTTCTAATTAGGTGTCAGCAAAAGAAGATAAAACTCTGAATGCAGCAAAGCATCAACAGAACTATGTAATTCAGCACTAAATTTCATTCATGTTTATGCCCGACTTCCTTTGTATATATATAAAAAATAAATAAGAAGCTTCCAACACACTATTAAAATTTTGGCAAAGTTCATATCTAACTAAAAATTATGTGGAATACAATAGGAATTTTAAAATCTCTTGCCCCTAAAAAAAGTTAGTAAGTTGTGTCCTCTTTTATCCAAGATCTGAACAGTATCCTTTGCTTTAACAAATTGCTTTATGATTATAAACAAAAATTAAAATAGCTTAGTTGTATGTCATTACATTTATTTTATCTTCCCACTATATAGATCTAAGAAATATTTGTAACATTTCAGAAACTTCACTGAGCTCTTGTAGCCAAAATACTGATTTGCACCATTGCCTGCTCAAATCTGTTGCATTTTCATAGAAATCATGGTTGCTGCTCATGATAAATAAGCCTGATTATGATTTGTTATCTTTTTTTTTTTTTTTTTTCACCACTTTTCTGCTGAAAGTAGTTGTGGTTCTCTTTGGTTGTTTATTCACTAGCAATACTCATAATTTAAAGAACTTGATTTTATTTTTCCTGAATAAGTCTTTGAGGATATATAGCTCGGCTATGTAATAGGACATAAAGAAATTTTATTATCATTGTCTTAACCACTAAAATTAAGCAGGCAGGAAAGAAAGTTGAAGAAAATGTCACTTGCAACTTTTACATTATTGCCATGAAAACCTTTGTATTCTTACAAGCCTTTGTGAGAATTTGTTATCATGATGTATCAGATGTATTTTTCGTATTCATCCAGACAATTTTTTAGGAATGAAGCCACACAGGACTAAATGAATGAGATACTGGATTCCCTCATCCAGTCTAGTCCCTATCTTCTGCAACAGCAGACAACAAAAACATGATTAAATACTTGGAAGCCCCATAGAGTATTTACAAACACAGGATCTATGAATATAAAATAATTCTCCACACTTCATAAGAAATACAAGAATCAAATTATATAAAAAATGTATATATAATGTGATCTATTAAAAAACAAACAAACAAATTGACATAAGGGAATCACAGAATATTATTGTTATGTATACAATAATGACAAGATTATTTTTTTTTTTAATAATTCCAGGGAAACCTGAATGTGTCCCATCTGCATCTGTGGTCAGTTTTCAGTGTTTTAAAGGAAAGCAGGAAAATATTCACTTATAGTATGAATTAGGGTTTTTGTGCTTGCAGGGAAATTAGAAGAGAAGTATCACTCTGGATTTGGTACAACCTTATTAAATCCAGTGATTTTTTTCTGTAGACTTTAGTTTAGGATATTTGAACTTAGGAAAATATATTATATTCTTAGATGCTTTATATTGCCAGAAACACTCTTCTAGGGGAAAAAAAAAAAAAAAAATCTACAATGTTCATGCAGCTTTTTTTCTGTCCAACAAAACTGAATGAAAGACTGAAGCAGAAAACTCACACAGGTGAACACTGAAATCTTTCCTAATTACAAGCATCAAGACATGTGCAGAAGAGGATGACTGCTGTGTGGTATGGGAATGAGAGTATTAATTATTGAATCCTTCTTGTATTTCCCAGGTTCACCTTGACTGATTTTATTAAATGTTCAGTGATACCAATGATGTCCAGTGATCCACTCCAGTAACACCTACTTTTTTCTCATATTGTGAGAAGGCCTGCCAGATTTGTCTCATATGGTTTTCTATCTCATACTTCCAAAAAGCAGATTGCTTGGTAGCAGGCATGATGACGGTACAATGAAAATATCAACTTCTTGCTGAAATGAATGCCTCTTAATTTTCCACACACCCATTATTGCAAAATGCCATATGGTTTCTTTGCTTTCTTCTTTCTGCAGTTCCCTCATTTTCCAGCAGTGAATTGTGATTTCTGTTGCAATGATCTCCAAATCTGATTCTTAAAGTAATATTAATTTTTTTTGAATGCTCTGAAGTGATGACATTTTAACTTCTGCCACAGTTATCTCTACATTAAAAGTAAGATTCATTGTGTTCTATGTCAATCTTATCTTTATGGAATTCTAAACTGCTTGCATGCTTGGGTTTTGTGTTTTTTTTTTTCCGTTTGGTGGGTTATTTTGTTTGGGAGTTGGTTTTTTTGTTTGTTTGTTAGCTTTTTTACATACATTAGTATACTTCCCAGTTAAAGCTCACAATAAAAATAACTAAATAATTTAAAAAAAATAATGAACGGGCTTCTATCTGAGCATGCATTTGCTCTCACTGTTGTTTCATTACCATGAAGACCAGTGTGTTCTAGAATAAAATTACAAAAACCTTAAAATATAACCAGATCAGTGTTATATGCAATATTTCAGGCTGACCATATTACTTCTGTGTCTTTATTTGTTTAATTATACTCAGTGTTGTAAAATCAGTCTAGTTAGAACTCTTAACAATTCAGTATAAACATAACTATAAAATCAATTAAGAAATACACTTCAAAAATTTTGCAAGAAAATATATGTTGTATACTAAAATAAGATTCTGGATTATATGATCCTAAATATAATTCTTTAAACAGTAGGATATTTTTACTAATTTAACTAGTAACAAGGTGGACCGGAACAGCTCTCTTTCCAATAATATGGCTATGAATTTTCCTTTTACCTAAGGTCTACATCTTCATATGTGGGTAAACGTTGACTGACTATGAATCCATCTGTTGTTTGAAGAGAAGTACTCTAGTCCTACCCGTATTTGTTTACAATCTAAATTTATGAAACAAACCTCTTTCAAACTCTCATAAAACTTCCAGACTACAGAACCACAGCTCTATCTCACTGAACAAAATGGTTCTAATTTATTAGCGTTTAGTGTGCAAGACATTTTCCTGCTAGTACATTTTCCATTAATTCTTTTGGCCATCTAAAAACTACAGTGATCCCCTAGGAAGTAAAAGAACACATATGTTCATACATTTTGTAAATTATTTGTTGTCTATCTTTAAAATCAGCTACCCACACATCAAAATATCTGTCCCCAATATACCTGTTTGTCTAAAATTTCCTTCTTAGGATTTTTTTTTATATTCTTTCTTTCTTTCTTTCTTTCTTTCTTTTTCTTTCTTTCTTTCTTTCTTTCTTTCTTTCTTTCTTTCTTTCTTTCTTTCTTTCTTTCTTTCTTTCTTTCTTTCTTTCTTTCTTTCTTTCTTTCTTTCTTTCTTTTTGTTTGTTTTTTAATGTGCTTCAGTGATCAAGGATTACAGGCACTAGCGTTGAAAAGCAATAGAGTGTGAAAAAGATATGAAGAAGATCATTAATTCTTTTGTGTATTATAGAATCCATTCCACTTAAACATTCCTAAAATTCTTAGAGAAAGCAAGTTTTTCAGCATCTGTAGTTATACCATTTATCTCTGACAAAGGGCAGCTTTAAGATCTAATATCTTATCTATTCATTCAATTACAGAAACATTTTCAGCTCTTGTGCTAATATTTATTATCAACATAAGTCAGAAATACAACAAAATCTTTTTTTCTCATTAACCTGTAATGATATAACTCTCAAGATTCATAAAATAATAGCAAAAAGATGTCATGAGGAAGAAACATCCAAAATAAATTATCTGATATTCTTTTTAGTTTGTAATCAATAAGTATTTCCATTGTAGTTTTGGTACCATGAAACTGTTAGAATGTGTCTCTGCATGTCTGCATGCATTACACAGTTTTGTTTCTAGATACATGTTACTCTTTCTGCTCCGTATTCTTTTCTCTCTGCATTAAAAGATCTTGTAGAACCTTCTGATTAATGAATTATTTAACTGATCATGTTCCAAAGTGCTTTTGTCTTTTTACAGTTTTGACTATTACTCTGAAATTCATAATCTTTATAAATCTACGTATTGTATTGTCTTGGTTTCAGAGGGGATAGAGTTGTTTTTCTTCTTAGTATATAGTACAGTGCTGTGTTTTGGCTCTGATGTGAGAACCATGTTGATAACACACTGATGGTTTTAGTTGTTGCTGAGTAATGTTTTTATTAAGTCAAGGACCTTTCACTTTCTTGGGCCTTGCCAGCAAGAGTGCTGGAACTAGCCAAAGAGGTATTCCATACCATATGACGTCATGCTGAGTATATAAACTGGGGGAAGAAGAAGGAAGCGGGGGACATCTGGCATTATGGTTTGTCTTCCCAAGTAACTGTTACGCATGATGGAGCCCGGCTTTCCTGGGGGTGACTGAACACCTGCCTGGCCATGGGAAGTGGTGAATGAATTCCTTTTTTTGCGTTGCTTGCATGCGTGGCTTTTGCTTTACCTATTATATTGATCTTATCTCAGCCCTCAAGTTTTATATTCCTTTCAGATTCTCCTCCCCATCCCTCTGGGTGAGGGGGAGTGAGCGAGCGGCTGCGTGGTGCCTGGTTGCTGGCCAGGGTTAAACCACAACATGTATTCACATACCTGAAATATAATTTTCTGAACAGTTCCAAAACATTGCCCCCACAAGTAATAATAACCAGACTTTAGCAGTTTTGTAATGAAGTTTTGGTAAAAACAATACTTACATTTTGTTTAACAATTGAGGAAAGGACATATTCTGATGACAAAATACTTCCCACCTCCTGTCATTTGCATCATTGCCGTAAGTCCTCTTAAATTATTTACTTGAACAGATCCCTCATTGCCAGGTGCAGATGGCACAATCAGTACATAAAATGTGAAAATAAATCAGGATATCAAATTATTTTCAAAATTTTTTAGCCCATGAAAAAATGAAAAATTGATTTTATTACACAGAAAATTAAATGCCTGAAAAGACTGTGTTTGTTATACCAATGAGTACTACAAGACAGTAAAACCCAGCGTAGGATCAAGATGTAGGCAGAGATAGAACTGTTTTTAAAAACAGTTACTAAAATAAGTAAAATTATCTGAGGGGGGAATTTTTTTTCTCCTGTACCCTTAGTCTAAATCTGAAAAAAAAGAAGAAAGAAAAAAAAAAAAAAAAAAGAAGGAAATAAAACACAAAAATACAAGATAAAACAAAAACTTGGGGGAGGGGAGGAACAAAGCAGAAAATCAACTATCTTTGAACTTAAATAATTTCACATAAAAAACTTCTTCCACTCATTCTTTCTCCCATCCTTTCAGGTGGTGTCTCCTTAATATCTGTTTCAGTAGAATAGATAGGATTGTCCTCCTTCTTCTCCTTCTGACTGGTAGAAACCACTGCTTTCTATATGTGATAACTGATATGCATTTAGCAGTCCTGGAAAGGAGTGAAGATCACTGTCACCAAAGTATATATTCAGTTTCAATGATAACATTCGTTTGAAACATTTTAATGCAATTTTAGGCTATGTGAACAGGTGCAATCACACCACCATACCTTGTTATTTAGGAAGAGTACTGTAGACATGAATACAGCAGCAAGGGACTGTGCTCCAGTTAAAATAGACACATTTGGAAAATGCAAGTGTGTTTAAGCTAATGAGCACATGAAATATGTCAGGAAAAAGTAATAAAATTATAACAAACAAAATTATATACATTATATTGTCTCCAAAAAGCAAATAAACAGAACATTAAAATCTGCTATGAACTTTTTGATCGTTAGCTGGAAAATGTTAAGGGGCAAAAAAAATATTACCTAACATTTCATATGCATTCAGAAAAGCAAAACAAACAAAATAAACAAGAGCAAAATGAATACTGAATAGAATAAGCAACTTTTCCTTCACTGCAAGTAACAACATCAAGGTGCAGTCATCTGTGTAAATTGTCCATTGCTTATGGGCAGTTCTAAATTTTGTGATACATACTGCACACAGAGGTAACTCCTGGATTTAAAAGTGCTGGCAGAAATGGTCTTGGAATAAAGAAATATAGATAGGGGAATCTTGCAAAATTTACATTTCTGAAAAATTTGACAGCTTGATAATAACTGTCTGCAGTTATGATGCAAGTTAGTTGGTGGTGGGAGGTATAAACCAAACCAAACAAACAAACAGAAAACCCAAAATTCATAAGATACTTGCTCGTTCCTCACTTGTATCATCACTGCAATAAAAAGATCATTATTGTTTGGGCTGAACAAACTGTGCAGTTCTGCTTTCCCTTTATTAGTCTGGATTTGTAGAGACCACATTCATTAAATCCAGCATGCAATTAAGATGATAAAAAGGATCCAGTGAAGAAATACCAATTTGTTATTACTGAAGAACCAAGCAGTGTTTGTGAAGGAGCCAACCAACAGCACAGCTAGAAAAATGTCATTTCAGTTTCTTTCATTCAGCTTTCACAACAATAATGTGCAAAAAGAATCTTGAACCATATCTGTTTTGTTCTCCTTCTTCTGATGTGATCCTACCAGCCCCAGTGAACTCCTAAATTAGCAAGTTCCAGAAATGTTTGAAGATATGTTTTATTTTCAAATACTCCAAAATACATATTTCATATTTTAATGAATCCTGCATAGCAGCACAAACTATTAAGTAGAAAGCTAAATCCCCACAAAGTGTCACAACATCTAGAAATATTCACCTGGGAAGCAATGTCCAACCTTTTACCCAAAACAGGGCTAACAATGAATTCAGACAAGGCCTTTGTCCAGCTGAGTCTGGGAAAATGTCTGAGGAGAGATACTCCGCAAGCTGCTTATGCTGCCTGGTCCAATGGTTAATAAAACTCATGCTGAGCATTCCAACACCACATCCCTCCTTATAACCAGTTGGAACACCAATGTATTGTTTCTCTTTCCTTAACCAGGCACCATTGTCCTGGATCCACCTCATTGATGACCTCTTCTAGGCAGTGTGGGATGACTGTGAGGTTCTCTCAACCCCAAACCACCTATTCTCCAGTTCAGCTCCCCCAGCCTTTCCTTGCAGGGCAAGTTCTCCATTTCCAACCAAATTAGGAGACCTTGGTTCGACTCAGATGAATTTACCCTTTTGGACTGGATGCATCCCATTAAGTCCCAGGTGCTTGTAAGGATCAAGACTTCACAAGATAAACCTTAATCAATCTTCTACTACCATTGAAAAGTTCTTCTTGAACCCTGTCTCTAGGCACAGAGACTTCAAAGGCCTTCCTAATAAAGGCTGAGGCAAAAAAGGCAAAAAGGACCTTAGCCTTGTCTGCATCCACTGCCACAAGGTCACCTATCCCTCCTTTACAGGAGGACTCTGTGCCTGGTGCAGAGCATGTCTCCTGAGTGGCACCACCTGCCCTCTCAAGCACAGTGTGAGTCAAGGACTTTTACAGGCCAGGGCCTTCTCCAGCTTCCTGGAGGGGACGTTCTGGGCCCTTTCATAGCCACCACTAGCTTGCTAAAGCTTGTGCTAGATGCAGTCTTGTTCACCTGGTGTCACCCCTGGAGGTGGGCAGGAGCCTGACAGACCCTGTGCAGCAGTCAGCCGTATTCATGAGTGCCCACCCTTTTCAGTCAAGAGCCATCCTCCTAACAGGGAACAGCTAACAGAAAACTGCACTTCACAAGTCTTAAGGGGCTTCCAGAGGTAACTACAAACATAAATCATGATTTTTGAAGGAAAAAAAAGAAAAGGAACAGAAAAAGTAAATAAACAAAACAAACCCCACAAACTGGTGTGGGAGTGGGTGTGGGTGTGGGTGTGTGCGGGTGTGGTTGGTTGGGTGTGTGTGCGTGTGTGTGTGTGTGTGTCTTGGGGAGAAAAAGGGATTAAAAATAAGCCAACTCCATCACCCAGCTCCCCCAGGACTTGCTTAAATCATAATTGGGGGGTGGAGGTTTGGGGTGGGGAAGGAATAAACAGCACTCCATTGCTACATGTAAAAAAGTGTTAAGCTACTGGAAAAACAAAAGAATGTTGCACTGCATTTGAGTAGGAAGGTTTTGGTAGCTGGTGGTGTTACATGTGGGGCTTCTGTAAGAAGCTGCTAGAAGCTTTCCCTATGTCTATAGCCTCTCTAACCCAATATCTAAACAAACCCCACATAAAACCTGAAATAAGTAGGTAAATGCATAGCGCCCCACAAGTAACTGCTAGAGGAAGGAAAAGAAAACCACACTTAGCAACCTCCAGCAACAAAAAGTCCCTGTCTAAATAAATACAGAAAACATTAAAAAACAACAAAACAACCCCAGCAAAAACATTTTTTTTTAAAAACAAACAAACCACAACCCAAAACAAAACAAAACAAACCCAAACCAAACCCACCTGAACAAAGTAGTGCTATGGGAGAAAAGAAAACCTACTGAAAAATAAAAACTTCACTCCTATACAAATAAATAAATACATACATAAATTAAAACCCCCATACAAACTCAATAACAAATTGCCAAAAATAAGATTGCCACTACTTCTTAAAACAACCCACAGAAAAAGAGTAAAATAAAAAAAGGAAATTTAAAAAAAGAAAGACCCCCCTAAAACCAGCCACCCATACATACTTCCAAAATACAAGGGAAGAAATTCAAGAAGCTACTACCCCCTGCACCCCTCCTCCCCCTGGCCCTTCCCAAGTCAGAAAAATAAACATGGTGAAGAAAACACTGTCAAAACTGTCTGTATAACTCAAAAATGTCTACTACCTCTCTGCTTGCTGTATTCTGCACAGCAGGGAACTGACTAAGGGTGCTGGCTGAGAATGAAATACCAGTACTGAATCATGTTTCTTATGTAAGTGTATTTACAGGTTTCTTATAACCCTAAAAGGATTCACAAGAGAGGAAATCATAAATCTTTTCAAAATGTCTTCCCTTGTTCCTCGGTAAGGGAATAAAGCCTGACAGAGCACTTTTAACATGTGTCTGCTAGGAACTTGCTATGCTTCCATAATAATTCAAATATAAGCAAAACCTCATTTAAATAAATCCTGCCAAGGATTTATCTCACCTAGTTTTATGGGGGAAATTCCTTTGCCTAAACTTTTGCTACCAGTGGCATTTTAGGCACTGTAGGGTCTGTCTGGCTTCTAGGTGTTCCTTAACAAGAAAAGGGGTCCTAGGCTCTATTTAATATCTGCCTATCCAAGACAGACATCCCAGGGCAGGGGGTAGAGTTTGGAGGTCATCTGGAAGCAATGTAAGGGAAATTTATTTTACAAATATTGTCTTAGATTCTTGTATTTGGGCAACAGATTAATGCCCAGAAGTCTATAGTGAGTCTACGTCTACCTTGAGAAAGTTAGCTTACTATTTCATTAGAGGAAATAGAAAGAAAGTGGGCATTTTGGGGCATGAGTCGTATGAACTATTTTGGATATCTGCTTCATGAGATTCCACAGAGGTGCCTATTTCTCTGCTAACTGTACAGTGGTGCAAATACACAGAAATAAGTTGTAGACATTTAAAGTTAGGTAAGATTACTTTTTCAAGGGAACTTCATGATCTCTAGCTGGCAGTACCTACATGTATTCTGTACCACATTTGTTACACCTAAGAAATACAGGTAAGTCCCACTTCAGCCAGTATAAAGGCAACACCTACATGGAAACTGTCGATTGTGATTATGACCACATGGTAACTGCTTTTTCCAGCAGATGAGGTGATGTATAGAGAAATAATAAAAGTTTCTGATACATTTTCCCACTGCCTTTTCTGCAGAGTTGTGAAAATTACAGAAGTGTCTGTGACTTCTGTGCTATTCTGTGTACTGCTCCGACTAGCTTGTCAAATTGGTGGTTTTGTCACAAGGTACATGGGCTATGATGAACCCATAATCAAACCAACAGATCATTCTCAAACTAAAAAACATACACAGCAGCTTTTGAAGTGAATAGACTGGCTGCAACCCTCTGATCTGCCTGCATTTTATCAGAGAAAAATAATGATGTCAAAACCTGTGGTGATTTTTCTTTAAGAAATATCATTTATTCACAGGTCACACCAGCAATCAGTTTTTAACATATCTGTGAAAAAAAAAAAAAAAAAAGAGAACTGTATAAGCAACACATCATAACTTGTTATTGACTTGGAAGAGGCAACGAAGAGCCTGCCCTACATTCATGCTATGTTTATTTGGAATGCACAGTTTAAAGAAACTGAAAACTACAGGAAAAGGGAAGTGAGACAATATTTCTCCTTTCCTTGCCTATATCTGCAAAGTTGCTGACATTTATGCTGGCTGGCTACTCAAATTTTAATCATCAGTGGATTTAAAAAGACCATAGATGCATCCATTTCTGAAAACTGAAATACCTTTCTACTTGTTGTTTCCACTGGTATGTCTGTGTAAGGCATTAGGTTCCTAAAAATTCACCATCAGGATATTTCTGGCAGAATAACAAAGTAATATTTCTTCAAAACAGTAGGCTTCAGCACCTAAATTTACAGTATGTCCCAGATATTTCAACTACTATATTGCTATTTGTGTTTGAGCAACACTGGGAATTTATCCTTCCCTACAAGAAATGTGAAATTGTAGGGGTTATTAATTTCTGGCCAAAATTTTGACCTCTTCCTCCTCATAAATTTATTGAATGATTTTTTGCTGATATCAGAGTATATTTCAGAAGGTTTTAACACAAAAAACTAACCATGACACAACCCACAAAACCCCCAAACTAACAACAAAAAGGCTAAGTGTGTGTATGTATATGTATATATATGTATATATATAAGTTATATATATTTATATATATATATATATTTATATATATATATAAATATATAAACTCCGAGTTTTCTTAACGGATTGCATTTTAACTCTCCTTCAGTTTTTCTCTAGAATTTTTTTACCTAAGAAAATTTTCCAAATATCTGTCACCTTTTTGGAAAACATTTCAACCGCATTCCCATCTCTCCCATCCCACCTCCCCATTTATATATGGGTTCTTATTAGAGGACGGAAACCCAAAGTATTTTCTTCACCAAATTGTGATACATCTTTACTGAGTCAACATAACACAACTCCCTTTCTAGTCTAAGAAATAGAAGCACATGAATAATGAACAGCTACTGATCTAATTCTGTCTCATACAAAGGAAATATCCTAGTGAAAGAGGAATTGAAGTTTTCTCAGAGACAATAAAAATAGAGATGTGAGGGATTAAAAGATACATCAGTGTCAAAAAGCAAGTTTCATGGTTGTAGGACAACTTAGTATTTTTCATAAAGTAGCAATAACTATTTGTAATGTAAAGAAAATATTCTTAATGTTATTTAAACTGTTAAATAATCCACATTAATTAAAATATACTACTCAACAAGAAGCAAAAGACAGATAAAGCCACTAGCTAAAAGGCATGTGTCCCAAAAGTGGGATCTAAGGAAAGAATTGTTATCTTTAGAACCATAAGCCTTAAAAGCCTTGCCTAGATGGCACATAAAACCCTCCTTAGTTTTAAACAAGTTTTTAAGAAGTATCTGGGTGCTAACAACTACTTTGTTCTGGCAACATTTGCCAGAATCATTTATCTTATCTTCCTTGATAAAGTTGATCTATTTTCAGCCAGTCTAGAGGATCAATTTCTAACAAAATCCAATGCCAGCTGTGAATATTGCTACACTTATTTAATACTGTACCTTGTTTATCTATATCTCAGTTCAGTTTTGTTTGCCTCTGAATGAAGGTAATTAAATTCACACTTTTCATGTCAGGTGAATGACATTCACCCTGGGGGAAGAAGAAGGGAAAGTGGAATCATTCTAAGGTAGAAACCAACAGGCAGGAGTTTGAAAAAGACCATATATTCATCTTCAGGAGGACTCATACACGATACATTAAGTTTATTCTGCAACTCAGTATCATGTACTTGCAGAGTCAAACTCTCCCAACTCTGTGTACAGACACAAGCAATGTATTTTAAGAGCAAGGTTGGTACAGGGTGCCCAAATGGAAATGCAGCTGGGACATTTCTGAGTGTAAAAAATAGTCTGATGTTCTAACAGTGTAAAAGGATGCATTCACAGCTTCCTCCCAGGGTTATTTTACTTTACACCATGTCACAAAACAGCAAGCGGTTCTCTGCGATACATGCTGGGAGCACCAACTAAGGGTTGAAGGAACCTTAATTTACATTACTTGTCCAAAGATAGTTAATGCATTTTAATGTTTTGTAATTCAGATTATATTGCATTCAAAAATGTTTTCTACAGAGAAACCATCCCACCAAAATGAATGGAAATCCTAATTTTCTTCATAGATGAGTGCTGTAAGCACAAGGTGAAGTGTCATGTCCACACTTTTTTTATTGATAACTTATTTTCAAGCTACATGACACTTTAGTAGCAGAGTGGAAGATACCTTGTTCCAGAAAATATTATAGCATACCTTACAGTTGCTTTCTTCCAGTGGTTTAGTGATTTCTAGGTACCCATATAGTAATTCTAAAGTGTTTGTGAAAGATGATTAAGAGAAGAGAGTTCAAATAGGTAATACATCATTGTGCATACATAATTTTATTGAGAGTTCATAAACCAGTAAAGGTTACGAACCAAGAATATGTTATCTGAGCAAAAGAAAAGTGTCTTGAAATGAAATCCTACCTTCTGACCTCCCCAAATCTGGGAAGAGAAAAAAAATTATACTGAATTCTCACATTTTTCAAAGAGTGATTTAAACACTGCATATTGGCAAGCAGGAAGCAAGCTAACATCCTACAGTATACCCTGACAGGAAGGAGACATACCTTGTTGGTAAAAAACCTTATAAGACCTAAGAAGCCTCCCTGGGAGCCATCAAGTTCTTTTCTATTAGTCAACCTGCAGGTCCAGCTAGTACATCAACTGTGGTTTATTAGACAGTGATTCACCTTAGGCAGTTAATTCTGCTTAAATACTGTGTTGGAAATTCAGGAGTGTACATAGGTTAGATATGTAAAAGATGAGGACTGGAATCAGGATGAAAATAGCTAAGGCCTAAATCTACTGCTGTATTCAATATATGCTTTCTTATTTTGGAAAATAAATAAATAAATAAATAAATAAACCAAGACCGCTGCTGTGATGGGTTCTGACAGCTATTCACTTATTCAATTATCATAGTTCATAAGATAAGTTAAAAGAAGAGATAACTGTCAGTATAAATGTGCAATTAATTCTATTTCTATGTTAATGAATTTATAAGCAGATCTGATATATATAATCAGAGTGATAATCATATATATTTATAACAATCTATCTAAAACATAAAGACCATTTCTAACTCCATAATAATTGTTTTTCCTGCATTTAAATAAAAAGCATTATTTAAGCACAGGACGTCTATTCAGCTGACCACTGTAACACTTCAACCAGTTTAACAACAGGCATGAGTTTACTCTAATAGTACATAAACTTTACATGAATAAGAATTAAAGCAAATTCTAGTGCTACAGAATTACAGTCACTAGAATAAATTCATACATAAAAATTGAAATAAAAGATCAGCTTCTTTCAGTCTCTGTCACAGAGGAGTTTGGGGGTGAGGTAGCCACAAGGACAGAAACATACCAACCAAGGACATAAAATCTGAAAATCACTTGCTAAGCAGGTTGGTCATAGCAGGTGGATAGCAATTTCTGTTCTGCCACAAACACACACACATGTCATGTAAAAAATATGCTGGCACCAATCACGGCCGCCAGGCCAGTCATGAAAAGCTGCAGGAACTCTGGACAGAGGACTCCAGCCAGTCCAAGTGGCTCCTTCAATCAATTCAGATTATAGAAAATACTTTCGTATATTTTAAAGAATTCAATTGAAACACCAAAATAGAATTATTACCTCTAGACAGGAAAAGAAGCAGGTAATTCTTAAGGTTTGAAGTCTAAGACATTTATAGCTCTTGTAAAACAAACAAAGAAAAAGGGTAGCAACTCATTACTCTTGGTAAAATGCTCTAAATATTCAAAGCACTGTATAAATATTAGTTTGTATTCCACCAAGTGCTAAATGTACATTGTACTTTTATTTTATTTTCTGCAATATACTACAATACTTGTTCTCAAAATCTGGGGTTTTAAGCTTTGAAGAAGTAGAAGATTTGATCCTTGCTGGGAGACTGTGTTTTCTGGCCAAAATTACACACTGCTTTAATTTGCTAGGGCAAAATTATGATTTATCATGCACACCATGTAGCTATCCAACACATGTCAAAGCAGAGCAAATCTTGTATTTCCTTCAATCAACAGTCTGAGAAAGATTCTAGTTACATTACTTGTAGCCTACAGTAGAATAAATATATTAAGATGTTTAACCATTCATTGCAAAATCAATTCTGCCTTTAAAGAAAAAGAAAGAAAACAACAAAATTCTAGTAATCACATTCTTGAATGATTTAAATTTTATGTCAGTTATTATCATGTTCTGTTTGTCAGCAGCCTAATATTTACCTGTTCATGAACTATTACTTTTCCTGTGAAGCTGGTCACAAACAGGTGAATTGCTTAAGGGAAAATTATTTCTTTTAAAAGATTGTCATAATCGTGGAGAAAACTTCCAGGTCTGTGCCTGTAAGAGCTTTGGTGAAAACCCACCAACTGACACCACTGCCACAGCAGATATTTGTCTCAACATTGCTATGGCAGGAAAACCACCAATTAACACCATGGAGCAATGGGGAGAGCTAATTCAGAGAAAATTAACCAAATCCCTGCATGCATCCAGACCCGTGGCTGGGGAGATTAAGGGCCTTGGAGACCCCTGAGGACCATCTAAATCTTCTGGAGACCCTCTAGTGACAGTATTGGGCTGCACCACCGCTGGGTGGAAGGTGTGGTTAAGTAGAACAGCTCAGGATAAAGGAACGGAACCAACCAATATCGTACGGAACATTCCCCCAGCAGACTTGAAAATTAATTGGAATGTTGGGATGCTGCAGCTCTGGGGTGGTAGCTATTTCATTTTTTCCTTCTTTATTTACTTCCTTTCTCTCTTTATCTCTCTGTCTCTCACCTTTGCACTTGCAAATCGCTTGTCAGGCAAATAAAGTTCCTTGGCTCTTTACTCCGTTTTGAGTCTTAATTCTGTTCCTGAGAATATGGGCAAAATCTTGATCTAGTCTTTGACCAGCATGCAACAGTGCCACAAACTGACAAAAACCAGCAGACTTCCACTGACTAAAAAAGATTCATAACAGGGAAAGGTCTTGCCCAGGTTTGGTTTGTTGTTGTTTTTGTTTTAATCAATATTCTGTAAGAATATACAGTATTTGGCAGATGGAGGTTAAGGGGATCCAGTGAGTTTTATTTTCAAAATAAGTACCAACAATTTTCTAAAGAAGAGTAGTAAGTATGAAATGTAGTTGATATATGTTAGAATATATTCAGTAAATGAGGTACTATTTACAAAGGTGTGTCCTAAAGCATTGTCATGGATAAATTATGAAGCAACTAACAAATTAAGGTTTCCCAGCAAATCATTAGAAAATTTGTTCAAGAAAGACTTCCACATCTGCCATGTTGAAGACAGTGGAGGGATAATAACTCTGCACTACAGTTATAACAGTGATACAGATGTTCAGCTAAGCTCAGTCTTTAAATTCAGATATGCTAACATTGCTGTTATAATATGGCCTTATCTCAGAGTTTTATAATCAGTTCATACTAAGAAAATGAATATAATCTATCAATACACACATTTTTCCTATAAAACCAGCCAGCAGTCACTTAAGCCTCCTCTCAATCCTAAATTTACTACTAGTAAAGACTGAATTGCATCCAAAGTTTTAAATCGCTTATAGCACCTAATATTGGTACGGTTCATACATATGTTGAGATATCATTCTTTTGTTGCTGGAGGTAAGATAATCTAATTACTGACAACAGAAAGCCTGCAAGATTTAAACCATTCTCCTCAGCATCTCAACTTCTCTGAAGTGATCATTTATACTCAATATTTTAGGGTTTTGTCAGCAGTTGGTAATTTATTTTACTTGTCATTGAGATAATGCTGTCTTTTTTTTTTTTTTTTTTCCTTTTTTGACACCACCACCATCCTTTCACTCTTCCTCACTGTTTGTCACCTCTTACATCTCATTAGATTTATGGCATCTTCTTTAGGGGCAGAGATATTAAACTTGAAGCAAGGAACCGTGTGCTTTCAAAGTTATTTTAAATATATTTTTACAGAGAGAAGCTGCAAAACATGAACTACTTTTCTCCACAATAGAAACAAAGTTCCTGAGCCATGCTAGAATACATTGATAAAAGATTGCAGAAAGAGGATAGCTATTTGCAGGAAAACTCCTGGCAGGAATACAAGTCTCCTCTTGTGATTCGTATCTTCAGGGAAACCAAATAAAACCAAATAAATTCACATGAGACACAAGGATATTAGTAGTGCTATAGTCACATGTAGCATCGGCAATTTAACATCAATTAATACTTATAAAGGCTTTTAAAAATATAGTTATTTGGATCTTATAGTAAAGAATATGCCAGAGTTACTTTTACACTTAAAATAATGTAAAAGGAAAGATATTTCCTTTTCTGTGTTTGTTGAAACTACACACCTAAGATAACAATAAAGTTCAAAACACATTCAAAGCAATCTGTTTTGCACAAATATTGTATATAAGACAAAATGCCATAATTTAACCTCTCAACTAAATTACACTTCCCTGAACCAAATGTACACAAAGTGTTCAGGTACCATAACACAGAATTTTCCCAGATGCCTAAAAATCACTACCAAGTATCCTTGGCTCTTCTTCCCTGTATTTTCAGACAGCCTCTGGGATTGCTAAGGGATGGATACCTATAAGAGTAGGAGAAGAAAAAAAAGAAATATTTATTTGAATACAATGTCAAGAGATGACCTGCATGCTCTTCCAGAGGAATAACGGGACACCTGACCCCAGGCTCTGTTTCTTAGGTGAGGAGTGCTTCTCCCATGAGGAGCAGCAATTTGTTTTTTCAGCTGTGCACATACTTTGTAGCACCTCTCCAGATGCTACATTTATGGTCCATCTGTATTTTTTACAGCCAAGAGAAATCCCTTTGGTTTTGTTGTCCAGGTGTCAAAATGAATTATCATCCAGCATTCATCTCACACAGCTGGAGACTATTAATCCAGAACTAAAAAGTTTCACACTCTCTGTAAGTAGTGACTACAAATTCTGAAAACTTGTCTAAGACAGTACAAGCAATCTCTCTCTCTCTTTTTTTTTCTTTTTTTTTTTTTTTTAATATGTCTTAACTGTAGTGTAAATTCTCCACTATGAAGCCAAGCATGACAGCTGAAATAAATTGAATGCTTTAGAGGGAGTTCCAATAGACCTTTGTTCATAATGGACACAGCATAAATTGTTTAATAGAAAAACTTATTTTTCCTAGACAAGTCTATTGTAACCCAGGTACTGTGAAAAATATTCACAATATATGACATCTCTTCTTTCACGTAGTATCATAGGATAATTCAGTTAGGAAGTGATCTCAGATAGCCTCTAGTCCACCCAAAGCGGGGCCAGATCTAGGGTCAGAACAAGTTGCTCAGGGCTTTGCCCAGCTGAGTCTTGAAAACCTCTGAGGACAGAGAATGCACAACCTTTTGAAGACTGGGATATTGCAGTGCTCCATTATCTTCACAGTGATGCTTTCCCCCCCCTTATATCTAGACAAATAATACATGTTTTAATGTATGACTTGTCTCTCATTCTTCCACCATAAATCTAAGTTAAAAGCCAAATCCATCTTAATGACCCCTTTATAGATGCTGAGGAGCTGCTGTTTGGTGGTCCCAAAGCGCGCTCTTCTCCAGGCTGAACAAGCCCAGCTGCCTTAGCCTCTTCTCATGAGGCAGAAGCTGGAACTGCTCAATTGTTCCCAGGCTAAGCTAACTAAAATTTATTAGCATTCATCTTGCATTGATGGGCTTGGAACTGGATACTGCATTTCAGATGCAGTCTAACATGTGATATGTTAAGCGGCAAAATAACTTCCATTGCTGTACTGTGTTCCTGTTGATAACACCTACGATGCTGTTGGCTTTCTTTACTGCCAGGCAACACTGCTGATACCTTGACCTCATGGTTCTTTTCAGGAAAGCTTCTCCCCAGTAAGTCACTCCTCATACTGCTCCACTATAAGAAGTTCGTCCATCCTCAGTTCACCATTTCACATACGTTCACATCAAATTTTCTAAAGTTTCTGTTGTCTCATTCTTTTAATTTGATTGAGTGTCTCTGAAAATCAGCCCTGACTTTCAGTGGGTAAGCTGTTTCTCCAAATTTTTGTGTTATCCACAGACTTAATAAGCATGTACTAAATTTCTTCTTCTAGATCATTGATAAAGATAACAGAAGTTGTCACAGGATAAACTTCTGAGGAACTCCACTTGTAACTAGAGATTTTCAAGTGTTGCTAAAGTCAAGGTAAATGACACCCGTGGTGCTCTCTTTATTCACAGATCCAGTCATTTCATCATGGAAGGCAGTCAGACTGATTAGGTGTGATTTAGCCTTGGTACCTCCATATTAGCTCTTCCCAGTCACCTTCTCCTTGATGTGCTCAGAAATGTGCTCTAAGAGGATTCTCTCTATAACTTTCTCAGGGACTAAAGTGAGGCTAAAAAGCTTGTAGTTCCCCAGACTGACCTTGTCCTTTTTTGAAGGTGAGTAAAACATTTGTCTATATGCAGTCACCAGGAATCTACCCTGACAGCTGTGCAGCTGTGACCTTTCAAAGACATATATATATATATATATATATATATATATATATATATAGAGAGAGAGAGAGAGAGAGAGAGAGAGAGAGAGATGTATATACATACATAAAAACAAAACAAAACTTTCAGTGGTAGCAGCCAGCTGTCTCTGCATCTTCAAGTTCATTCTATTTGGTATACCCGTATGTATATACCATTCTTCAGGAAATTAATTCAGTTGCTTGTGTTTAATTGTTCACCACTATGCTTTCTTGACATTTCAATCAAGAAGTGAAGAACATTTCACTAGAGATCATCTTTCTGAGGTTTCTAACTGAGAATTACTGTCCGTATTTTATTTACTTGTGGCCATCTAAACTACATCTGGAGATCATTTACTGAGGAAAATTTAGGAGAAACTGGAGGTATTAAACGGGACAAAATAGTAACCACTAAAACTATTTATCTTCTTTGATATCCACAACTTAACCATAAAAAGTACATTCCCACAGCACTGAAGTCAATGAAGTTCTGCAGGTGATTTCAAAAGGAGATAAAACTTACATAGCCAGATATATCTGTGCTTTTAGACAGCTTTATGAATTAATCTCCATTTATTCAATTTATATTTTAATGGAATTTACTTCCTATTTTCATGCCAAGTAAATAATATTTTTTACAAAGGGAATGAGAAGAGGCATGGATGAAAGGCTATTAGAACAGACAGCTTTGTGAATAAGAGAGGCACAAACATTTCAGTGTGGTATTATATATGTCAAATATTCATGAACCTTTTTAAGAAAAATACACAGATTATATCTGGAATAATTTTTTCAACCAAAAATGTTTATACATATATCTTAGGTTTTCTACCCCCGTATATTTCTCATCCATGTATAGTACTGGCCAACAATGGAGAATAGTTAACAATATAATTTTAAATTCCCAAAGTTCTTATGCATAAGTATTCTAAATTATGGTTATACAAATCTAAGCTTTAGCATTGCTAAAAATGCTAAATTCATATGAAATTAGTCTTTTTAATTCACAGGATTATTAACCTGTTTTTAAAAAAAAACACAAAAAACATTTAGATTTTAAAAAACACAGGTGTTTGTTATTCCTATTGGAAAGTGTGAGTTTCCCCTCCTTGCTATAGAAATTTATCAAGAAATTTATGAGAAGGGGCAGGAGCTAATATCTGCTGAAGGTTTTTGTTATTGCTGTTGGGTTTTTTGTTTTGGTTTTTTGTTTGCTTTTTTTTTTTTCTTTTTTTTTTCTTTCTTTTTCAGTGGTCTAGTCTTTTCATCTATTCCAAACCACATTTTAGGAAGTCAACTGAAGTCAACTGTTCCTAAGAGCTCGTGTGAACAAAAAGGCTACTGTTGGTTAATGATGTTAGTGCAAAAGTTGTAACTCAGCCACACTTTTCTCCCACCTTTCTGTTTTTCCAGTGGAAGTTTTCACCTACTCTGATGGAACTAAATAAAGAAGGAAATCCCAGCCTGCCATTCCATGAATACAGGACTTATTTTTGCATACACAAGCTAAGTAAAACAGTGATGTAAAAGAAAAATGATTGTGAATGTTGAGTATTTCATGACTATTCAGCTAAATAGTTTGACAAAGCAAAAGTTTTTTCTTCTCATTTTCTTTTTCCTCTCCTCTAAAGGACTTCAGTCATAAGTCCCAAGAAGGTGAGAACTGCTTTTAGAAATGGGAACTTACATGCAGCATTTCACAGTGTCCACTATATATGATATATTTTTCTACATGTATTTTAATTGGTGTCCCCATATTATCGCTGTGTATTCTTGTTTAAACAGAGGTTTCTTTCTGCTGCCACCTATTACAGGGATATTAATCTCATGATTTCAGTAACAAAATCCACTGATATCAGTTGTATTCATTACATTAGGAATCATGTCCTGAAGAGGTAAAAACTGTATTTAATAAGACAGTTGTCCACAGGACATGAGAAAAGATACCATTATATTAATAACATGCAGACTTCATAGACCTCTACGAGAGACCTTAATCATCTATGAAAGATAAGAATGCAAAAAACATCATGGTTTCCTGTTCTCAGTAGCTCAGTATAAAGAGTTTTTTTACGAACATGTATTGGTACAGACACACAGATGTTGGGTCCATTTACTTTAAACCTTAAATAAGGAATGATATAATGATAGAAGAGCTGGTAGTGCACAAATCATCTTGGATTAGAAAAAACCCCAAGAATTGTCTTTTCAGTGTTTTCTGGTTCAGTGCTTCACAAACTACTCAAAAAATACTTACAAACTTGGCTGTGTGGATACCTCATGTCTCCTCTGTCTGTAATACTTTTTTTTTCTCTATATAAACATAGATAAACCTTGTATTCTAAATGGCTAGAACAAGTCCCTGATTGTTGGAAACTCCTGAAGAATAATGTTATCATATGTTTTCAAGTATCTGCATGCAAGATATACTTCACTGTGGCTAAAATGCATATGTGTATACATAAAAATACATATTTTTTATTTTTCTTACTATATCTTGAAACAGGAATGAGAAAAATCTGTGAAGAATTCCATCCCATTATGTTTCTAACTTCAAGTATAAATTGACATAGAAATATTTCTACAGTTTATACGCACCTGAGTCACAAATTTTAGAATAAATATATTACACTGGCACCTTTATACACCCACACACACACGTGTGTGTGTTTATAATGTGTATATAATGCATATATATTTATACGTATGCACATAATAAACATTTTGACTCTTTCTCCCATTTTCTCCTTTTTACCTCTCTAACCAGCTGAAGAAACATACATGTAATATTTGGTTGCCATACAACTGAACATTATTAATTACTATTTACTTACTCTTGGTCTGGAAGGATATACTCTGTTTCAGTAACTAACCAAGGGGTCTGACTCCAACTAAGCTCTCCCCAGGCTGTGATAAGCCAAAGACAAATTAAACTGCAGTTTCTCTGTGGAGACAAAGCAATGAAAGAAAGGAACTTCTAAGTTGTTTCTGCCTAATTTGGCTAATGTCTTCCTTGTGGTGTATATCAGATTTGTAAGGAGAGAGCAAAATAAAATCATTCCTCAGGCAACTGGGAAAGGTTGTTGTTACTCTGATCAATCCATATTGCTGAAGGGAGCAGGGAAATGGGATTATAATCAAATAACCTTGTTCCTTATAAATAAAAGTGTTAATTAGCATTTTAATTGTAGGACTTGTGCTCTGTGAGTGGTATGTTGTATTGTTCTCAGCAGCACAGCACTTTTATTTTGAAGTTCCCAATAAGTTAACATTAAATTTAATGACTTACTCTTCTCATTAAGCTCATTAGTATATGAAAAATATGAACAAGAGATATGGATAGCTCAGGGCAAAACATTCTCCCCTCTTGTGGAACAGCAAGCTTCTTACACATTTCACACACATACTGTGAGAACTGAACAACTATTGCAGCCTTTAGGTGAAACTTAATGCCTTCCTTCTTTACTTGCTAGTCCTATGCTTTTCCAGGGAAGATCTATTTCATCTCTCAAAGACCTCTGCTCAGAGGTCCATTGTCTGACTCCCATGAAACACAATCAAAAAGATTGACTTCAATTTATCTATCCTTTAAGTTGTACACCCAGGCACGGCCTTCCAGGTGAGGTTCTTCACAATGAAATTATTCCAAACAGGACTCCTTAGCACAAATGAACTATAAAGGGTGGATTGGTTTTGGTTTTAGTTTTGGTTTTGGTTATTTCCCAGCCCAGCCCACCCCAGCCCAGCCAACCCCACTCCACGCACCTTCTGAGACCTTAGAATAGAAACACAAATAGTATGAAAAAAAAGGACAGTATATCTTCTCACAGCAACAAAGATCATGTTGCTGAAAGGGGGTTGGGGTCATTTACAATAAAATATCTATTTATCTGCAATTTAAAAACTAAAGTGCTATCAAATAAAACATTTCCAA
Organism: Falco naumanni; assembly: GCF_017639655.2. Lineage (NCBI taxonomy): Eukaryota > Metazoa > Chordata > Aves > Falconiformes > Falconidae > Falco > Falco naumanni. The sequence goes on along the minus strand of NC_054055.1, from coordinate 100,045,865 downwards.
ATCCATTTGCCTTAGAAGGCTTTGGTCTATAAGCAAGGCTCCTGTCTCCATCTATTGAGATATATCTCAGTCTTAGCCTGAGAGTTGGCACATATTTCAAGTCATTTAGCAGAACTCACTTCCCACATATTAGATTACAGTCAAAGGAATCTATACAACTCATGAAGGATGAAGATAAAGAAAGGTAAACCTTGTCCTACTGTGATTGCACTGAACTTCACTGTACTAACCCCATACTAACAGCTATGGAGTAAGTTTGTGAAAGAAAAGTAATTGGAATTCACGGGAGCACTTGGACCATTGAATGGTTCAGTAACCTTGGCATTAATTTATAAATTGCTTTTGCATTCAAAACACCATGCACAGAAGAGAGACTATTCAAATAGCTTGGGGAATACAGCTGCTTTCACCACCACATTTTATTTAAAAAGATCTGACCTTGCTTTGTTAAGGACCTGCTATTAATGTTATTAAAGAACTATCTGAGAAAAGACAACAAAGATACACCCTGTTTTAGAATTGTGAGCCAACAGATGTGCTGATTTATTTTCTCAGAAAATGAATTTCTATTGGACTATAGCAAGCTTTTCATTCAATACCTTAAGACTGTGCAATAAGAAACTAATTTCTTATTAGAATGTTAAACGGAAAGATATCTCACAGTTACTTACATTACACCCAGAAATAGTAAAAAAAGAAACTTGTATGGAAAAACACTGATCCTAATAAAGAAGAGTCTGAAAAAAACATCAAGTCTTTTTCTGTGTCAATCTGTGTGATGTCAAGTGCAGATGCAGCCTCTCTGGAAACTTTTTTTACTTAACAAAAAGTCCCTGACCATTAGTGGAAAAAACACAAGAGAACATGATTTAGGGAGTAAAACTATAATGGGGTTATTGACTGGAAAGAACCTCTGCAGGTCATCTGGTCAACTTTGTTTGGAACACAGTTAAATTCAGTGTTAGATCAGGTTACTCAAGGCCTTGTCCAGTCAAGATTCGTATTGTAAGATTTCCATAGGTCCCTTCTAGACTAGTACTTCCCTAGACTTTTGTATGGTTCTATGAAAACAGTAATTTTCTGTATCCTTTATCACTGGGTTGCCAAATCTACTGAGCTCTGTCTTAGTTATTTTAGTCTTCCTTTTCTGCCAATGTATTTACAGATGCCCTTCCTGCAGTCTCTCACATTCCGTACCACAGCAAACTCCATCCCTGCTTACCTAAGTGAAGTCTCTGTGTTCCTTTCTGGTGGCACCTCCCAGATTCCACCTACTACATATTCCTTTTTCACATCTGAGCTCAGACAGGACTTCCCTGTTCAGCCCACCTTCTGCTGCTCCTGCTCAATTTCTGCATATCAGAATGTCTCTTTTTTTGCTCTGAGGAGTCTGTCCAGGAAGATCAGGCAGGTTTCCTGTATCCTTTCACCCTGCAGGCAGCCTCCCATGGGATTCCAACAACAAGTTCCATTGAAAACCAGAAATCAGCTCTCCTGAAGTTGGGGACTCTAATTCTACTTGCCCTCCTCATTTCTCTCATGATCTTAAATTCAGCCACTTGCTTTACCTGATGTTGCTGTAGCTGAGGCTGCTCGTGACTATTCCCAACCGGCAAAAGTCTTCTTAGTCATCTTACTGAGTTCCTGTATCAAGAAACAGTAATCAGCACACTCCAGATATGTACCACTTTGCTTGCACCCAACCGTTTTGCCCACCCAGTAAACATCAAAGTGGTTAAAGTGCCTTGTGAGTGCCAGGGCCTGTAATTGCAAGACTTATACTGGCTGTCAACAAACCAACTTCCTCCTCTTTTTTGGAGGGACCTGCCAGTATTTCGCTAGTACTGGTCCATCCTCTAATTTCAATCCATAAGGCAATGATCAGCTCACAACCTTCACTAGAACAAAGATCCATGATTTCAGATTTCTTTTCTGTGTAAGACGTAACTCCCGCTTCCCAGCTTTTCTACTGCTTGTATCCGTCCATGGCAGCACTTCAGTTATTTAAGCTCTATCACCATGTCTCTTTGATTCTACAAAGATTGTAACTGCTTTGGGACTGATTAAAATATGTGGATCAGGCTCATTTGGCCTGTATGCCTACCTTGATGGGAGTTGTTCCTTCCCAGCTGCCACCAGGGCACTACACCTTTTCTGTAAGTGTACATCTGCAGTGGAAGAACTCTTTCCTGTTTAGTCAAAACAAGTTTCCAGCCTCTGCCTGCTAACACGTAGATGTTTAGCTATTTCTCTTTCCATGCAATATTCTGGAAGTTCATCAACTGTATACATACAGGTAAACACTCTGGCTATAATGAAACAGGATATTTAAAGTAGCTAGGACATTTAATTTTCATCACTAATTTGAAGCTGCAGACCAATAAAACAAATAAAAATCCAAAATACTCAAATCCACAGAAAGCAAAATAATTTGAGAAGGCTGATTGAAGCATACGGAATCCATGCCACAGGATGCTATCCCATAATACACATGTACACCAGAAACAGGATTACTTACAGGGTGAAATCAGTGAGTTTTGTTGCTGAAATAATGAGATTAGTATCCCTGTAATAGGTGGCAGTAAAAAGAAACTTCTGCTTAAACAAGAATATCTAGTGGTCATATGTGAACACTAATTGAAATGCACATAGAAAAATATATGATATATAGTGAACATTGTGAAATGCTGCATTTAAGTTCCCATCCCTAAAAGCAGTTCTCACTTCTTTGGATTTATGACTAAAGTCCTTCAGAGGAGAGTTAAAACGAACTGAGAAAAAAATCTTTTGCTTTGTGAAACTATTTAGCCTGACAAATTCAAATGTATCAACTTGACTTGATTTTCAAACTGGTTAATTTTGGTTGGAATTAAAACAATACTATTATGTATCAGGGTACAAATGTCTACTCATAAACACATTACACAGAGGCTGGTAAGCATAAGGACAAATAATGACAGTCTTCTGATACATGTGATTGGAGAATGATCTATATAACCATCTGCATAATGAAAAATTGGAACACTGATATCACATTGCAATTTTATTTTTCATTTCCGTTTATGTCTTTCTTCAGGAAAGAGCTTACTAGCAGAAGAGCTATGAATGCTTTCAAAATTATATTCAGCAATTAAGTGATCATGGTGATGATTTAGTGTTAACATCCCCATAGATTATAGAATGCCAAACAGTACCCCATCCTTCTCCGGGACAATCTTTTTTCAATCAATTGACTGTAGAAATCAGGTAAACCTCTGTTGTACCAAAAAGAGTGAGGAACTTCTTTTTCTACAATAAACATTAAACAGTCTTACTAATACTGTTGGGTGTTTCCTAGCATCAGTTGAACTGTATACTTTGGGGATACTACCTTCATTTGTATTTAAATGACAATAAGTTGATAAAGAAAAAACACTCATTTTATTGCTAAAACCTACCCTATATATACACAACAGTATACACACAGAAACTTATACAATTTAAATTTTCACTGGGTTACAATTATTATATAACTCAGGGCAATTGCAGAAATCAGTTTTATATACATATCCTGCAATCATAGAACAAAACAATATTTATAAATACAAACATCTTTGCAAATCATTTTTTAATTTATGACAGAAAATCAAAAATAGTATTAATAATGTGGTCTATGATTAATTTCAGAGTTCATGGCAGGAGATTGCTATATAGTGTATCTGTAGCAATTATAAATTATAGTGTATCTGTAGCAATTATAAATAGTTCCTCATTTGTAATCTCTGGTAGAAACCCAAAGAATTTTTTGTTATTTTCTAATCAGAGTTATTAATTTCTCATGTATGAGATTAAAACACGGTGGGTGAGGGCAAGGTATTAATTTTTTAAGGAGGTATTCCTGCATTTCTTTTCTTTTTTCCCCTACCTTCTCTAGAACATTAAACTATAACATTTAATGCAGAAGTTAATATTCACAAAGCTTTGTGAAAAAAAGAGCAAAAATAAATATTTACATCTCTCTTGTAAATTTACAGATTGCAAAGGTTTCCTTGGATTTAAATCCAAATATCTTTTCAAGGAAAAAATCTAAACTGTTTTAATAGGACAGTTTTTATCTGAATAACTTCAAATTGTGTCTTATATATAGGGAAAAGATATTCACATATTGCAAAATATTTTCATTTAATTACTTAGTCACAATTTAAATGTATTTTTTTAAATCATTAACAAAAAAGTTACATCAATTGGAATTTTAAAAAGTTTAAGTAACTATTCTGTCATGTTTATTGAACACTTATTTGGTAACTGGCACTGTCACAATATCTCATTCACAAAAGAATGTAAAAAAAGTTTCTATGTCTAATGATGATGTATATGAAAAGACACAAAACGCAACACTGACATTATTTAGGAAAAAAAAATTGTATTAGTACTAGTATAGGTAATGTGGTTGTGGATTTTCTTTTTTTGGGGGGGAGGGAAGTCTGGAATACCAACCCCTTATTGATCTGTCATCTAGAATTTTAATTAAAACAGTAATGCTGACCATATAACAGAGAATGTAACTTTTTTAATCTCAGATAAACAGCCATTATTTAAAATCAAAGAAAATTAGCAGTAGGAAAAGTCAGTATAATCAATATGAGGTGTTTGCAGCTGGGAAAATAAGATTTCAATTGTATTATAAGATTTCATCAGCTAATAGTTAAATGTGGCTGAAAATAGGTTCACTCCTTGAAGTAAAACAACAAACAAACAAATCAGCAGGAATCTATGTCTAAACTGTGGTAATTCTCTCTGTATTAGCTCAAATTGAAGAAAAATATTGGGGGTTTTGTTTCTGGCTTTTACTTGTAACTTTGCTAATTTTCATGAAGTTTTTAAATTGCTATTTATTTTCCTTATAGAACATTTAAACATGTTTTATTCTCAATCAAGCTTACATTTTTACATCTTTGACTTATTTCTATTCTTTTAATTTTTATTCTATTGATAAACAACCACAACCTTCTATGGAGGTAAGGAGCTGTTTGATCAGCTCAAACAGAGCTCGATCTGACTGTGTATCTTCATTCTTAATACTGGAATAAAAAAAAATGTGCAAGACAGGATGAGGAGCAGGTACAAAGCAATTCTGTCATTAATTGCATGCTGGATGTCAAGATAAATATATATCTAGAAATGCCAAAGAAAATATATAAACCAAGATGAAATTATATCACTGTATCACATGTATAAATGGAAGTCAGGCTTGGAAGATGTATTGAGTGATTCTTTCACCTTGCTCATCTCTGGTTACGTTTTTGCAGGAGGCTGGTCTTTGGTACCATAAACAAGAATAAGTAAAAAAAAAGATAACAGAAGACAAATAACCATGCCATAAAACAAAATACTGAAATACATGGGCTTATCTAGTTTGAAGGGATGCCCATCTTTGAAAATGTAACAGGCTGCTTTGAACAGAAAGGGAATGGACTCTTGTCTACGTAGAAAAGTGATCAGGACAAGAAGCAGCTGATTTAACTGGTAGCAAGAAAGATCCAAGACAGACACTAGAAAAACTAAAAATATTAAAATCAAAACCAACCAAAACCTCAGTAGAGTGGATTGCCTGAAAAAGATTTATTATCTCCTGGAGGTCTTGAAGGACAAGTTAGCCAGAAATCAGTCATCAGTGGTAAAATAAAAGACTTTTCAGTTTTGTAATCAGAAATGACAGTTCCAAATCTCTTTCAGCCCTATGTGTCAGGCCCTGAAGGTGCCACTCCGTCAACACAGCTTCCCTGGGTAGCTAGAGGGCTCTGCGTTAGCCCTGGTCACCATCCCCATCCCAGCTCTGCTCCCTTGCTGAGTGCTGCAGGACAGAGCTCTGCTCAGGGAGGACATGGCCTTGCTGGCCTCTTGGCCACCCTCCGCTGCTGGCTCCCTCCTGTGGGACAGCCAGACCTCAGTAGTTAAATTACACCACCACAAAAATGGAGAAATGTTCCTATTGATTTGGAAATGTCATCATTAAATATAGCATTTTTTATGCTACTGATCATAAAAAAGGACTTAGTATCTCTCAGGTAGATGGAGATCTCTCAGGTTTCAAACAGTTGTCAGGTTTTTAGTTTCTGAACACCACAGGCTGAAGGTTAAAAGATCTGGAGGTTTACCTTGACTGTCATCAGAAAAAGCTAACAACATAACTGCCAGAAAGCTGTCATTCCCAATTATGCTACTTTTTGAAGGGTCAGAAACCAGTACAAAATTTTCACGAAGATCTTATAAAGATGTTTACTTGGATACAGCATCCATTAACAATGCATGCAGATGAACATATATGAAATAGACTGCCCTTCACCGCTAGCTATTGAGATGAGAATGCATGTTATTTAGTGTCCAGGGATTCCACCTGACAAAGTCTTATGAATAATTTTACATGTGCATGCAGCCAAACAGGTTTCATTCTCCTATCAGCTATTTGAAAAGAAAACAAACTTCTGGCTAAGGCCTTCAAATATTTTTCACATATAGATAGCCTGTAGTTTTATGTTTGTTCAAAGTCTTTGTATGACTATGAAGCAACTCCTTCATAAACAGGGTACTGCATGTGACATTTCGCATAGCCTATAAATAAGTTAGATAAAAAGGATAAGGTAAGTAACGTAAATGTAAAGTAAATTGATATCATCGATCTGGGCTTCATCTAAAATGTTCAAGGTTGCTAGATGCTGGATGCAAAGTAAATTGAAAAGCTAAATGGGAGTGAATAATCATGACTGCACTATGATCAGTCTTAAGCTGTAAGGCAGCCATTATAAAAGTCTCGAGTTTCCACTCTCAGTTCCTTTATTTGCCTGACCATCAAAGATTATATTTAAGCGGATTTTTTCCACTTCAGTTACCTTTCTGTGAAGATTGTTTCAGGTCTTAAAAAAAAAGAGTATCGTGTTCTACCTGCAAGCATTGTCACTTGGCAGTGATAATCATAACCCATCTCTTGAGAAGATTATTAGAATCATCTCCTAAGGGAAAGAAAGAGTGGAAGACCAAGCTCTTGAGGTGCTGAAAATATGCTGGAGCAAATTCTGAAAAATATACTGACTGTTAAGTATAAACTTAGATTGACAGGAGAATAAGACACCTGACAGAAAAGTATCAAATTATCAATTTAATTGTAGTATCTTTTTTCTAATTATATTTTGTTTTGGTTTTGTGGATAGGGAAAAATGTCGCAGAAGTATTATCTGAGCATGTTCTTCTATATTTACAGTACTTCATTTGTAAAGAAATAAGACATTTTATTTAAAGGACTGGTAAGAAAATTTACATTTCTTCTGCACTACTGTCATATATTTCCTGAAATTAAATGGGAAATCATACTTCACACAAATGAGAACACATGAAATACCTCTACTGCAGGTTTTGAAGTATTTACTGTCTAATCATATAATATTAATCGTAGGATGTACTGTGCTGAAAAGCATTACCTCTGGCCTGGAATCACCAAAATTGTGAAGAAAAGCAAGCTAATGTATGTTAAAGAAGAATTAGGATTTCTAAATTATAATCTGTTCCACAGTAACTATTTGGATAATTACTCTTTTTTTTTTTTTTTTTTTTTTTTTTTAAATGAATATCAGAATAGTCTCTCTCTCCTTCATTGATTATTTCAAAATAATCTGGTTTATAGAATGTTCTTTCTGGTAGTTAAATAGTGCTTCTAAATTGTATTTTACTGCATTGACTACTGAACCATAATTGAAGTTTCCTTTACTATGCTAACTTCATATTTTGTCTTCATTTTGTATGACTTTGATTAGATACAATAAGTAGCATATACCGCATAACACAACAGAGACATCTGCTTTCTTACCTAAACATACTTGGAATTCTTTGCTGGAACGTTATACTCAATAAATTTATAATTAAAGCACTGCACTGCTATTTTGTATTGTTCCCAGAGGGAATTTACTTATAGCCTTGTGCCTTTAGTAATAGAAACTGCTCTGTATTTTCACTGTATGCAGCTGATATGTTTCAGGTGAGAGATTTCTGAACAGGTGTAGTCCCATGCACATAATGACTTCTGAGAAAAAAAAAAAAAATCTATTAAAAATAGAAATTTTGTTGCTATTTTTTCTAAAAATTATTTTGCAGCATCATGTAAATGTGAAACTATTCATCGGGGGGGGAGGGGGAGGTGCGGACAGGAAAGAAACACTATTGTTTATGGTGAAATGTTAAGGAGTAGAGGATAGTTTTCTGTCTTCAGTGTCACCATTGAGTGGCCATGTGCATTTGACCTTCACCCAGTTCTGGAGAAAGTTTCAGATCTAGTGTTTCAGCACATATTTACTGATAGACCTTTTTTTTTGCCAGTTCCCAGTACAATCTGTCTATAATTCTAATAACAGGTATAACATATACAGTTATTATTTAATTAATTCAATTCATTTATTCTCTGTGATCTATGCAATTTGTTTTGTTTCAGTGATTTGAGACAGCATTTTTTTTTTAATCATGAGCAACCTATAGGCTGGAACTTGAATAGTGTCAGACTAAGTCCCATGACTGGAATTTGTTTTATTTTTTTTTGAAGATGCAGATCTTCTCTTGAAGTCTGTCCTTTTTTTTTTAAAGCATTGAAGTTTTGCAGCTATCCTAAAACCTGGGCAGGTTTTTTTTGACTCTTGTTTATACATTTTACTTGGTGTTTGTCCTTTAAGAAAACATAGTAGTTTTGGATGGCAATAAGTTTTACAGTTGGATTGCATTGTTAGTCTCTGCAAGAAATCAGTTTCCAAATCCAAGTATTTGCATTGTGAAATGCTGTATTGTATGGAACTGATTTTTGTCTTGGAAGAAAAAATAGTCTTAACTTTAATAATTGTTTCTTACTTCAGTCTTACGTGACTTCTGTAGCTTAATGATATTAAAATCTCCATAACCTTACCTTAAAGGAAAGCCATTAATGGTAAAGGTATCATTTACTTCAAAGCAACATAAGCAATTAAGGTTCAAAAGATATTACACATATCAGATGGCATAGCCTGAAATAGAAATGTGCATATAGAAGTAAAAAAGCCCACATTTAAAGGCGACAGACTGGAAGTGGTCCAGTCCATGGAAATTTTTCCTTTAAAAATATATGATTATTTTTATTATTCATAATTGTTTCCTTTATTTCATTTATGCAAAAATGGAAATTGACTAAGACTGACTCTAATTGTGGCTGTCCCTCAATCATCAGGGAAACAAAACTTTAAAATAAATGCATGACCTCAAGGAATGCAAAGTGAGAACCAAGGGTAGCTACAAGTAGCTTTCTTGCAAAGCTGTCATTGATTGATTGTCTTTCTGTACACCTCTTGGCAAAAATCAATGCTTTCCTTTAAGTAAAGCAGTCTTTGGAGAAAAAGAATACATGTTCTGAATATTTTAAGAGCCCACCCAGCTGATGAGCACCACCACAAATGACAATCTATTGCTAATTTACTGATCCATAAGAGAGTTTTGTGGTTGTGAAACTAAATGTAATTTTACATTACTCTTCCTATTATATGTGTATAGAGTAATATATGTGCATGTGGATATGTGAAGACGTTTTTCATTGTCTTGGAAAGGACTGTCTTTGATTGGTCCATGAAGTTGCTTTACCATCTTGTGAAGAACTGAAATATTTCCTGCTCTGAAGAAGTGTGATGACCTCCCTGCCTAGCACTTGAACACTTGTTTATTCAGTCAGCAGTTTTATGGTTATTGTTTGTTTTCCTTGCATTTTTGCATGGTACATATTTTAATAGAAAGATATTCCTGTGAAACATCAGAAAAAATTTCAAAGGATTATTGATACTTATGCCAAAATATAGTACAGTCATTTGTATGTCAGATTTTCAAAAAGCAAGCAGTAGTTGGAATGCACAGACTTATAAAGTAGCCTGGCCAATAACTGCATGCCATTAAAATTTAAACCAATGGAAACTAGGCAAATAAATAATCTTCATCCTGCCTTTTGGTTATTAAAAAAAAACATTAGCTGGCTGTTGTATCACTGGAAAAATATTTATCCTAGGATTAATATATAACTGAGAAATATATCAACTGGAACTAGAAATAAAGCAAGCACTATGATACATTGAAGTACTGTCTTATTTCACCTACAACTGTCAATGTAACTGGAGGGGTAGTTGTAGTTTAAGTTAAAGCTAAAACTTTGTTTTCTTCTAGAGAAGTTCTGTTGTTGGGTACACTTGGAGTAACACACTTCCCTTATGTAGGGGACCAAAAATTAGAATTTCTTGTTAGACTGATTAATGTTCTGAGAATTTATCAAAATATATCAACACCTTACTAGTCAAAATACAAGCAGTCAGTTCTACCATAGGTCATGATTAATAGAATAAAGTCCACCCAACACAAATATTTGCTGTTTTTCTTTGATGTTAATTTTTCATCGTTCTTACATATTTTTGCACCAAGTCATCAGTGTTCCATCTTCTTTGCTGGGAGTATTAAGGGGGTTTCTTCCTAAGCCTTGCATTTTCTCAGGAATATTTTTATGCATTTTGACTCTATACTTATTAATTGATTACACTCTTTTCTTTCTGATTGATTCACAATAATTGTAATGAAAACAAATATCCCCTTATTTTTATGCCATTGTCTATTTTGTATTAGAAGCAAGTACCTAAACTTTTTTTTTTCTTTTCCTGTCTTTTCTTTTCTTTTTTTTTTTTTTTTTTTTTTTTTAACAGCTTAGATCATTTTTGGTTACTTCATATTCTCTCTAGGATTAGATTCTTAAAGTGTTTTAGAACATTTCACACATTTCACAAGGTTTCAAAAATAAAGAGTATGACTCACATTTCCTCTAACAGAGGAGATATAAATTATCTTACCAAATACACTTAAGCATAAGTTCAGTGCTTTGTTGTATAATGACAAAAAATTTAATTGATTTTACAAATCCTAAACTCAGTAAGCATGCCTTTTTCTATATAACACATTTCATTTTCAGAAGTATTACAACATACAACTCTGAATGTTCCTCAACTCCTGAATACTTTCTAGATGAAGAAGACAGTTTTGAAAGTAGTGGTATTACTTTTTGGTGGTGTCTGTACCAAAAACAAGCTAACAGAAAGCTACTTAATTTTTTTTTCCCCCAATATTTCATACTACGTAGATGATTCATTGTTTTTGTAACTTTTAAAAATATTTTTCAATAGATGCCAGTTTATTGCTAACACTGGATTAGCAATTACAATAGCGATGACAACAGGTTCAAAACTTTGATGCTAGCGAAGTTCTTTTTTCTTTCAATCACTAGATGGTTCCACAAAACAATTGTACTACGACACCTATATAATTTTGTGAATTTAACCAAATCTGTGATTTAATATGTCTTTTATAACAGTCAGAAATTCTTTTGACTTGCATTTCAATGACAAAATTGTAAAATAATTAGTTTAATATTAAAAAAGTCCCTGTAAGAGACTATAAGTGGCATTTACATGCATAATGTGCACATTAAATTATATTGCAAAATTATTGCTTTTTAAGTTTATTTTTTCATGTTTAAAGTCTTCCGGAGCATTCAAAAGAGAGTAGCTACCAGTTATCACTGACTGTATGTAATATATATGTAAGTGGGCTTACTATATTGTACTAGGAATATGCATAAATAGCTGCGAGATTTATGTAGACAGTCAAGAGTTAACTTTTTCTATTAATTAATAAAAAACACTGGAAGTTGGAAGTATTTGGAATAAAATTTGGTCTGATATTGACGTAAAATCAGAAAAAGGAGGCTGCATGATTTTGGGTTTTGGTAGTAAGAAAGAGACAGATACTATAGAGCACAAGACTGACCATCACTTTTCCAGCATGGAATGCTGCTGAACCACTGAAAATATATAGAGGGTGCCTGGGGTATACATTAGAGAAACCTCATGAACAAGATTGGTTTCAGTGTAGCTTTATTACCTTGTTAATAAATAATGATACTCAGCAGATCTAAAATGGGTCTATTCATCTGCATAGAAAAGTGAGAAAATATTCCACTTCTTCCCTATTTAATATTATCTGATTAATCACTTCTTGTTTAACAGGTTGGAATTGCCCTGGCTTCTAGGGCTGAGTTTAGAACTGTCTGTCCAGTTGCCTAATTACAGACCCTTAGAATGATTTGAGATGCCATAGTGAAGAACCTATGCAGGCATGGAGACTGTGCCCCCGGGCATACACCAAACCCAAGCCCTTTTGGAAAGGTAGCTGAACATTATGTGGGATACAATACATGATGAATGCACTGAGACTCTGTGAGGGCAGCAGGATTTAGCCCATTCTGTCCAGGGCAGCCCTGTGTTTTACCTGCAAAGGGAGAAAAATTATCATAAAAGTAATTTTTTATTTGCACAAACATAAGTATTTTCACACAGTTCACTGCCATCATTCTAGATTCTGTACGTACACAGAGGGATGCCTCAAGAGGGTTATTTTTTTTTCACATTCCAAGACTGTTTGAGATAGGTGGAAAGATTCGGTTTCTGCTTTTGCTTTGATCAATGTGTTGAGTTTTATGAAGCTGTAAAAAAAAGTCCAATATTTAAAATTGTGAGAGGAATCCTCTCACAAAGATAGTCAGAATTTTTCCTACATTTTTTTTTCTGAGCAATTACTAATTGTAATTAAATAAATGTAATAAAATAAAATCATTGCATTTCTGTATAAGTTCAAAAACATTTTACTGGATTGTATTTATTAGTTTAACATGTATTATGCAATAGCTAAAACATTTCAGACTGAGTGAAAGAAAGCACTTTGGGATTGTGGGAGTATGACAGAGAAGGGCATGGAGAATTGTCATAAGCTATTATAGGCAATCATAGCTCTTGGAGAAATGGATCAGATTTCACCTCAAAACTATTTAGCTGCCCCTCACCGTCTTTCATATAGGAAGGCTGTTCCACAATGCTACTACTCTGACAGATGGAAAATATCAGTTTCTTGCTTAACTATTCTCATGATCAGTTTATAGTGATTTATACTTTTGCAGACAGTGTTGTTCAATTATTTTCCTCCCCCTTTCTTCTCATGTCAGTTTGACACCAACTGTACTTTGATGTTGCATGCTAGTACTCTTTTTTCATATTGATGTCTCAAAGTTACACACCACTAAGAACATACCTTGGGGTTTCTGCTTCCTTTTTGAATACTACTGAGGTTTTCATAATTCATAGCAAAAATTCTTCTTATTAATCTTTACCTACTTGACTTTGTACTTTTTCTTCCTCAGTTTAATCGTTCTATTACTACCATTCTTAGTGTCATAAAATTTGTATGTGACATTTAGCTCTTCTGAAGTAACAATACCTGCAAGTTTTGCCTCATATCCACCAGTATCATCAATGGTTAATTAAGAAATGTGGCTTTGAGAAATATGATTTGTTTTCTTGTCTTCCCTCCTCCTCTCAGCACAATTTGAAGTTGCCTTCCCATGTACTAGCCCTGAAATAATGGTATTTTTCTAATCTTGCCCTTCCACTCTTGATATATCATATGGTATTAAAATTGGGATCTAGGCAAATTCTAATAATTTTGGTGATGCAGAAATAAGTGTATCCTATTGTCATTGAAAGAATGTTTCTGACCTGCATCATAAATTAGAGGGCAATTGTTTTCAGTTGGTTTGGAAGAGACAGTGAAAAAACCCTAATTATAGGAAAACTAATAAGAAAAGATCTTGTTCTTTTTATTCTAGTTGGAGCACATTTCTGTCCAACACTGGTGATGTCTCTCTATGCCAGGAATTTTGAAGATTTTTCAGATACATCATGAATCCAGGGACCCAAAGTAGTCCATTGTAATAGGAAAACAAGTTCATGAAAGGCAAATATTATAAGCAAGCTGGAAATTGTTTAATAAGTTTCACTATAGCTGTTTAATAAAAATTTACCAAGTGTCTGGAATCCAGCAAATTAATCAGTTAGAGAGTGTTTTAAGTACATAGTTATTAAATTTCTACCCTTTTGTCATTCCATTTAATGACCACGAGACAAATGAATAACTATAATATTAAGCAAAACTAAATATGGTAGTTTGTTGGTAGAATCAGAGAAGAATCATATGTCTACCTTTCTACAAGGTTTAGGTGTAATCACCATGGTTCATCTGAGTCATGATCTTATAAGTATTCCCAAGAAAACAGATGTGAGATCATTTCAAATTATTGACCACCGACCATGCAAAGTAATGAAGCAACCTCATTAAAGCTTGTTTGTATCAAAAGCTATGTCAGCACCAAGATCTGAAACAAAAGCTGTGTTTAAACCAACTTTTTCAATGACTACATCTCCCAAATATTGTCCACATGCTTTAGTTTTTGAATATATTTTTTTTTAATATTTTGAGTGGAGAAATTCAGAGATCTACACAGAAAAAGCAACAGCTGAGGAGCTGAAAGGACTCCGACCCCACCCCCCGACATGAAAGAAATAATTTCTTTCTTAGTAATCAGATGCCATTTTGCCATTTATGGAAGTCATCCCAAGGAAATGCTTCACTGTTCTGCTAAACTTTGCAACTCACAGCATGGTCTAAGAAGGTTCATGGAGAACAGAAAAGACAGATTCCAGAGAGAATCTGGAAAAATAATTGTGGCTACATCTAAAACACTTTCTTTGAGAAATTCCTTGAAATTTTTGGCACTAAAGAATCAGGGACATTGTTCTGTACATGAACATCAGAAACACTGCAAAAATCCATTCCTCATGAAGCTGTCAGATGCAACATAGATAATGTGAAATATCTGGCAAACAAATCTGTAGTACTGTGGGAGGTAAGCAGCATTTATCAATTCATTTTTCAGTGCCAGCTTTTATATATTTCAGAAATTATGACACTGTCATTCATTGTTCCTTCACAGATGATAATGGAATAATAAATTCAGTCAGTGATGCTAAATAGTTATACAATGGAATCTGCCAAAATCCGGAATTAGCTGAGCTAACATCTGTTAAACTTGAGGCGCAGGATGGATTTCTCAAAATATAAATATATATGGCTCTGAATATGCTTGAAATAAGGATACTTTATATATGCTTCAATATACAGACAAAAGTTTGCACTTAAAATGGAGCCACAGTCACACAATACTCCTTACAGGCTTGTTTAAGCTGCTTAATGATAAATAAGATTTTTAAGCTTCACTCACTGCTATTTTTCTCCTATTTGAGTTATGTTCATTATTTCTTATAAAAACTCATTGAAAACAGGTGATAGTTATGCATTCTGTCAAATAATAAAGCTCCATACCTCTTAACACAAGCCAGTTTTAAAGAAAACTTACAAAATCCCTGCAATGGATGTATCCTGTCCTTTACTGAACTATAACAATCTATATAGACTAAATAAATGTTTAAAAAGTGGGCTTACTTCTCTATGGTTATGTCACAATGAACCAGGAATTTCATTTGGATTACATTTTCATCTCTGTATGGTGTTTCCTTTATACCAGTAATAAATTGTAACATAACCAGTTAACAGAATTTTTATGCAATAACTTTAGTTGTCTATTACTGCTTTACACAGCCAGTCATCTTTTCAAAATCTTGTAACATTGACTGGATCTTGGCTTACTTAAGCATCAGCTACAGCAATTACAGGTAAAATGATTGAGTGAAGGAGTTGGTACCTATAGTGACACCGGTGGTGCTCTTATAACTGCTGAGAACAGAAATAGCTCTCATCCCTTGTTAGATGAGGCATCTATAGATAAGACCCTTAGTCCTCCCCAGCACTAACAGTCATGATCCAAACAGTACTCTGCCTTTTCTCAAGTATTGAGGAAACTGATTTCACGTTTTGGCAGTGTTTGATGGACAAACAGAAACTTCTTCCAACTCCTGACTTCTACCAAAGTGTTGCACTGATAGAAGCTGTAAAATGTGTTCTGATTACTGACATTTTTATCTTGAGTATCCCTGATAAGAATAAAATGATGCCACTGGGAATGTGACAAGAGAAATTAGAGTGAATAACATAGATGCAGATTTCTTTACATAGGCACATAAATTAAACTGAAATATTACAGCTGTGCTGATGAAAGTATTCAGGATTCATAGAAGAAAGTAATCCCAAGATTGAAATCTAACATACAGTAAGGTAAGCAAAGTCTGTGGCAAGCACAAGAGCCTGCCAACTATTAGCTAAACAGCTGTAACAGCTATACATTTGGTCTAGGGCACTCCAATAATTTTTTTTTTTGTTGTTGTTATCTTGACCCCCTCAAGACCTGCATTTGGCTCCAAAAAGGGCTGTTGTGGGTTGACCCTGGTGAGCAGCTCAACCCCACACAACCACTTCCTTACTCCCCTGCAGTGGGATGGGGAAGAGAATTAGAAGGGTAAAAATGAGAAAACTCATGGGTTGAGACAAAGGCAGTTTAATAGGAAAAACAAAAGCTGTATGTGCAAACAAAGCAAAACAAGGAATTCATTCACTGCATCCCATTGGCAGCAGGTGTTCAGCAATCTCCAGGAAACAGGGCTCCATCACACATGAGTTATTGGGAAGAAAAAACACCATAACTGAACATCCTCCCTTCCTTTCCCAGCTTTTGGTGTTGAGCATGACATCATGTGGTGTGGGGTATCCCTTTAGTCAGCTGGAGTCAGCTGTCCTAACTGTGTCCCCTTCCAGCTTCTTGTGCACCCTCAGCCTTCTCATTTGCAGGACAGGGTGAGAAACAGCAAAGGCCTTGGCACCATGTAAGCACTGCTCCACAGTGACTAAAACATCCTGATGTTATCAATACTGGTTTGGGTCACAAATCGATATGAAGAAAATTAACTCTATCCTAGTCAAAAACAGTACAGGGAAAAAAAAATAAATCATGATTGTTATTACTATGACAGCAAATGTGATCCTTTCCATCATCCATAAAAGAATAATTTAAATTTAAGATTAGGTTCTTAATGTAATAGAGCTAAAAGAGATACATGTTTTCTTTTTATCTGCTCAATGCACTTGAAAACTCATGGATCATACCATTTTGATTCAGAAGACAGAGGAGAACTATACGGTTTGCAAAACAATTTTTGTCTCTCAAGACATGACAACATTTTGGAATTAAATTATGTGACCCATAGACAATATGCTTGGCAAAGTTTATGAAATTATCCTATTTACTCTGATAAAAAGTTCTTACATGCAAGATTATTTTTATTATTCAGACATACACATAACTAGCATTTTTATTGCAGATTTATTGTGCTTCTAACAATCACTATTTATGTCCTAACACCCTTCAACTGTTGTCACAAGGTAAACTTTGATTAGTTCACACTTTAGAAGAGATAAAAAAAAAACCAGTAAAAGAATCCATCTTTCTGAGCAGCTAGATACTCCCAATAGCTTGAATTGTTTTTTATTTTCTGATCCCTGTTAAAACCTTTTTTATATTTTCCTTTAAAATTATACCTTTTACAAGCCCATACTTGAAACTTATGACATTCCATGAGAATAACATTATAGTTTAACTGTAAAATGAAGAGAAAAACAAGGAAAAAATGACCAACCTACCAACCAAAAAAACCCGCCAAAATCCCAACCGACTTTGACACCACTTAGGTAGACATATAAAAAAAAAAAGTTGCATTTTCCATTTCAGTGTCACTTGCTTCTTTTCTGCAGTTGTTTCTTTTATTCCATGAAATATTTTGGAAGCTCAGTATATGAGTGAAGGTAACCTTATAATGATATTTATGATTACTTAGTTACCTTAATTATTTATTAGTAATTATTCAAATACCAGTACCAGTAACATAGTACAGTTTAGTAAAAGAGCAAAACTGTCAAGTAAAATCAGTAACTGATAGAAAGTATTACAAGTCTATGTTTATTTGACATATTCTGGTTCTATGAGTTTAAAAGATTTTGTAAAACTATTTTTATGAGACTACTTTTTTAGAGTCCGGATGGAAATATTGAAATCCAGTGGAAAGTGGAACATTAATTGATTTTCCTTACTCATTTATAATCCTGAATTTACAAATCACAGAATTCAACGATGATGGGACAACTCACCGCCACTTTCCTGTCAGTAGAAAGGAACAAAATCATAATAAATATTCTGATATCCTTGCAGGATTTTGGGAAGACATAAAGTTTCTGTGTACTGGTAGATTTGCATTGACTGTTGCCTTGTTTGGCCAGGATGTGCTAAAGAAAAGCAGCAAGTAACAAGGTCTGTAGTAAGGCTGAAGGTTAAAAGTTTTGAATAAAATTTGGAGGTCTGAAAGGTGTTCCAAATTCTGTGTAGTATATGGGTAAATTCACATTAGGAAATGAAGTTACAAAATCGAGTACCCAGATTTTAAGAAACAGTAGTAAATCAGCTGTAGAGGTCACCTCAGTCCAAAGTTTTCACATTAGAAAAAACGTCTTCCCAGAACCCTGTTGAAAGGAACATTTGCATAGACATACAAAATGTGGAAAATGTCAGCCCAAACAAGTATTTTTTTCTATTATTCCATACACACATTTGAGATAATAATATAATACGGCTAAATAAGTCTGTTTACTCTGTATAATTATAACTGTGAAAGCCTCCTAATAGCTGTAACCAAGTGCACTGCAGAGAAAACAGCAAAAAATCCCACCTTGATAAAGATGTTAAATCTATTTGATTTTATTTATATATGAGAACAATATAAGAATAATGTAATTGTCATGAGGCATCAACTACAGGAATGATAGTGACAAATGTGGAATGCATTTCACTGGCAGTGAAAAAGAATAGATTCTTAACTGGAGTGTTTGGTTTGATTTTAGTTGAGTATTCTTTACCAGTCATGAGATTTTTTCATGTGAATATTTTATTAAACTCTAATTCAAAATTATTTTCTCTGTCCTTTCCCTGTAAGAAGCAACTTATACGGAGCTAATCATTAGCCACTGAAAGATACTATTTATTCTTACGTTGATGTAAATCTAATTGGGGGGAGAAAGGAAGGGTGGGGGTAGTGGTAGGGGAGGTTCCTGTATGTATTATAGTGCAAAGAGCATAGAGGGCAAGAAGTCATTCAGTGCTGCTTAACTTCTATCCTACTGAAGATATAAGCTTACTTTCACAGGCTTATTCATCTTAGACTTACCTCTATATCTAGGTACGTGTTTTTAACACACTTTTTTTCTATTTTTAATTCTTCCTCCCCCTGCCCCTTCTTTTTCCTATTACAAGAGTCACAACAATTTTAATAGCTTCACTTTCTTTCTATTTAGATAAGATTCGTGAGATCTTAATTGTGTTGTCAGGGAAAATGACAAACTGAAAAATTTCTTCTTAAAGGTGATATCTCCTGTCATAATGTGTGTAACCAACAATGGCTTGTTCAATGCTTGCTGCACAGTACAACAGAATGACAGCTGGTTGCCACATCAAGGTTATGTGAGTTTTCTTAAAGTAAGTCCTGGTGGAATTTGAGAAATGCCATATAGAATACATGATAGTTGTGTATACACTGCTAAATGTGTCTGCTTAGTTACAAAGTACATACTTATTTTATGGTTTGAAGGTCTGAATTTTATTTTTTAAGTCAAAGATAAGCAGGTAAACATTTCTAGGCTTCTTACATTAGTTGGCATGTCTGCAGATCAACTGCAAAAGAAAAAGTGTTCCTTAAGTCTAAAACCTCTTTAGCCATCTCTTTGTTGTCTGGAGGTAGACTTATTTTTAAGAGCTCAGAGTAGTGTTGCTATAACAACTTGGCTGCACTGAGTACAATTTTATTTCTATGTCTTAATGAATGCAGATTGGCATATAAAAAGGAAAATAAATAGAACAATGTATTTTTTATGTTCTGAAATAAGATTATACTTTTGGATACAATATGGGTTTTATTTTGCCTGGCCTTTGCAAAGGAAAACATTATTTCCCCTCTTCTGCTCCTGTAGTTTTGCTGAGAAACTAATTCTATAGCAAATCTGCTAACTGTCCTGCTGTCTTTGACATTTGTTGGCATTCACATTTTACAGTTTGTTAGCTTTTTGGCTACCAGGTTGTGTGGGTTTTTTTGAGCTCTAGTCATAAAACAATCCTAAAAAAATTGTCCCACAGAATGCCTAAATAACTTTTTATTTGACAAGACAGCCTGTATGCTTTGCTTCTAGTAATACTCTTCCCAGTTCAATTACAGTTTATATGGTTAGAATATGGACTTAGATTTTGAGTATAAATATAATAATTAATGAAAAAACTTTGAGAAATATGTTTTTTTCTTCTGGGATAATGCAATAGTTGAACTGAGTAAATAACTTTTAGTGGAAAAATGTTGTAAAAAGCCTCAGTAATTTTTATTCTTTGGTATAGTCCAACTGATATGTTCTTCTCTAAATTTTAAGTATTTAAGAGACTTCTACAGATAGAATTAATATGACTTGGACTGACTTTTGACTGTCCATCAATTGATCACCTTAATTTTTACTCTTAACAGCTATGTTTAGGAAGTAATTACATGTGTGGTTATGTAATAGAAAATGTGATATCCAAATATGTGGTAAATCTAAAAAGCGTCCTACTCTTGCAATTTACTCACAGAAAATAAAATCTGCACACTCTGGAGAATTTTGCAATCACAATGGTTAGGACTGTCCTTACAACACAAGACTTCCCTTTAAAGGACTGTTTTCAGCTACCTATAAAATTGTATCAGTATTTAATTATTCAGAATATGATTTTCTATGTTCACTATCTCCTTAGGTTATATTTAGTAAAGCACAGGGAAAAGTGGCTGAACTACTTCTAAGAACAAAATGAGGAAACAAATCAGGTGCAAGCAATACATCAAAAGAATCTAGCACTGCCATGGCTTGGGGCAGAGGTAGGAAGCTTTTCAGAGGGATCACCTACCTATCAAGAATGGATCATTTATTTTGCTGGTGAGAAAAAATAACATTAAGGACTTTTAAATCTGAGCATGTTGCTAGCTTTCTTAAGACTGCTAGCAAGACTAGTTCCAAGCCCAAGCTGTATGATCTAACTGAGACTGTCCCTGAAGTTTCTGTCCCACTACATTGCTGGTACTGCATCAAGACTGCAGAGCACTGCTTCTATCTCCTGTCTGCATTTCGTTTCCAGTATAAGGTGAGTAATTGCTCAACTTGCTTATTCGAAGTATAAAAGCCAAATCAAGGTGAGTATGATAATTTTTTGGGGGTAACCACAAGGAGCCTTAATTGAGGATGATAGTGTAGAAAAAATGCACTACTGGAAAATAGTACAATTTGTTTCTCTCCATTGACTAGCTCACCTACTTCCATGCTCCATCGACTAGCCAGGGTACCCCGGCTTCCATTCACTTCTATGTACAGGCATCTCTGCCTTTTAAGGTATCCCAAGTTAAAGCAGCTGCATTGTGCTGGCAAATGTTATCCTAGATTTGCATTGCTTTGTATTGGCAGCTGGAGAAAGGGCTATGAAACTTCAAAACAGTTAAAACAGAGGCCCCTGTTTTTAGGTAACTGCGTTGTTCACTTCACATGAGAGTCAACTTCTGATTAGACAAGTTCAGATATCTGCAGTGTAGATACCTATGTGTGAGCTACATACATAGGTCCTCATTACAGAATGGAGGATCTATTTAGTTACCTGTGCTTAGATGTCTAGTGCAATATGACAATACCCTACAATGTGCAAGCTTACCTTCAGATGCTACTTGGAAGTGACTTTGCATTTTGGCAATATACACAATAGGCATAAATTATTGTGGGAAAATTATAGAACATACATTTCCCTGTAATTTTTAAATTATTAAAATTATCATTATTGAAATTATTAAATTTAAATTATTAAAAATAATCAAGAAAACTCATATATGTGGTCAGGAAGGCGATTAGAATTTAACACATTAAGTTATTTCTTCAGAATTGGGATGTTTTTAATCCAAAAGTTTTGAAATTAAAAACCTAGAACTTCAACTTTTGATATTTTGAGCATTTGACTCCCTTTAAGCCATTCTAAGAGTTTAAAAGGCTACAAAAAGAAAAAAAGGAACTTAACTGTTTCAGTGATTTCAGTGATGCAATAAACGAAGTTAAGAAAAGGTTTTATGGTATCTACTGCAGCTAAATGATGACCAGAAAGACAGTTTATAAAGCTATTTCAACTTACCAATAGCTTGTAAACAAGAAACAAGTAGAGTTGTTAAAGTTGATATATAGAAGTATAATTGAGTGTAACCAGACAAAATGAGAAAGTAAAATTAAGACTGAATGAGGAAACATTTGCTAACACTCAGATCTATTAGACCATGCAACTGCTTCCCAAGGGAAATTAAAGAAAAATAATAGAGTGGTTTAAAACCAAAGTGGACAAAGCAATGCAGGTAAACCTGCAGTAATGGCATTGTAACTCAATATATTAAAATATAAGCAATTTTGTGAGGGAAAAAAAAAATAATAAGGACTAAGACAGTTAAATATGTCCTTCACACTGACATCCAGGGAAGTGCTGGTTGAGACACTCCATAATTACTTCCTTATTTTAATTCATCACTTTTTTATGACTTTAATTTAGAAATTCCTGATATGAAAGCAAATCATGAAGCAACTGTGAAGCAAATGTATAATTACAGACACCTGTTTATCTCATGAAGGTAAAACTAATATAAAATAACATACTTAAACTGTAATAATATCTGTAATAAAATCAGATTTAAATGTTTCTAAAATGTAATTAGAAATTTAAATTTTGAATGAAACAGGAGAAGTAATTAACAGAAACCTTAATATTTATGCTAATAAAACAAAGGTGAATTTTGTCTTTCAGAAAAAATATCAGACAAAAATATTGAATTTAATTATTAAAAAAAATACTCTATGCAAATCCACACATTTAGGATTATATGTTTTTGTAGTCCCCTGATAGTAATTGTAACAGAAATTTGTTAAGCAACAAATAGAAGCTAAATATTAGTCAGTGTATCTGTTCACAAAATCTTTCTGTTAATGATAGAAAGCAAATGAATTTTCCTTTTTGTTATCCAGTTTAATATAAACTTTCCCAAATATGGGAACAGGTAATGGTAATACTTCTTCTCAATGTGAGGTTTTTTGTTTGTATACCTATGTTTTTTGTCTTAACAAGTAGTTACTAAAGTGGTTCTTTTCTGTATGATAAATAAATCTCTGATAATCTTAAATACCAACAATTTTTCAATTTCCAAAGTTGCTGATGAATAAATACTAACAAAAAATATTTCTATTTAATTAAAATATCCCTATTTAAATACAGTGATGAGAAAGTAATGGAAGAACTAAAATACTGTTATTTTTCATGTGTGTTCTAGAATAAAAATATTTCCATATAGAAAGCATTTTAACATGAGCTCTTGTGTGCAACATATGATTGCATACTATTGAAGTTTTCGCTTGGAAAGGAGTAAGGATTGTACTCTACTGCAATTAAAAAAAAAAAAAAAAAAGAAAAAAGTATAAATACAACTGAAAAAAAATGGACAGTGGAACTGTGAAAGTGGGAACTGAAGTTATAGATATTTGACTGGGAAAGACACAAAACTTCTGTTCTGCCATATATGTTGATGGACTGAAGAAATTCATGGGCAGGAGATGTTAAACAAGAAATGAAACTTTAGGATTTATAAAGCCTGAACTTGTACCCAAAAATGGCTTTCAGAAAGGACCATTCTGCATAGGTAATTGCTGACATTTTTTCTCATTCTAGGCAAGAGGTTGAAGCCTACAGAAATATTCAGAAGTCTGCAGTGTAATTTAAATCCAAATTAAAAATCCCTTAAAACAAATCCTGTTTAATTATTCATACCCTGGGAGTTGATGGGAATGTAAATTTCTGCCTGTAATATTATAATTCTTTTACAATATTTCTATTGTTTTGGTTCTCACATCAAATATAGGTATATACAAATTCTCAGAAGGTATTTGTTGAAGACAGATATTCCATTCCCAAAGTAAATGTTGTGACAGCTTAATTATTAGATGAAAGTTAAACAGTAGCACCTTTTTTTCCTCTTATAGCTGTGTTTTAAAGGGAAAGAATGAACAATCAATCTAATTTTTTATTTTTATTTTTTTTTGTATTTATGGAAGCTTTATTTATTTAACCAGTTCAATACGTTTCAGCTTTCCAAACCTGCCTACTTCAGGACTGGAGTAGAAAAGAAAATTCAAGAGATATCTGAGCTCCCCCTTCCCTTTGATGTTTCCTATTGGCTAACTATGGTCATTTTAGATATTTCTTTATGTGACGTACCAGATAATAAAGATTGCACTTTTGAAATGTTTAAAAAGTTCTTCCTTAACCCAGTGTTTACAATTATCGTTATGAGTCAAATGCCATAAATGCAATGCATTTGATATGAATGTAGTCCATGAGTGATAAATACCAGGGTTGTGAGTTCTCAAGACCTGCAGGAAGGGTGGACCTTCATCCCAATCTTCCCATCTCACCCTCTAGGTGAAAGGAAAAGCAGAGAGCTGAATCTAATTCTGTTGAATAGTCTAGGTGTGCCTTGGTGTTTTTTGGTCTTGCTAAGCACCTGGTAGATCAAGACTCCAATTGCTTTTTGAATGTGGGCGAGTAGTGGGTCAACTTTCTAGAAAATAACTGGACTTCTTGCATTGATGTTTAAGGTTCTCTGATCAGGAAGGAAGGGAGCGTTAAGATGGGATGCAGTGCTCTTGAGACTCCAGGAGCAGTGTTTATTAGGATCTACCTGATAATAAAGAAGAATACAAGCTCACTTGTAAATTCCTGCATCACTGAAGGTATCTTAAATGGGAGTTCACATCGCTTGTAGTCTGGCTGTAGGCCATACCTCCAGTGTTCTCTGTGACCCCTTAGTGCATCCCATATGCTGCTTTGCAACACGCAGCCTTCTGCTGAGGTCTCTTCTGAGTATCTTGTAAGGACTGCATGCTTTTGGTTTGGATATCCATGCCTGTCTGAGGTGACACATCTTGATATTTTGAACAGGATTAAATATTTATAATACCAAAGGACACCAGTTGACTGATACTTTGATCATCCAAATCAATTAAAACATTTAAATTTAAAATACAGTGCATTTAAACCAAAGTGTGTGTATATGTAAATTCTGAATATGAAGTAGAATGACTTATAAAACATTCCAGCTTTAAAGCTCCATCAACCTCCTGCTTTCAAGAAAATACATGGCAGTAGTACACTCAGGGTGCAGATACAAACTGCTTTTTTTTGTTGTTCTAAAAACATAACCCCTACCGACAAAGGTTTTTCATTATTATTTTTTCTTTCTACCTGATTAATGAAATAGGTTAAAAAAAGAGTGAAAAAGCCATAAAAGAATATCAATTCCTTCCCCCGTATTTTAATGGTCCTAATAGTCTTTGAAATTCTAAACTGCTTCATGTCTTAGAAACAGAGTTAGGTAGGAGAAATCACATAAAAGAAATTATAAGCCACATGAGACAGTGTCAAGCCTCCTCAGTATGCATTCCTGGGCTAAGACAAGCCTCCAGGCATCTGATAAAAGCCAGTGTGCTTTCCATCACACTTTGTAAAACTCACCAAGTAATTAGGAATACTCAAAATTTACAATATAATTGCAACTGAAGGAAAACAGAAGCAAAACTTCGAAAACCGAAAATTTCTGAGTAACGGATGAAAGGTGAAAAAACACCATACAGGTTCTCAATTTAGTTATACAGGAGACTGTCCTTCAGATAACAAAATAGGCAACAAACATGAAACTCCTTGAAAACATTCATAACAAGTAAAGATGAAGCTGAATTAGAAAATACCCATTCCTTTATGAACTTCATTTGAACATTTTTGTCTGAATAGTTCTCAAATGATCTGGAAGTTTGATGCTTGGAGAAGAGAGAATGGAAATGAGAATTTTCCCCCAATATAAGGCGTGTTTTTTTCTGATGAACATTGTTCTGCATCATGACATTTACTATGGACATCAGTGCCCCAGTTTGAAAAATGGCATCAGATAACAAACACAGTAGTAAATTAAAGAAAACTTAGAGACTACTTCTTGTCAAAGGACTATTGAAGCAATCCTTACACTAGCTTTACTCAAATGCTCAGTACTGGCAGTGGGGCAAACTACTGCCAGTTTTTCTGGCAAAGCAAAGATCTGTCACCAGTAGAAGATGCTGCTGAAACAAGATCACCAGAAAAATCAGGTTATGGTTAGAATATTTGAGGGTTTCCACTCAGAATTCAAGAAAGTTAGCCAGCTTGAGAAAACTGGTACCAGTTTCTAAGATGGAAATGACAATTGAATGTTGTAGAAGAGAATAAACAAACTGGAAAAGGCCTGATAAGAAGTCCTGCACCTGGGATGGAACTCTTGGAAATGTACAGGCTGGGGTATGACAGTGAAAGTGCTCTTCAAAAAGGGACCTGGGGTCCTGGTGAATGTGAATCAACAGTGTGCCAATGTGTTGAGGGCAAACCGCAAGCTAGGCTGTACTAATCAGCAAAAGTGTAGCTGGCATACTGAGGGAAGTGATTATTCAACATTGGTGAGGCCACATATCAAATATTGTCTATAGTTCTGCTCTCCCAATACCTCCCAATATAAGACAGATGCTGACAAACTGAAGTCCAAACAGAGGTAAATCCAACCAAGATGCTTACAGGGTTTAAACTCTTGCTGTATATGATGAGAGAGGGCCAGAGAACTGGCCTTGCTCTGCTTCAAGAAGGGAAGGCTTAAGGGAGATTGCTTTCTACAACTATTTAACAGGGGTCTGTATATGATACAAATGCCAAGCTCCAGGTGACCCTGGATGCCAAAAGGATGAAGGGCTATAGCTACAGGTCACATTAAGTGAAATTTTGAATGGATGTGAGGGAAAAATGAATTATGTGAGAATGATTAACAATTGGAACAGGCTGCAGAATCTCTTCCCTTGGAGAAACTCAGTGCTTAACCAGACAGGGCCCAAGCAAGCTCTTCTAGTATCTTAAGGTTTGTGTGGAAGGTTGGACTAGATGCCTTTTGGAGTTCCTTTGTGGCATGATTGTATGATTCAAATTGGGAACAGCTTAAACAGAGCTATGGAGGGGGTTTTTTATTATTTTTTTTTTTTTTCCCAGAAGGAAAAATAGTGAATACTTTAAATAATGACATTTGTGTAAGACCTGATTTGAAGTCAGAAAGTGCTAGATAAAAGCAATGTGATACCTGCTGTCAGATGGCCTACACCAAACATCCAGTAGCTTTCCTAAAATTAGAGAAGTCGCTTGAAAACTTCCAGACTCTGTTGTGATAAAAATGGTTTCAGTATAGCTAACACTGATTTATACTTAAATTAGAAAAACACAGATTTTCATAAACATATGATTTTGATTATGGAAATAAAAAAGCATTTCATGTGTGAGGAAGTTCAAGGGCTGAGCTCTCAGACTGACTGGCCTTCATTATTCATTAGCAGGCAAATTTAGTTTGCCATTGAAAGTAAACAGAGCTGGTGAATGCAAACCAATCATAGCTCTACTTTCAGTTTTAACATAAATGCTCTTCATCAGTTCCATTGTTTATGGGAGAGTTTCACGAGCAGAACTTCTCAAATGAAAACTAGGTACATGGCAGAAACTTTAAAGAATGCTTATACACTTTGCAAAGTATGAAATGAGGGCACAATACATGGATTTTATGTCTGAGAATGAGACTATGCTTCATTTTAGCTTCTTTCTGTTGCCTTTAAAATAAGTGTGCATGCATGTGTCTGCATATACACAGAAAGATACAGAAGATTTTTTTTTTTGTCAGGTTTTGGGGGGATATTTTTAAGACTATCTGTTCTTTTCAAAAATTTGCTATGATTTGGGAATTGACTACAATTTGTGCTGCTTGTAGAAAACATTTTGTATTATACACTAGGAAATATGCTTTTTTTCTCAGTATAATTTTCAGAAATAGTGTATGATTTCCTTAAACTATTCATTTGTACAGCACAGAGTCCTCATTCTTCTCTGTATCTTTTCTTTCCAAATACTCTGAAAAGCAAGGCACTGTTGCTTGTGGGAAATCAGGAGATAGTTTCATTATCACTGGGGAACTTGTTTGTAAGTTTTCCTTAGACAAAATATTTTCATTTTACCCTGTGAGGTCCAAATATCAGTGGACATTGTGTTAGAAAAGAACAAACACCACCACCAATAGTGGTATATGGCACTGTACCAGGTAGCGGGTTTTGATTTTCCCTTTTCAGAGAGTCAGTATATATTCTCCTGAACTGCGCTGCTTTGCTCTTCCTTTTATTTCATTATTTCTCAAAGTCATTTACCAAGACAAATCATTGCAACAAAGACATTTCTTTGGCCTACTCTGATTATTTGCAGTCTTGAATGGCTAAAACATGACAAAACAGTTCAGCATCAGATAAAATGAACATACTGTGCTGAAATAACACTAGATACAAAATAGGCAGAAAAATAAATGGCTTGTCTTCAGGTCTGTTTTCTGGGGATAAAAACACCACCAACAAAACAAAACACAGAATAAAAAAAATCCCTACACTAAAGCAGATCCTGAGACAGAGAATTATAAAAAGCAAAACACCTTTCTCTTCCTTATTCTTATACTTCAAGATACATAGAAATATTACTAAAAATTTCTTTCACTCACACAGTATCTTTATTTCTGGAACTTTACATTTTCTTAAAAGGTGACCTAGTTACAGGGATTTTTTGAAATGCTCTAGTAATTATTTGACATTTTTTAAAAATATTTTTTAAACAATTATCTTCCTTAATTACTTTTGTAATACATGCAATACATATCTTGATTCTATAAATTTAATATAAATTTATGTTAAATTCAGGTAAGTTACTCTGAAATCTTAACCTTACAATTTTGATTGATATTCAATAAATCTTGCATTACAATCAAGCATTGTTACACTTTTTTCACACCATTATTAGACTGTAATATTTTCTCATTTATTTTCAAATTTTCTCTAGATATAAGAATTTGGACTTGCCATTTTTCATATATGGTTTAAGGATAAGATGTCTATCTACTGACACACTACTTGACAATGCCATTAAACCAGTTCTTTTTCACTACCATTTATTTTTAATTCCCTAAAATATTTTATCTCAGCCATCCAGAACCATTTGGAAACAATCCCAGACAAAAACCTTAGAAGTCTGTTTATGAAAATGCATTCCACAAAACTCTAAAATTTTGTTTTATAAGCAATCACTACAGAAAACCTTAAGCATCAAAGATTGTTGCAGCACAAACTAGTAGGCTGCAGCAAGGCTTTTACCATCAATCAGATTGAACTATCCATGCTGCACAGCCAGCCCCCAGAGACAAAACCACACTACTACTCCTCCACCTTTCCCCCAATCCTCAGGGCTATTTAACTACTTATCAGGAATGAGCTACAGCTGCACATCATCCATGTCAATCAACCCACTGCCACTAAGGCAAGGCCACAGCTGCATGTTATCAATGCTAATCAACCCACCGGCTTCATCCCTCTACTCAAAATGACTTAATTCTTTAAAGCAAGTTTTAAAAAAAAAAGGGGGGGGGGGCAGGGGGAGGGAGTGTAGTTTTCAGTGACAGGGGAAAACTGAAGACCTGGTATTGTTGCAAGTATGTATAAAGATTCTGAATTTATATTTTAATTTCCTGAATATATAACTTTTCCACTGTTACACTCAGTACACAGGTAAATACAGTTGTATGCAAATACCACATTCAACTGATGTTTTTCCGAACTTTATTTCCTGTATAACTTTTCTTTCATGTTTTCCTAAAATTTCATTTCCTCAGTATAAATCTTGGAATAGGTTTTCTTCATGTTTCAAAAATTTAGCTAGGCTTAGTCAGCTCAGATTCTGTTTTGATTACATCATAAACAACTTATACCATTGAAGCAATTTTAATCCTCGAGGGGAGGAGTGAAGCATAGTTCTCCTATTGTTTAGTAAGTTCTGCCTAGTGACAACCAACATAAATTTCTTTTAATTACCATTTTATATGTAGCATGTATACCACAACTGAAAACAATTCTTAAAAATAAATTGAGATTATATATCAGCTAGACCACTTGTTTAAGAAAAATCTCATTTTAGATTTCTCATACTTTTGTCCTGATTCTTCAACACTGAAAAACAGAACGGCCAATACACTTTCAGCAGATAAAAACATAAATTAACCTGGGTATCCATGGGATTCTTTGACAGGCTATTCAACCTACTTTTTGTAAAATTATTTTTATTTGTTTACTTATACTAAGTGACATAATGTTTTAAATACTTTCATTTTAACTTTTTTCAAAGACACTGTCTATGTCTATGTCTGCCGTGACAGAGGAAGCCACAACAGTAACACCTAGCCCCCTAGCCACATTGTAAAGGTCCACAGGTAGGTATTTAAATGTGAGTATCTTAATCTGTGAGCTGGGTACTACATGGATGTTTATGTGTCTGCTACCAACAGGAATGTAAGCTGCCAAGATTCCTATAGTCAGTTACTCAGTTATATAGTTAGATTATCAGTTACTAAAGAGCTGAACCAGTTATCCAGCTGTATAGCTAGTGGAGCTCATGGGGTGATTTAAATGACTAAACATGAGTGGGATTCAGTTGCTTCTAGCTGCCAATACAAGATGGCACACTTGCCAAATCTCCAGATTCCATGTAGGTGCCAATAACACTTTACAGCATTTACAATAGCAACTTCTCTAAATGTCTGCGTAGGGTGAGATGAACTGTTCCCTGTTCACCTCTGATTATACTGACTACAGCAGACATCTGGTCTGCACATTTTAATGGTATTTTTCTCTTTTTTACATGAATTGTATTAACCTAAGTGACTATATGAGATTAAAAAATCCAGAAAAATGTCATGTACCTATGTTCTTGAAATTTCTTCAGAGAATTCAATAGATTTTTTTTTTAACTAGCTTGAAGACATTTTGAAAAGGCAAGAAGATAGTAATTTATCATATAGTTGTTCTGTTAGATGGTGGACTGAGTTGATGAATGATATGAATACTGGGATGTCTCAATTTAGCAAATATAAATTGCTTAATAATTCTAAGTTGCAGAGCACTGCACTTAAATTGAAAACTTTGCAAAACATCTCTTCCAGCTGTTCCTTTTAGTTGATATTGAAGTAGAGAAGGCAAGTTGTGTTTCAGCATGCTGTTCATGAAAATAAGAATACAGTAATAGCATTTCCTTATCAAGTCAGAATAACCTAAATAAACAGTTCAGGCCAATATTCCAGATGATGCTTTAAAAAGCAGTAGCAACTAATGTCGGACATAACAGAAGTCTTTGTCCTCTGTGTACAAATTTATTCAGGGTATGTACCTCTGAACAAGATCCTAATTTAACTAATGTTAAAATTGATGTTCTTTTAAAACATTTGTTCCCAAGTTTTAGTATTAGTTTGGTTTTATCTTCTCCCCTTCTAATAAGGACTTACCAAGAATATTTTAGCTGGATATTAAATTAAGTGGTCAAATAACAATTTAATTTATAATAAATTAGAAAGTTGTTATTTGCTGATTTAGTTACAAAATATTTTTAGATAAATATTGGGAGGTTATTTTGTTAAGTAGGCTCTTTCTTGAGAATTTTCCAATCTGAACATCTTTTTTCACATCAGCAACTTCACAAATAGCCTTAAAGGACTTTAATTTCCTGTATATTTTCTGACAAATAATAATTCCTTCCTACTCCCATATGCCCATGATTGCTCTCAGACAAAAGCATGTAACTCTCTGAACAAAATAATAACACACTCTTTCAGTTTTTTCCTGGTTTTTTTTAAGTTTTCATAAGGTATTTTATGCTTTAACCTTCTTAAAGTCTAAGAATAGAGTTCTGAACTCTTTTTGCATGAATCTAGTGTCAGATTAGAATATGCTTACTAAGAATCCTTTGATGTGGTAGTTCAAATCTCATAATTAGAAAAGAATATGATGAGTAACAATAAGCAAGGTATTTGTGACAACAGAAGCTGGAAACTACACAGTATCTTACTTAAATATGACTCATTCCATGTTCGCACGTCATTTATTACATATTCACAATAGGCTTAACTCAGCTGTTAGCAGTCTAAATAGCTCCTCTAATTAACTTTCATAAGAGCAGTTAGTCTTCAGTAACAGCAGAATTAGCAGAATAAGGGTGGAAGTAAGTTTTTTTTTAAAAAGTCTACAATTCAAGCTACAGCTGTTAGGGATTAAAGGATTAAAGCAAAGAACTAGAAAGGTATATGCCTGTACATATTCTTCACCATATAACTTCAGCCAAATTCCTAGATATTCTCCATGTACTTTGATATCTCCATTATGTCTGATATCTTTCAACCTAACTGACACAGGCTAATAAAAAAATCAATATATGTTATCATTTGACTTTTTTGTAGTGATTTCTTATTTTCTGAATGAAGTTGGAAGTGTGCTTCTCTTGGCTGCCTAATGAGATTATCTAGCTGAAGGTTATTAATTGTCTAGCATAATTTCCCGTTATTTGACTTTGTGACATCTGTTTTAAGATGGAATGATGCTTCTGGAAAACCTTTCTCTCTTTTTCAAGGGAAGCTAGATGATTAGCAGGTACTATGCACCAAAATTAAAAAGGGTCAGAAACAGGTAACATGAAAAACATGCATTCCCTGGGGATAATAGCTCTGGTCTCTACATGAATTATTATAGTTTATAAGATTTTTAAAATGAAATGAAGTAAATAATGCATACATGTTTCTTGCATGGATGAGTTTTTGCTGATACTAAAATGTAATTATAACCCTTCAGTTTTGCTAATCTATTGGAAAACCTTTTGCTAGCACATATTACACTGCCTCCTGCTGATAAAGCCAGTAACTTGCTCCATTTGGTACTTTCTGTCAAGGCATTAAGAATAATCAGTGCCTGAAAAATACAACAACGATTATTAGCCATCCACAAAGTATATGTATTTTTATGCCAGATCTGAGTATTGATATATTCTGTAATGACTTCCTCCTTCAGAAGGGTCTTGAGGTGGATAACACTTCATGTAATGAACATAGTTTTTTGGGAATGAACTAGACAAGGTTTTACAAGGTTACTGACAAGCAAGGAAGTGATACAACTGTCTCCTTCTTTAAGTGGTTGAAATTGTTAATTATCTTCCTTTTTCAAGAAGTGGATCTTATTCCAATAATGATGTTTGCAGGTAAATTCATTCAAAATCATGGATTTCCCTGGGCAAATTTAGTAACCATGTGTCTTCCCAGTTCGCTGATACAAGACGGATAAAAAACTTGGGGAGGGGGAATGTAAATCCAATAAGACATTATATAGAGAGTGTAAAAGTTGAGCCTTTGGTTAATGAGGGAAGGTAACAGAAATTTTAATAAATTTTAATTTAAATAAAATAAATAAATAGATAAATTTTAATAAAATTAATAAAAATAATAATAATAATAAAAAGTTCCTTAATACCTCAGTGGTGCATGAAAGACTTGTTTTCCTTCATGCTGCCTATAAAAGTATTTTTGGGACACCTACAGTTCAGATATCTAGCCATAATGCATGTATAGCTGAATATTACTAAAGGGTTTACAAATCTCACCTTCTGAATTCATAAGCTAGAGAAAGATGAGAAAGAATATAAAACCTCTTCCTTACCTTTGGGTCTGCACTATTACAGTAAGGAAACAATGACAACTAATATCCCCAGTAGACATATCAGGTAACATTAAGATGCAGAGTATACTATAGTCTTATACAAAAATATGGAAGAAGCAGGATAAAATTGACCATACACAGCTCCATGTTTCTACAATTTCCAGGGTCTACAGTAACATAGTAGCTCCTCACTTTATTGCAATTTACAGTGTAACTACTTCTCACTTCTTCACTACAATTTCTTTTACTATTCCTGGGCAGATTTTGTATCTCTTACAGTCTTTGTTGCCATTGGATCTAATCCAAAAGTTGCTTCTTTCCACATAATTACTTCTTTATTGATGCTTCTACCTAAACAAAGTAATTTTCCAAGTTTGCAAAGTAAATGACAATTAGAACCTTTTTCATGTTTGGCTTTATTTTTTTAATTATTTTTTTTTCCTTGCATGCTCTCCCCCTTTTACAGACTCCAGTGAAGGGAGTAGAGGTTGCATACCAGAATGAAGAGAGTCATTGAGCTCTCACTATTTTGTCATCTTCCAT
Organism: Falco naumanni; assembly: GCF_017639655.2. Classification (NCBI taxonomy): domain Eukaryota; kingdom Metazoa; phylum Chordata; class Aves; order Falconiformes; family Falconidae; genus Falco; species Falco naumanni. The sequence continues at coordinate 100,011,674 of NC_054055.1, read as the reverse complement.
TTGAGGACCTGGACCTTCTTTTTTTGGTACTCCCTAAAGTACTAAAAGTACAAGACGGTTGTAACACTCCTTAGTGTTTGTATAGAAGTAAAAGATAGATCCTGAATAAATAAGAAAGACTGTTCCAGATATAATGCAGAAAAGCAACATTGTTCAGAAGGTGAATGAGGTGTTTACAGGGAAAGGATGCACGTCTCTTGGGTGGAGCTCTGTTGCCATCGCTATTTATGGTGGCTTTGCAGTGGCACCGGACTGCGTATGGAAGAAGGCAGTCAGCTTGTAGCCTGGAGTTCTGAATATGCAAGTGTAAAAGTAAAAATATAGTTAAGAATTCTTAAACCATTTTTACACTCATTATATTCAAAATGGGTTGTTTTTTAATAATGAGATTTTGCAGATATTTAATCACTAATCATTTTGCTAGTTTTAGTTAATTCCAGTGTTAAAAGATGAAGTTCTGAATATGCATGGAAGAATTGGAAATGAGGCTTGCCTTGGCTTGGTTTACAGCAATAGTTTGTATGTCAACAGCTATAGAGAATTAATCCTCCTTTAGAGAGTTAGAGTACCATAGGCTGAAGATGCAACCCAGGGTGATGCTGTTTATTTCCTCTAGAGATGATCGATACTTCCATTTTTCTTTGAGGACGTTCTCAACTTCCCAGAATTAGCCCTTTGAACTTCCTCCTATGTATTGAGAATAATCTGTTGAGAAACAGAAACAGAGATGGAATACCATACACAATACTATGCCACTTATGTGTGATGTTACTATAGTTACAGTCTTGCCCATGATGGCTGTAATGAATTATTGTTTTCAATATTGTCCATAGCCCTGTCTACCAAACAGTTTTTTCTCAAGTGTGTTTCTCAAGTTCTAGCCCAATAGTTTACAATTATTCAGCATACAAAGGAAAATTTATAGCAACCCACCAGCATGGTAATCAAAGAAACAAGACTCTACTTTTACAGGGTAGTTTCTCCAGCTGTGAGATACATAATTCCCTTCCAGAAAAAAAGTATTGACCTATGTAGCTTTAAAGATTATGTGGATGAAGGATAAAATCCTCATCTCTAACTAAGGTCTATATTTCATCAGCCATGGGCAATTACAGTGATCCTCTGTGTTGCAGGAAAGACAAGATTCAATAGTCATACAGATTTCACTGTATTTGATTTCTATCAAGAAAAGAATTTCTATCCTGTCAGACTGTAAAGGTAGTTTTGATAAACACATTCTGAACTTTCTGAGTCTGTGGATTCAAAGGCATCACCCTACAAGTGAATGCCCATCTCATACCAGCACATAGTTCTGAAGTTCAACTATAATGGTAGATTACATTCCCATGTCTCAAAACAAGAAACAAGTTATTGTACACTGCATGAGTAGAATTTAAATTAATGAATGAAAGGATACAAAATCCCACTTTGTGCCTGGAGAAATGAAAGCTCATTTTGAATGTGTTTTATTTACTATTGTTGTCCTTACATATTAGTATTAGTAGCACATATACTATCTCAGAATACAAGATAATTCCTGAACATAAAGTGAGATATGGTCTTCCTCTAAGGAGTTCAGAAACTAATTCGTATAGATTAAAAAGTATTTAAAAAATTAAATATGATAATGTAACAAGGCAGAATTATGGTGATTCTTTTTATCAGACAGGTGGATTTTAAATAATATTTATATAGAGATCTTAATTTCATTCTAATCTGTTGTTCACCTCCAGTACTATGCCTTCTATTGAACAATCAGATATTTCCTTACTTACTTCAGCGGTTTTATTCCAGCATAGCACAAGGTAACCCAAGGAAAACCCCCACACAATATGAATCTTAAATGTATTTAATTCTACTCTTAACACTTTATATTGCTGAGTTTTACTGTCTGCTAAAACAGAGAACACCAGTGTCCCCATTTCTAACTCTTGGCTGGACACAGTATGTACTGGAGTTCTTTTTATGTGTGTGGGCAGGAAAAAAAGACAATGCCTATCTTCTAAGGAATGTCACATATTCTTTCCTGTGCAGCAAATTGTTTCCCCTTGATGGCATATAAACAAACCCTGATTAACCTACATTTCTACCCTCTTTCTAATGAATTGATCCTAGAGAAATATTTCTCTTGCAGAAAGCATCAGCCCAACTTTGCAAGCTATAGAGATTTATAAAATCAGAAAAGCAGTGAGATGTCTTTGTCTTCAGTTTATACAGAAACAATATGAATACTGACAGGAGAAGAATGTTATTTTAAAATGTTGGGGGTTTTTTAGGATCAGTAATAAAGGGCAGACAGTGAAGTAGGTAGTATAAAAGATTTTTGTCAGCTCTCCTTTTTTAAAAAAAAACCAACACTATTTTATATTTTCCACTTGGGCAGACCTCATGAACATATGCATCACATCGGGTATTTTCCTACCTATGAAGTAGTCACAATGTCTGGCACATTTGGAATGGACATAGTATTTTCTTTATCAAGAGGGTATGGCAATATAATTTTGTGGGCTGGACAAGCAGCATCACTTTACTGTGGTAGCTGTGAAAATATTCTTTAAAACTGAAAATAATAACCTTACAGCTTAGTGAGCTGAAAGACAGTTATTGTATAGTCTCAATATTCATAACAAGAAACTATCTAGGAAAAATTCGTAAGGCATTTGTGTCAATCTTGACAGTTCTCCTTTCCTCCCTAATCCTGGTATGTATCTTTGCCTTCAGCCTTCCTGTAATATTCATTTGACAAAATGCCAACAGCATAATTTCTACAACCCTTCATAATATTGTCAAAATGCATTAATTTTTAAAGTGCTTCCTACCCAGGCCTCACAAGTAATTAAGGTTATAATCTGAAAGAGAGAATGGTCCAAAGATCTTAATTTAAGCCCAAAATTTTCATTTGAATTTTCTGTTAAAAGGTGATTCACATGATCTTTCTCAGATGGACAAGGACAGACATGAGGTAGCTCCACTGTACCAAAAGTGGCATTTCACTTTAACTGATATCCTGAGCCTCTTAATGGGACTTTTTACTTTGGGCTTAGCCATACATGTGTAGAATTCTTAGTATGGAGGCTGGTACGTTGCTTTCTGGTTCAAAAAACAGTTCAGTTGTGTCAATCTGAATAACAGACATATTCAGAATCAGGACTACTGTAAGCAGATTTACTTAAATGATTTCAAAACCTATAATAGCACTGGTCCTACCAGATCGCTCCACAGAGCCAAAGGCAATTAAATAAATTAGCAATAACAGATAATGACAACAGTTACATTTTACTATCTTGCGTTATTATACTGGGAAAAGCTACTTAGACATCCTACATTTGAGTCTAATCAGTATAATGGTGATCTTTCATTCAAAATTAATATAAAACCAGATGAAACCTATTAGGAAATAATTAGCTGAAACAACAGGTCACATGCTGGTCTGGGGGAAGAGTAGAATTAATTCTAAAATTTCTAACAACTGATGTGAACATGAGGCACTGTGCTTCTTTTTGTTTGAAAAACAAGGGTCACAAAGAGGCACGGGTTAGGAAGCAGAGCTAGAGTATATGTGACTCGAAAAAAGGCAAGAAGAGATTTGTGGATAAGTGGTGGATGAATTTAAACTTGGAATAACAAAAGAAACACAAATGCTAGTGTTAGATTTTCACTCTTAAAAAGGAGTTAATTTACATACTCTTAATTGATAACTATGATTTCACAAATTCTTCACTTAGTTTTTTTTCTTTCTTCCTTTTTGTTTCTTTGCTTTTTCCTTATAAAGTATATTCACGGAGCCAGTTTTTGGCCATCTGCACCAATTAATCTGTAATAGCATTGATTTCTATGCATAGCGAAACTAGATGTAGAATAAACATGGTAAATAATTATAGTATTAAGACTAGATTGCAAATCATGATGTACTTAAAAGTCATGTACAGTTAAAAATTGAAAACTGGGGAAAAAGGTCGTTTGTTTTAAACTCTTTTTTAAGTGGATGTTGGAAATTGTAATTTTATTTTTTTATTAATTGTTATATAGGCAGAAGTTAATATGGAATAGTCATTCCAAAATCTAGTTCTGCAGAATCTTCTGTCTCTCAATGAAAAATAAAGCCATAAAAAATAAATATATATTCTTAATCTTTGTTCATCTTCTGTGAGGGACATTTACCAGAACTTCTCTTAGTCTTCCATTTTCTGAAATAATTAGTCTATAATTATTTGACCTCTGTTCAGTGGCATCACTCAAACAGAAGATCAGCAGGTCATCAGCTTTGCCTTTTTTGAAACCCTTGGAGACAGCCAAAAATAAAGAATGTTACGTGAATGTCTCTGATTGCTGTTCACACTAATGCAGCAGCTGCCTTAGATAATGTTCTTCCAGAGAACAGAACTAGAAGACTTGCTGTCTTCCCTGGAAATATGACGTACTTTTTTCAGGGTTGATTAACTGCTAGAGGATCCATCAGGCTTTTAGGGCTAATGGCTTTAGAAGAAGAATATAAACTCCTGGCTTTGTGCTATTAGCAAATGTCATTCAAATTCCTACTATTATCTGCACATACACTTGTGGTTACAGCCTAAACAGATATCTGGGTTCTTCTAGTCACTCTGCCTTTCAGGTCCGTTACCTGAGCTGCCTTGCAGGCAAGATGTGAGTCCCAAAGCAAAACATTCTAGTTCATGAAAAAGGTTTGAGTTGAGCTAGTGTCAGTAAATCCAACTACCGAAAAGGTAGTGCCATTTAAATTGAAATTTTAATAGAAAAAAAATATATTCTTTTGTATGTTCCAAAGTATCTTTGTTTAAAACAATGTTCTTGAGATATATATAAGAAGCATTAAAGGAAATACTTTCTTTTTATTATTAACAACTGTTGCTATTAATTAACAGTAATCTTAATGGACATCTTTAAAATATGTAGGGAGATTATTATGTTTCAAATGCACTGACAGCTTGGGATATGTTAAACCAGATCATTTCCAGCATTATTGATTTCCCCAAAACATAAGCAGGAAACAGCAGTCTGGAAAATAATGGTATTTTTTTCTTTTTTCCCCTCAAAATAATTATTCAGAAAATTAGATTTCTATTTGAAACACAAGACAGAAAGATATATGCAAGGTAAATAGAAATTCAAATGTGTTTTGTTTTTAGTGTAAGGTAGCTTTCACTAAAGAAACCAATCTGTTTGTAATGATGACCTCTGTAAAAAGCCAAGTGTTCTCAGATTTTGCTTATGCTCAAACAGGAAATACATTTTATGTATAAAGCCAAGAATTTGTTATTACTATTTGAATCTTAAAAGTCTAATTGAAAAATCATTTTAGTCTAGATCTAATTATTACAGGAAAAGGGTGAATAATAATACTTATAATATTTTCCTACAGAGAAAGTTACAATAACAGTAATCATACAATTCAAATTATAACTTACATATTTATAGTTATTATTCCTTTTCTTGAGGTTATGCTCACCCTTCCATTATTCTTCCAGGTCTTAAAGCCAGTAGTTACAGCTGCTGGAGAGTGAAACACCTCGCTTCTGGAGTTCTTTATCAGAAGATATATTGTATTGATGTACATGATTTCTTCTGCACTTTACAATCAATTTGGTGTCACTTCTACAAGTTTGCTAACAGACTTTTACATCTCTGCTTTTTCTTCATTGGCTTGCAGCTCCATGTTATATCTGCCTTTTGCATATGTTAGATACTATTTCTCCATTATCTCTGTTACTTCTGAAACCAGTTTTTTGCACCTTCACTTACATTTCTTTAACTGACCCTTTATGAATTACTTTTGTCTGTGGGCTGTCCAGTGCTAGACCTGTGCCTCATGTTTTATCACTCTGTGTCTGTGCTCCTCTACTCCACGCTCTCTGTCTCAGCTTCTCGGGGCCTTTCCTATTGTATGCACCAGGGCAGTATCTCTGTAAATGACATAATTGTGTTAAGAGTTGTAAGTATCAAGCATAGAATAAATGCTTATTACTGCTCTAAAACTATGGTTGTACCACATGAAGATAAACAAAAATCAGACAAAGTAGGTAAAGATACCTGGTCAATCAAAGAAATTAGCGTCACTTCTACACCAAGTAGAACAAAGCTGCAGGCAGATCAAGAAAAGTTCAGACAGAGCAAACCTGACAGGATTTAGTCCTGAGGCCTTGCAGATTTGGTACACCTACGGCCTGTCACTAGCAGTGCCAACACTGTAGTACATGGTTACATAACACAGATTCTACATATCGCTTAAATTTCATTTGAGTCCTTACAGGAAAAAAAACCCAAACTTTTCAGTACTACTTCTATATGGAGAATTTTATACTGTGAGAAACTAAGATGTCTCAAAGTGATTTCTCTGTCATAAATCTTATCAGATCTCAATAAAACAGGTGCTTTTTTTTCCCAAAGAGAGGAAGAACTGAGGAAACAAACAACTCACCATAGACGAAAACTAAAAAGTTATTAGGAACAATTGTATCACTTCTGATTATTCCAAAATGGAAAAGTGATACAAGGTAAAGCAAAAAAGTAATTTCCATTTAAAGCACTCTGATATCTTGACAGATGACATAGATATTAGTTACTCTCTTGCTGAAAAACACGTTTTGTTGGCTGAGATATTACTTCTGGGATATTGCAGCTTTATACAGCTATACTGCTGTCAGGTAAACAAAAAGATTCCAGTGTGATAGTAAGAAAAGGAGTTCTGAATTCTATTTTTCATCACATTTTTTAGAAATCCAAAGACAAAGAGTATTTGTCTAGGTGAAGTATGGGCAGGGATTGCTAGCCTGTCAGATATGATTAATAAGAAGATGGTCATGCATCACTAATTTGATTATTTTTTACAGGGAAATGGCAAAGAGATCTGACAATAGCAAAGCAGTATGTATAATTGACTTAGACTTCAGTACATCTCATGTTACATAGCAATACATAAAATATTTTTGACTAAAAGATTAGGGTTTGAGATATTTTGGGTTGTTCTTAACTGTGTTAATGGAACTCACATCAGTGTAATAGAAATTGTATACAGATAGAGTACGGATGAAGACATAGGCTCTATGCAACTGAGATTGATGGAAGACCAGTCATGCTACATAGTGTAGGGGAGGAAGGATGAGGAGCATATGGAGATAATGATCACACTTATCCATTTAATAGAAAAAAATAGAGGAAGTTAAAAAGTAAAGTATCAGTAAAAATGGGCAGAGGTGTGAAATAGGAAATACCATGTGAGAATGGACTGGCCAAAGCTGTGCCCAGAAAATTCAAAAAGGTACACCAGTGGTCTTTATCTTGTTGATGTGATAGGGAATTTTTTCCACCTGAATTTAGTGACAGATTGTATTAATGGTGTTCTTATTACTACTTTCAAATTTTACCTCTACAATTTTGTATTATCTAGCACAAAGAAAGGTAGGAGCCCACAAATTCCATCACAAATGTGATAATCTGTTCTAGCCACATGTGTAGCCTTTGTAACAGGCTTCACCTATTGCCGCTTTCTGTCATGTTATGTTCTGAATCAAGAAGAAGTTTGACAGGCGCAGTACTGTCTTGTATTCAGCTAAATCAATATATGAATATCAACAAAAATGTATTTGTACAGAGTGGTACATGACAGAAGAATGGGAAAAAAAACCAACAGTCAGGGCTTGATATCTTATCCAAACAATTGTACTGGCAATTGATGGATTTTATAAGTAAAAAATGGGGGAAGATTAAAAAAGATTAATATTTCATGTACATGTACCTGTACTGTGCAGGCAGAAATAAGTGAGGCAGTCCTTGGTAGTCATAGGATAGGATGAACATGCTTCAGACATATGCAAAAATGGCTTCACATGTGCCAGCCTTAGGAAGGACACAGTTCATCTAGAATCAGTAAATTTTCTATCTGAGCTGGAAAGCATAAGCACAAAACAAACCGTTTACTTTTTAAGAGTTTGATTGCAAAAAACTATTACAGGCACTTGGCAAAATATAATGGGTTTTATCGATTCCATCAAGAAAGTGGGAACATTCTATTTTGTTGGAATATGTAAAATAGTAAATGTCATTTAAAAAATGTTTATATACAGAACATCATAAAAGCGTGGAGGTGCTTTATCAGTAGTCCTATATCTATGGTTATTAACAAAATATGTTCAAGATTATCTGATGTCCTTTGAACAATTAAAAATATTTTCCATGTTTTCTTTTTCTAGCCCTGTCCATTATGTTTGGTCATTATGTTGTATTTTAAAACCAGGAAAGCAGAAGAATTTTCTTCAGAAAAAAATATTTTATTAACTGTTAAATATGATTTTATATATGAATACATCATATAACTTTGGTACGTTTAAATGGGACCTAAACATCTTTGTAGATCTGGCCCTATCTTCTGTGGTCTACTTAAATTACATTAAATTAAATTTTTTATTTATATATATACACATATATTTATATTTATATTATAATATTTATATTATAATATAAATATTTATATTTATATTATAAAAAAAAAAAAAAAAAAAAAAAAAAACAAAACAAAACAAAAAAAAACCAAATAACAACAACCAAATAAAAACCAAATGTATCTTTTTGTAAATGTGGCCCTATCTCCTGTGGTCTACTTAAATTTTACTAGAAGGAATCATTAAAAAAAGTGATGCTGCCAATTGCCATCAGCAGAGAGAGAAAACCAAAAGTTTTATTCAACTTCTGCACAAAAATGAAATTTTGTACATATCCACTGTTTTTTATTCAAAATAAATTACTTGTTTCTCCCTTTTTCCTTTAACGACACTGTCCACTTAGATTCTAGTAGCTACACAGCCAGAAGAGGGACTGGTACGTACATTCTTTCAGGCTTCCATTAACAGCTATAAAAAACCATAGCATCTCACTAAATTCTACTAATTATATATATTTTTTTTTATTTTAGTTTTTTCCTATGAGATAATTTACCAGGACCAAACTATGCTATCCACTGATACATACTTTGGAATCTTTTATTCAAGTTACAACAGCAAGCAGTGCTCCACTCTGAGCAAGACAAATGAGGCTTACCTTGATCTTTTAAACTTGTATTTGATGAAAAAATCTGTTATTGATTCATGCAGACAAATCATTTCGGCCTCACCACACAAAATACTTTCAAGTTAATCACTGCTTTATTGTAAAAGGAATGCCAGTCCTGAAAATTAAATACTGTCTGCTTATTGTATATAAAGCCCATCACAAGCAAATCCAAAGCTAAGAATGTATATTATAATACAGTATAATATTGCTTATATTTTGCTATATTTCTGAAGTTAGTGAAGAGTTATCTTCTTTGTTTAGAACATTTAATATCATGTTAATCCAAAATGAGATAAGTAACAAAATGATAGGTAATAAAATTTAAGGACATCTTATTTTCTTAATCTTGTTTTTCTTTGTATAAATTCTCAACTAGGGATACTATTCATGCTGTAATTCTTCTAAAGGTAGCACTCCTAGCTAATGTATCATACAGATTTTCTGAATATCAAACAAACAACTGTGACTTATTACCTATTAAAGTGAGCTGACCTTTTTCCCTTGTAGAAATAAGCACAAAAATAATCCCATTACTACGACTATTTATGTATTTTTTAATTTGTTCTGAAGTGTCTTGTTGAACTAAGCATTAATACAGTACTTACATACATAAGAATTTTGATAGTGGAAGTATCTTTTGTAACAGTGAAGTCTTGTCATGTTAAATCCTTTGAATGCTACACCACTTGGATAATCCAATCCAGTCTCTTTGAATTACAGACAATCAGAATCTATACATAAATGTCTAAAATACAATTTTAAAAGTAGAGTTTCTAATAAATTTTTACTGTTAGAATACTGTTTGAATTTTCCTCTTAAATATATTCAGAGACGTATTATACTAGATTTTTCCTGTATCAACTTAGTTTTCATGTAGCTCTTCACTCACACTTTTGTGAAAAGGACTATTAAAAAGAAAAAACAAAAGTACCAAAATATACTGAAGATTCACATTATATAAGCACTGGAATATAGCCTGACTCCACTGGTTTTAACTATTTTTTTCTCTCTTTCCTTCCCTTTCTCTTTCTTTTTTAAATCTTTGCTTAGTCTAAACAGAAAACTTACTTTATTAGTTAACACATACTGCTGGTAAAAATCTCAGTATATTTACCTGTGAATTTTCTTAGACATGGGATGAGAACCTGAAGTTTAGAATTGAATTTGACTTTAGGAAAGGATAAGCTATTCATTTTAATCCCTAGAGTAGACCTTAAATATTTTTGTTAGAAACATGGTGCTTTGGTTTGGTTTTTTTTTCCCTTTTTTTCTGTTATTTCAGAGGAAGAAAGGCAAATCTGTAGTGATTCAAATGTTTTTCATCAAAGTATGAACAGTACAAGCCATGCCTTATCTGAGGTGGTCACGTGATTAATGTAAGATTGGTTGTTTATAATTTTATTCTGGCAAATATGCCTTTTGGAAAGAAGACGGTTCTAATCCTTTTTGTCTGGGCAAGTACATGTGTGAATAATAGTGTCTGATCAAAAATGGCTCAGCTTTAATGGGCTAGAGAATAGCAACAAAGGTCAGGATATTTTCCAGCATTTCAGAGTTTTGGAGGAGTTAGCTTTCTATTCTGTTTTTACTCTGGTGCGTTTTCTTACATTTGTGCTGATACTTGATATCCAAGATATTACTCTTCCACTTTCTATATGTTAAAGCCCAATCATATGTAATACTGGATTTTTAAATTTAGCAGGAAGGAAAACAATGTCTGAGGACCAAGTAGACAAAAATGGAATTGCTAATTTGATCACAATCAGTGTTCATTGTCTCTTGTTCATTGCTACCATGTCATATAGAAGCCAGAAACTATATTTATAGTATTTTATGAAAACCAACATTATATTTGCCAGAAGATAGAGACTGATGATTTATTTTTTATTTATTTATTTATTTTTAATTTATGCTAGTGTAACACTAAAAAGCAGGGTGGAAAGGAGGGGAATGCAGTATTTCAGAGACAGTTACAGAGCTGCTCCAAATATAATGTACATACACACACACACCGAGTCAAACAGCTAACACATCTATTTATTGATCACAAAACCCCTATGTTAGCATCAAGATTTCCATTAAAATACACTTTTTTTAAAGTGCATTCTCATAACCAATCAAGTTCACTGAAGCAAATACAAGTGAGACATTTGTTGTGTAATCTGAATTGTTCTTTGCCTTTAGAAATACCAGGATCTAGATCTCTGTTCCTACCTCTCTCTACCCCTTCTCTCTGCAGTATCTGGGAACCTACATTAAACTTGATACTACTTGGGCAATATTTTTCCTGAAGAAGTCTAGACCTCTGATCTGAATGCTATGAAAAACACAAGATGTTTTCAATAAGGTACTAAAGGATTCTAGGTGAGAATAAAATTCTTTAGTGTTCACTGACTTTAAAAAAACAAACAGTCAAACTCCAAAACAAACATACAAAACTCAACCAAACAAAATCAAACAAAAGACATCTCAAACCAAACCAACTGTGTTCAGGGTATAGTCTGAAATCAGACTTAAAAGAACACCTTGATTTTTTCTAGTGTGAAACATTGTGATTACTATAAACATCAGATTAAACATTTACTAGGATTTTGGAAATTACCAAACAAAAAATCAGATCAAAAACACCATAGAAATTTTCACTTCAGTTAATATATTTAGAAGTAAATCAAAAAGCAATAGTTATATAGCAGGTATAACAACAGCTTTTCAGCAGAAAACCCAACCCAATCAAAGAAATGTTTTAAAAAAATCACTTAGACTTCACTAGAGTTATTTGTTATGCTGGGTACATCAGTGAAATGTAGTAAGCAGTGAAAGTAACTGCTGTGTCAAAGGAGTTTTTTAAAAAAAGAAAACAAAATCAATTCTGTTCAAATACCAAATGGATTGTGACAGAAAATATATGTAAAATAGTACTGAATTAGTCTGTGCACTTTGTGTGAACAAAAGAATATTCATACTTTCAATGCTTGCTAAATAATTCAGCAATTGCGGTTTTTAAACACAGGAGAATAGTTCCCTGACCTCCTTTCCACCTTTTTATGAGCTTTTACCCGACATTATTAGGAAAATGTCAAGTGCATGTCAAGTGATCCAGAAGCATTTATGTTGCATGATGTAGTATGAGTGACCTTCTCTAGACAATTCTCTCTTCTTCCACCCCAACCCCCTAGGATATCTATGCCTGAGGGGGTACGTAATTTTAAAACATTTTCTGCATTTTACTATGCAGAAAAATGCAGCTAAACAGATCCTTGCAATTGTGTACCGCTATAGGGTTTACACAGCAGAATTCTTAAATAGATACTCTCTTAGGTACAGTGAATGTTTTATCTGGAGAAGAAAAGAAAAAAAGAAAAAGAAATATAAATAACAATAAAAAGGAAAAGAAAAAGGAAAAGGAAAAGAAAAAGAAAAAGAAAAAGAAAAAGAAAAAGAAAAAGAAAAAGAAAAAGAAAAAGAAAAAGAAAAAAGAAGAACCAGAAGAAATAAAAAAAAGAAACTGCAGGGTGTGTGTGTGCGTGTGTGTGTGTGTGGAAATTGTCCTGGGTCACTTAGGTAAAGTGGATAGCTAAAGATAAGATCAAAAACAGAGGAAGTTGAATGGGACTGAGACAAATGATGCCTCCTTGAATAAATACTTTCTTGGTTGTGGAATTTGTTTGAGAAGTAGATCCATATGACTTTAAGAAATATATGAACTCTATACTGAAAACATTGTAAGACCTGTGCCTTGTTTTTTAGGCAGCTTTTAAAGGATTAATTTGAGAAAAGAATATAGCACAACCACAATTAGACCTGAATTTGTTCACACTTTTGGGGAATGTAAATACATGGTAGAGTTTACTCTAGACTGTGTCAAGCTGGCATTAGCTGTCCTTTACCTTTAGGGTGTTGGAGCTAAGAGAAATGCAGACTTTTAAATAGCTCTCCAAATACGCTCTTTATTTTATGTTTCCATAAAGATAAAAGGAGGCAGATTTATAGATCTACTCATATGTGAGTCCATTTTTCCATATTTGAATGTTACAGTAATCATCTATAGAACTCTACATTTAAGCAACTAAATCCTTTATTAAACTACTGCTTTTTTCCCCTAAAGAATTAGATTATAATTTAATTACTGCAATTTTAATGCCTATGATACTGAAATAACTACAAATAAAGTTCATCTTAGAGAAAGGGACTGAAATTAAAGAACAGGGCATTCTGAAAATCTCTGACTAGTTTCAAAAGCCTTTAGAGAGGTAGCTGGTGCCTTACTACAGCTTCCTTATGTCACACAGCAAACACTTTTGAAGTAATGTTCAAATCTGCTACAAAATTAGGTAAGACACCACAGAAACTTCCTTGGCTGTTATTGTGACTACAGTGACCAGGCAAATGACACATTTATTGCAAGAATACTAAGCAAAACAACTTAACTATACACATAAATTCAACAGACTGACAGACTGCCTGGAAGTGAAAGTGTTAAAAGTATTAGTTGGAAAGAGTTATTCTTGATAAATTATATATTTCTTGACTCAAAATATGTTTACTTAAGTTAAGATTTTGCAAGTGTGTGATCAAGCCTCAGCAAAATAAGTAAAATGAGAAAAGAAGTAACAAAGGAGAATGCAATGACCAAAAAAAAATTTTTTAACGTATTTTTTATTTTTGTATTATTGTAATAATCACAAGGAGAATCACAGAAAAATAAAAAGCAAAATTTCAAAAAGAAAGACAAAGATATTCTAACACCAAGAGTTTATAGCATGGCATATCTGAAAGAGTATCCAGATAAATACATTCCCCTAGTTACTTTAGAATGAGGAAAAAAACAAAAGGTATGATGTACTAAAATATTCATAAATCATGAGAAAAAACACCAAAAAACCAACCAACAAACCAACAAAAAGACCCTCAAACCAACCAAAAACACCCCAATAAAAAAAATCAAAACCAAAACTAAAAAAGCCTTCCAGAAACAAAGCATAAAAAATATACTTATTCTGTATTTCATTGCCTTAAATTCAACTTCATTCAATTAATGTAATAATGAATTTATGTTAAGGTCTTTCACTTTCTGAAGAAATTTACAGGATATATACCTGGGATTTACTTTGTAAAAAAAAAAAAATAATAGTAATAATAAAAAAAATATATAAATAAATAGTTTCCCTTCTTGCTAATGATAGCCAATTATATGATGTAAAATTGATATTTTCTAGATGTTGAATAAAAATACAGTGCAAGAAAGAAAAAGAGGCAGGACAGCAAATATACTTGAAATACAGTTTAAAATTACATATACTTTAATAAGATGTTTTGATGTAATTTAAAAAGCAAAATAAAACTCTGCCAGGTTATTCAGATCTAATATATTCTACCATTGAAAGTAAAAAAATATAGACAATTAAATTTCCTCCATTAAATTTTCCTCAACATTGGCATCCAACCATGAATCTTCTTAAAATCTGCATCTTTATCAAAAAGCTGATTGGTATCAATCATTGGCGATTGGGCAGTATCACTAATGCTATAGGGCTTTTTTACTAATATAGCTAAAATACTGTTCCAAAAGAATAGCAACACACAACTGAGTCATTTTTTTGATTAAATTCTTCCTTTGAATTAATTAAAACCAACTAAATCTATAACCATACAGTGACTGTAGTATTAGTGCAACTAAGGTGCCCCATCCCTGGAACTGTCCAAGGCCAGGCTGGGTGGAGCTTTCAGCAACCTGGTCTAGTGGCAGGTGTCCCTGCCCATGGCTATGGGATTGGAATTAGATGACCTTGAAAGGTCCCTTCCAACCCAAACCATTTTACGGTTTTGTGATTCTATGATACTATGTTAGTGTTTATTATATTTTGGAAGTCAAGAATATTTTCAGTGTGGGGGTTTATTTCTATTGAAATAAGAATTCTTACTTTTTTTTTTTTTTTCAAGAAAAGTATTAAATTGAACTAATATAGTAGACATATAACATATGTTGTTCATAATCAGGGTGTGGACTAACTATACGCTATAGTTGTAAAGACATATTTAAAGCAGTTTGAGTTAAAGAATGGCATATTTAACTTTTGATCAAATTCTTCAGTGTAGATTCACCATCTCAAGTAAGTAACACACATCATAAGATAGAACAATGGGCTTCATTTATAAAAAGATGAGAGATGCCACAACACTCACATAATTAAAAAGGGAAACATTACACAAATTAAACTTTTTCAGGATAAATGCAAAGTTGATAAAAACCCCCAATAACTTCACATTGAAAGGACAGTTGCAGTTTACCATGGAAATGAAAGGAATATAAAACTTTTTTCTTGGGGAGAGGAATTTTCATTAATCCAGTATCTATTTGGTATTTTCATTAGTGACATAGTTCATCGGAGAGGCAGTGTGCACATTAAGCTCACAGTTTAGAATTCTCCAGTGCCCTGAGTCTACATTTAAACAAGAATCCTGTATTCGGCATGGAGCATTATACTACCAGATCCACTGTGGATCAGTTTAAGAGTGATCAGAGGAAACAGGAACAGAACAAAAAAATGTTCAAGACTTTTTAAGAGAGAATGTATAAACTGGCATTGGTTAAAATGGAGAATATTAAGCAGATATATGATAAAGTATTTAGAACCTATAAATATGTGCTAAAGGTCAAAAACCTGTTCTACATGTTAATGAAAAACCATCAGATGCAGAGGGTTTAAACTGTAAAAATGAAGGCTCAGGTTACATTTTTTAAACAGTAGAGTAACTAGATTACTGGAACCAATTGTCTGGAGAAGGCATGCTGTCCCTTACATTAAAGGTCTTCCAGAAAAATTTGAACAGAAATCTGTCATAAATAAGATGAAAAGATGTATAGCGAATGAGAATGTAAAAAATGGGAGGAGGCAGGAACATAGGTGATGTCTTTGTTTCTTTCAAACATATAACTCTAAACACAACTCCATTATATAGTCTTTTCATAGTGACAGGATAACTTAGATTTCTAGATTAAGTTTTGGGAGACAAGCTGTAAATTCTTATGTCTTAGTAATTTCTTATGAAATTTGGATTATTTACTGAGCCAATGTACCTAAATCAGAAGACTAATTGACTTGGCCTAGTCTGTAGTCAATTTAAAGAGAAATGCCCTTCCAGACAGTTAATGTTACATGAAACTCAGAAATGAAAATAAGATCCATACTTCAGAATTCCTTTTTCTCTGTGAAACTTTAATGAATATTTCCAAAGTAAAAAAGTAACAGTTAGTGTGTAAATATATGTTACAGATATAATACATGGATAACGGGTTCCAATCAAAGGAAGGAACAGGAAATTCATGTTAAAAAGCCACCCCATTTTTCTGAAAAAGTTGCTGAAATATCAAACCAAACAAAACCCAAACCACAGATCAATGGATCATTGAAATAGTTGTTACTTTTAAAATTAATTGTCTTGTGAATAAAAGTACGCATACTAGAAAGGCAGGACTTGTTCTACTTGAATGAGCCCACAACAGACTGAAATACTTCATAGGTTAGCTAATAAGATACTCTGCAGAACCACGTTTAAGTCAAAGTCAAGGAATGGACAAACTTCCCACTGATTTCCACACAGGGAAAACTTGCTTCCTTGTTTGTTCCTTTTTTTTCTCAAGTAAGAAGATAATCATTATAGACTTTTGATAATAATCTTACAAAATACATCTGATAACCCAAGAAACCTCTAGAAGAACACTATGCAGTTATTTGTGAGTGATGTGACAAAAGCTGTCATTCATAACTGCAGTATTGCATGCAAATGATGAAACTGTGTGCAGTAGTACTTTGGTTAAATATGGATTGCTTTTTGGAAACTATTTCATATGCAACTCAGGTAATGTATGCAACACAAACCAAGCTGCATCCTGAGGCATTTTTTTTCAAAGCATTATCAAAGCTATCGTGACATGGGCTGTAATATTTATGACATTTCAGATTATAGTATAATGCCATTTGTTAAAATAAAACATTTTATATTTCAAGTAAAAAGAAAGGAACATGCAGCTATTTAGAAAGACTTTAGGCCCTGAAAATGATTCTGCTATTTGGTAAACTGTTTTTTTCAGCTCTGTTTAAAAACAGAGCAAATATAATTAGAAATATAAATGGAAATTTCCTGTTGTTAAGAACATTGCTACAGTATGTAATTGTATTACATCCTACAAAGATCCTTTTCAGAGCATCCAAGCTTTCCCATTTTGAGCTTCTGCAAAATCATTGATCTCAATAGAACTCTACTCAATTTTACTATTAGTCATCTATGATAATTTTAGATTTCTCTAGTTTCCGTGCATTAAGATAAATTTGAAGTTGCAACCCTGTCTTTTAATAGTCTTATGTATGAAGAATTATGAACGCTTATGAACTCAATACCTAGTTAACCAGTTTAAGTTTTTACCATAGTTACTACCCTGTGAAGCAATACATGATACCTATGTAGTAGAATATCTATCCAGTGATTTTTTCGGGTGTTTGGGCTTTTTTTGCTATTGTTGGGGTTTGATTTTTATTTTTTTTTTTTAAATATGTAATACAACATGGCAAAACTTATGTTAATATTCTGTGAAATAACTTTATGGATATCTATAAAAATGTGCTTGTATGTACATAAAGCTCACAAGGAAAAAGCTCTAAGGTAAATTTATATTTTGCTACTATTAATCAGACCCTTCAGAAGGAAACATCCAATTACTGTTTAGCCAGTTCTCTTTGGGACCTGTTTCTTTTGATCTTTTATAGCATCCTTTTTCCATTCCAGTGCCCATTTCCGTATCCTCCCTGGATTATCTTCCACATCAAAGAAGGTCTTTCTTGCCTCTGTAGATGTCTCAATTTTGATCTATCTATAGTCATCATGACAGAAAGAGAAAGCAGAAAAAGTAATACTAATTATACACTATGTCAGCCTTTATTGTATACAGTATGTTTACTAAGGCTTCACAGACAGCAGTGCCAACTACACTTCTAAAATTTTGGTTTCCGAAAAGTCTTTCTGCCAAGAGAATTGCTATGAGAAGAAATAATATATTACCATAAATTGTTGATTTCCCTCCCTAGTTAACCAACCACTGTTAACTGTTCATTCAAGACATCTGTGCCATGAGAAGGAAAGCTAATAGATATTTTCATGTCTAATGCTTTAATAAATAAACCCATATCCTGCTTACTAGCTGACAAGTGTGATATTGCGGTGATTTGTTTAGCTGATTAAATTTGATGGACTATAATTTTAGAGAAGTGGAACAAATAAAATGTCCTACATTTTCAGGGAGAGATTTGCGAAGGAACAAAAATAGGTATAATACTCTAATTACATTATTTGTTTATCTTAGATTTATAGTGACCCAATTTAGCTTATGAAGAGTGGGAACAAAAGATCCCAAGCTCCAATTCCAGCCTCACAGCAAAAATTACACTCTCAGATTTCTAAAGTTTTTTTGTGACTGTTCAATCTGTTCTCCAAGGTATCAATCCCACACACTCAGACAGAATAATTGTCTCTGGTGACAAAACACAGCAAGTTATAGCAAATATAGATAAGCCCAGTGACATATACAATTTTACCATCTGTGAAACACATGTGACCTTTCTGATTTCCCACACAGAATAACTTTAGTAGATCTATATGGTTGAAGCAATCACCCAATCTTTTATTTCTTACAGTGTACTGCTGTCATTTCAAAGCTGAGCCCTGTGTGTCTTTTGTTATTTTTTTTTTTTTTCATCCAGTAAACTGTCTCAAAGCAAATGTAACATAAAGGAAGAATATAATGAGAAAGAAGATTAGGATGTAGAGCATTTGTTAAAGTGATAGAATGTTCTGAAGAAATAAGGAAGGAAATGTGGGATGTGCTACTGTGGAACTCCAGTTTTTCTGAAGTTCATGCCTTCAATTTAACACACAGCATTCAAAAGAGATTATTATTATGTGAACATGACCACAATATTACTATTCCATTATAATTAAAAATTATATTCTGCTTATCAGTAATTCTTGTAAGTCATATCTCTATTTTGAACAAGTATTCCTTCTGAAATACAGAGTTCACCGGATATCTTTTTATTTTTACAGGTTTTGTTTATTTGTTTTAATTGGAAATCTTTGGGCAAAAATTTAAATCTTGTCTATATAGCAGTCATGAGAGTGTTGACTAACTTCTGAGCCTGAGAAGCACTAATATCTTTGGACACTTTCTATTTAACCATGCTGAGAATGATTTGGAGTGACTATCTCTACAGATTTTATTATAAACAACTATCTTTGGTTTGGTAAGATAGTCTTAAATATAAAATCAGAAACAGCATCACAAAGTCATTAGAATTACAGTGCACAAGAAATTACATGAGCCTGAGAATATATTTATCACAGTTAGCAGCATACAGCCACTGTAGAAAAAAGCTAATGGTAAGATCAAAAATGATTGGATACCTAGAGTAATTGTTTTTCTCTTTACTTGCAAAAGAGCAATGCTTAGACAACTTATTCTGAAGTCTAAGAAGTAACCCCAACCAAGAATTAGCATTAATAGACTTCTGCACAGACACATTATTCGCTTTGTGCTTCACTCAAAAATTGAAAATAACCTTCCATAAAAACAGTAAACACACACTCTACTCCACCCCAAGAGCTAACATTGCAAATTAAATAGTATTCTTATCACAAGAATAAAAACTTCATAACTTATGGGAAGTTCTGTGGAAATGGTATCTGATAAATGCTATCTGATTAACTTCCTTGAACACTCCTTTGGAGAAAACAGAAGCAGATTCACTCATTTAGAATCAGTTTTACTGCAGTGGTATAAATTTAGTCTTTCTATCTAAATGGATAGTCAGATAACATCAGAGCAGCCTTGGTGGATATGTTATTTTAAAATATTTTAGATTGATTTAGAGGCAATGGTGTATTAAAGCATGCCTTATGAAAGGTGACGATTTATCCATTATGAGTTGGATCTGTTTGAACCTGATAACAAAATCAATTTCACATGGTAAGACACAACCAGTTATTGACCAAACACTTTTAGCACAGTAAAATATTTAGAAGGGATTTCTTATAAGTGGTCTTTACCAATGAGTACGTTGGCTGTTATAAAACTGGTACAGGATTACTATCCTCTCAAATAATTTGTGCTAGGAAAACAGACATCTAATAAGATTCAAAGGCAGGTGGGTTGGGATGTGTGTGTTGGTGGGGTTTTTTTGTTGTTTTTTTTTTTTTTTCATTTTTAAAGCTATTTGGAAAACATTTAAATAAAAGGCAATCTGAGAGGTTTACAGAAATTAAGAATATGGCATACAATTCTAAAATCTCTGACATGATAACAAAACCATGAGATAGTAAGTACATGAAATACTAAATATCTGTATTGTATATCTTAGCCAGAAGTGAGAGAAAAAATGAGATTAAACAAAACTAGACATGTTATTTAGCTTTTTTTTAAGGAACATGTTTGTCATACATAAAAGCCTTGGTGACTCTTTTGGCTGCTTCATAAGCAGTTTTGCCTAGTGATGAAATAAGGCATTTAAATAGTCATCAGTAATTAAAAAAGTAACTTTTTTTCAAAGTATAATAATGTGATACTGTGATCTATATTTCTAATAATATGATTGTTGTGGTTTAGCCCCAGCCAGAAGCTAAGCACCATGTAGCCACTTGCTCACTCCCCCTAGAGTGGGATGGGGGAGAGAGTTGGAAGAGTAAAAGTGAGAAAACTTATGTTTGAGATAAAGACAGTTAAATAGGTAAAGCAAAAGCCACACACACAAGCAAAGCAAAACAAGGAATTCATTCACCACTTCTCATGGGCAGGCAAGTGTTCAGCTATCTCCAGGAAAGCCGGGCTCCATCACGTGTAACAGTTACTCAGGAAGGCAAATGCCATAATGCCAGATGTCCCCCGCTTCCTTCTTCTTCCCCCAGTTTATATACTCAGCATGACGTCATATGGTATGGAATACCTCTTTGGCTAGTTTGAGTCACCTGCCCTGGCTGTGTCCTCTCCCAGTTTCCCGTGCCCCTCCAGCCCTCTTGATGGCAGGGCTCAAGAAGTGAAAAGTCCAACTTAGTAAAAACATTACTCAGCAACAACTAAAACCATCAGTGTGCTATCGACATTGCTCGCACACCAAATCCAAAACACAGCACTGCACCCGCTACTAAGAAGAAAATTATCTCTGTCCCAGCCAGAAATGGGACAATGATCCTTATTTCTTATTCTTCCTATAACTATTCTTAGCAGTAGTAAAAATGCTTGTGGTAATAATGATGCTGCTTAACCCCAGGAAATCTTTATTTACAGTTTAGCATCAAATATCCTTGCAATAGCTTTTTTACAAGTAGTTGGTGCAGATTTTTTTATCAAGCTAATAAATTCTCCCTAAATTTTGTTTCTTATTTTCATTCTCATAGGATAGATTGCCGTTCCTCAGAAGTTACTGTGTGAGTAACTAATTCACTTTGTACATTTGACTGTACTGCACAACAAGAAATAAAAATAAAGTTATTTCAAAGTTTTATTGAATAGACTACTTGATAGTGTTTGTTGATATGCCTAGTAGTGCTGAATGGGAGTACAGTTTTCACCATAAAATAAAAGTTACTTTTGCACTTTTGCAATAGGTAATAAAGTAATCTTGACATCAAATAGCTTTATGGTTGTCAACAAGGACTTACTTAAATGTTTCAGCAGATAGGTTTATTTGATTAATTTTAAATTTTGTTATTGTGGACTATTAGAAATACTGTGGTAATATTCAAATTGTCTTGTTTGGATATATTTTATTCCTGGTGAGAATGGATTTATTAGTACTCTGCTGGACTTGTTGCCCATGTTGACACTATATTCACTTCGTATATTATACAATTAATATGTGCTATTTGAAGTCTCAGACACAAGTAACAACATGCTGAAATAACCTGTGGTGTAAAATACAGTTTCCTGAAGGCTGGTGGGGTTTTGCAGAAGTGACAGACATGGAAAATTAGTAGACAGATCTTGATCCTATCAGCAATATTGCAAAAGTTACGTTTATTACCTTGTACACCAGATATGTATGTGTATGTATGTGCATTTCTGTGTATCTATATATATATGTACACATATATGTAAGTATCTCTCTCTGCTCAGGTAAAAATGCTTTAATCTTAAATTATGGAGGTTTTATACATTGTTTTATTTTGTTGAGGTTTTTAGCACCAAAGTATACTAAATCAATGGCTGAATTGATTTTGAATTAAGGATTAAGATATTTATTTGTTTTCAATGTGACTTTTTATAAATGGTGTCCTAATGCATCAGCACATAATCAGAAAATATAGCAGATGACCATATGATTTCATATTGAAATATAGTAATAAGAGATCTGTAAACCAACTCCACCTATAGAACTTTTTGTGGAACAAGCTATTGACAGTAGACAGGCTCCATGTGGTCTTTTTTGAAAAAAACTATTTCTGAGAAAGACAGAGTTTATAATGAAGGTACACATCAGCCTTCACTGTACATGTTACTTGACTACTTTTTTCCTCACGTTGCATCCTGAAGAAGATAGTGCAACGCAATCACTCCAGATACAAACTCTGAAGGAACAGCAGATACCAAGTTATATAAATAATATAGAAAAAATGATTGAAAACAATGTGTTTGACCTTTTTTACCACAATTTGTTTGTGTGCTTTCTTGTACAAAAATTCTTAAAAAAGTCTTGCATACAATCATATTTTGTACATTCATATTTAATCGTTATTGCCTGTCTTCACTTACTGTTGTATAAAAAAAAAAAATATTATCAAATTATTAGTAAAATATCCATGGTAAGGAGGAATAGTGCCTGAATTTTTGTAAGTAATGGTACCTGTTTATTATTTTGCTACCTATTTCTTTATCTCCAAGTTACTGGAAATAAGACAAATAGACAAAGCATTTGGAAAACCTGTTGATATTCAAAAATTATGTATTCCATGTGCCGAGAAGTTATTAACTGCAATAGAAATAATTGTCATTAGTATGCTGCCTTTTATACTTGCTTTTAAACTATAAATTATATTTCACTAATAATCTTTGCAGGAGTCAGGTAAATACTGTGAGATCCGTCTTTATCATTTCAGTTTTCACTAAGTGACTTGAGGAACAGTTTTACAGGGTTTTCTTCAAGTGAAGGGATTATTCCGGGATTAGAGTATTAGATTGACTTTTGGAACATACCAGTTTATTATTCCAGATCAATCTTGAGTTTTCCTGTGACTTTCTTTGTCCTCAAAGTTCCCTATTTCAATATGGGCCTATCAGACTATGTAATTACCATGCAGTCAGATTTGGAAGGAGACTAGTGTATTATGACTTCTGTTCAAAAAATGAGATCATTTTCTTTAATTTAATAGAAAAAGTCAAAATTAGGTAATGTTAAAAGAGTGATTACTGATGTTACTCAGTGGCGTGAACACTGATGAAGGCAGTTATTTTATTGTAACACAAGGGCATGTTCATTATACTAGAAGATTGAAATCTGGAGAAAGTTCCAATGTGTTATGGGCTATGGAGGATTTATGGGCACACATGCATGAAAGTGGTGATTGCAACTACTAATCAATTCCTCACATTTTGGGCAAAATTTAATAGCTCTAGCAATTCTTAGCACATTTCTTATATCTGGTACCTGTGTTTTATATACACATGGAGGTACAAATGTTATCCAGAACAATCTAATTTTAAAACTAAAAGCTGATTGCAATAGCACAGCTGAGTTAAAATTAGCAACAATGTTTTAAGTAGGAAGAAGGAGATAGGGTTTGCTTGTATTTTCAATTTTCTGTATTTAAATTGTTAACCCGGTCATACTATTTTTAAAGCATTCTAGGCCTTTATTGATCACTTAATTCACAAACAGCTTTGAGGAAGAAAGTAAGTAAAAATCCATAACTATGTTTGTAAAGTAATGCATATTTTTTTAATACTGAATTCAAGGAGTATATTAATTTTTTTATAAAACCTCCCAAGTTGACTAAGATTTTATCTGTATTAAATTTGGAATACTAGAGAGCTGTATTTAGATTTTCACATGAAATCTAGAATTTGTACCTCTAATGTCATCATTCTAGCAGAGACTGTATGTAAAACTTTTGAGAAGTCGTTTCTGTAAGAAATGGGCAAAATACTATTTACAATAAAATCTCTGACTACGTGTCTGGTAAATTAAAAATGGAAGAGTCTTCTTGTATTTGACCTTTTTGTTTGCTTTACTGAGAATGGGATTATTTTCCACAGTTAAAATTTAGCATATCGTATTGTATATAAGTTTGCAGTTCTATAGATTGACGTAAGTAGATTTGATGCTTAGGTCGATTATAGTGTTCAAATGCACAATACCATCTCTGAAGTCAATGATGTTTCAAAAAAAAGAAAGTTGGGAATAAACAAGAATTAGACCAAATGTTAGCTCAAAATGCATGTTAAAATGCTGCTGTGACATGTATGCAGATGGTGTGTGATAATATTGTCAATGCTATGAGACCAAGTCTCCAATGGACAAGAGCACAAAGAAGAAAAATGATACCTCAAGTGAAAGTGTGGGACACCAGGGCTTGCCCCTACAGACTGTAAGGTGTGGTTGAGAGAAGTAGCCAAGGGTAAAAGGAACTCTTCTCTCTAAAAGAAAAAGAGAAAAAAAGAAACAAAAAACCCACAAACCCGCCCCAAAACAAATCAACAACTAGGTTTTTAGGAAAAAGGAAAGGGTTTTCTCCTATAGAAGCTTTGACATTGGTGCAGCTCATGTGATAAACAATTACAAGAGCCTGAGCAGTGGTCACTTCTCACTCCATGGCTTTCTTCCACCTTGTCTATGTGATGTTTCCCTTTCCTGGAATCTACAAGTGCACACGTTTAGGATGTTTTGACACAAGATCTGCATATGAAGACGATATCTATTGAGACTGAAGCTGTAAATCCAAACCCCCAGTTCCAGTAACAACTCTACAGTCCAAAACAAGCTACTGCCTGAATACAACCTGTGCAGACCTTCCTCTGGTGGCCGCACAGGAATCTGAAAAACAAGCCATAGCTTCATTTTTCTCTTGATCACACCTGATTCCTTTCAGCTTGCACTACAATTCCATAGACAGTGGTTTCCAGGGTAGATGTGCATGTCAAAAGACGTAAACATGTGCTTCTCTGGAGTGCTGTTGTCTTTTATTGCTCCAGGCGATGGAGTTTGGAAAAGATAAATGAGTTTGTGACCATCTTGCTTCTTCAAGTTAACTGTATGTTTATTTATATTACATCTGTCTGCAAATTTTAAATATTTTTTTAATTTTGTTTAAAAAACAAAACACTAAAAAGCCTTTGATATACCTCTATTGTAAAACAACACTTTTTTTTCCAATTAAAGAAAAGGTTTTTGAGGTGGGAGGTGTTAGCTTATGAATTCCACTGTATCCAGGACTGTTCCATTAAAAATAATGATAATAATAATAAAAAAACAACAAGGAGAAAGAAAAAAAAGCTTTGCCACTTTTAGTTTTTTTTTTTTTAAACTCTATGTTGTCAGGTTTTATTTTATTACCACCAGAGTTAAGATAGTATGATGATAGTTAGCACATGGCAAAATTTTTGTTATAGAATAGCCTTTTATTTTATACTAAAATTTCTGAGACATACTCAGAAGCTGAAGTATTATGTCTTGCTTTACACCATACACAGTGTGGTATGGGACATCTTATTGTTTTGCACTATGTGTCTGTTCTCTGAATGAAAACAATCATGCACTCTTTCAAGATAGCAAACCAGCTTCTTTTACAATAAAAAATCACTTTAAAATGTATTTAGATTAAAGCACTGTGTTCAAGGCTATTTTTTTTTATTTCTGGGAGAAGTAATTTGTCTTTATTGGCAGGCTGGATTTTTTTCTTTTTTCTTGTTTAAATCCTTATTTGTTATATGTATATGTTATATGTATACATAGTGCGTGATTGTTCAGCAGCTATTGCTCCTGGGTAAGCATATACAGTATTGCTTGGTATTAAATATATACTTTTTTTTTCTACAGGAAACAAAGACATATCTGAAGAAATTAGAAATATGCTCTCCACAAATCATTTATGCAAATAATACTGTATGGATTCTTGTTCGCTGCCTTTTTTTTTTTTTTTTTTTTTTTAATTCCTTTAGCAAGTAAATGTTAATATTCTTCTAGAGAGGTTGTTTACTGGTGTGGAAAATCTTGTCATTAATAGTCTGATTCACTGATGCTGGATTCAGTGGTAAAACAATTGGCCTGCTGTTTGCAACTTGCCTTACCTATTTAATTGTAAATGGCACTTCAACTGAATAAATGTGGGTTTTTTCAGTTAATTCAGCTCTTATTTTTAATTACTTGGTGCAGAAGATGTCTTTTTGGTTTCCAAATCATTTTATCTTAAAGCTCTAGTGATTTATAAAAATGGGATTCCATAACTGTCTAATTAAGCACAAAAATTCTGACTCTTTCAGGAAAATTCCTTGGGTATCAAAAAGCTATATTGTAGCATTTGCTAAAACTGTGACTTATTCCTGAAAATAATAACAACTATAATGCACATTTTATAAATAATCTCATTAGAGTAAAGCATTGGAAGCAAAATTAGTGTTATTACTAGATAATATTTTAATTATTATATTAGGAATACCACTGGAGCTAACATAAAAAAAAGAAACTGCGTTATAAAGGTAAGGGGTAATTTTCTGACATGTCAAATGAGCTTTTGAGGCAGAAAGCATGGTATTATCCTTTCCTGGAGTATTTGTATTGCCCTCTTTTTGAGACATTAAGGCTTTTAACCTTAAAATCCATATTAGAAAAAAATATAGGAAAAAAGTGCTACTTTTAAAGATATTTAAATAATATCAATGAAATTTTCAGTAATATTTCTTACATTACATTTTTCATCTACCTACTGCTACACCATCCTGTCCTATGTGCATTTGCTGTAAGGTGCCAGTTAAATCAACAAGTTATATAAAGGCAACAAACACATGTATTGCTCTTATTTTGATAATCACAGAATGGTTGAGGTTAGGAGGGACCTCTGGAGGTCATCTGGTACAACTCACGCACTGACGCAGAGCTACCTAAGAACAGTTGCCCAGGACCACATCCACAAGGCTGTTGAATATCTCAAATAATGAAGACTCAACAATCTCTGTGGGAAACACGTTCCAGTACTGTTACTCTCACAGTAAAAAAGTGTTTTCTGTTGCCATGCCTGTCTAACAACATGTAAAATTTTCTGAAAAAAAATGAGAAGCATACACTAAGTTGATCATATTGAGTAAAAATCTCCAGATATTCACCAAACCTGTCCAACTTACTTTCACAAAGGAAGGAAAATTACAAATATTAATAATAAATTGTAAATGCTAGTTAAGATACAGAGAAATGTTTTAAATTAGGTATTAAGTATGTATAGTAAAATGTTAAAATTAATATTTACAAATATTGAATAATTGTGTCTAGAGATAAAGCAACATGTGATATGTGATTTCATTTTAATACAACTTTTGCATCAAATTACCATACTCAAAAAAATGTCATGCACATAAATCTGCAGTTTCCTTATGGCATCATAGGAATGTAGGAGCTGGCAAGCTCCTTTTGGATCAAGACCAAGTAGTGGTTCATTTGGTAAAGTTTCTAAACTGTAGCCAGTCTTTAGCCACTAGGAAATAACTAAAGAAAATAAGACCTCCACTGTGGAACCTTCTACCCATCAGTATAGGGACTAATTATACACTGTTTTGAGGTGGTGTAATTCTGGGGAAGGTCTTTGTGATCATGATCCACACTGAAGGCTCTTGCAGCACCTGCAGATCACTCCAAGTGGCTGGTAAATTAAGTAGATTAAATTACTTCTAAATGGTCAGAGACCTTCAGATTTGTATCTTTTATATAACTATTCCAGTCTGAGTTCAATGAGCTTTATCAGCCATCTCCACCAACACGTGACTATCTCAGATAGTCTTGATCAAGGTATGGACTCACATTTTGCTCTTTCACCTCCTCCACAGTAATCCAAAGATTACTAATGCGTAAATGAAAGGCCTTGTTATTTAAATTGCAATTTCTCTTACTGATTACTGTCTAATAAGGATAAGCATATTAATTAAAAAAGGCTTTGAAATAATTTTACTTCATTTAACAAAAAAAGAAGTTGAAAAATCCTCAAACGTTAAAAATATTGTCCTTGACCCTGTGTTCTCTTCCTCTTCAGATTTTGTTGCCATCACGAACATAACCTTTGTTCACTGACAGAAGAAAAATAAGTTAGGAGTGTTTCCTTTTTTATATGTTTTGTTTTAATTATAGAGGAGAGAAATAGATTACTGGTGACAGGAAAGACTTCCAGCAAAGTATTTTCTTTTCCTCTTTACAGTCTTATTTTTTTACCTCTGCCTTGCTTCCATAACTTTCCTCTTGTCAACTTTCTCCTTTTGTTTTTTTGGATAACAGGAAGACAATTCTTTCCTATTTCAGCAAACGTTACACCCAAATATACTGTAAAATTATCTCCTGTGAGGAAGGTCAGAGGAACTTAAACCCTTCCTGAAGAGTTCTCAGTTTCTGTTTTTGTGTTTATTATTGGAAATTATTTGAAAAACATAGAATCACAGGAAACTGTTAAGCAAAAACTTAGTGACTCCTTTCCCACTGTGCTTTTAAATCAGGTGAGTCACACTGGTTAGACATCTCTTCAGAAAAGATCTTGAGATCCATTTTTTTTAGGACATGCTTAATACATAATCCAGGCACAACATTCCTGCTGATGACAGGAAATTTTGAGGAAGATGTGTAATTGCTCCACTGACTGAATAGAAAGCATAGATATGTAATATTCAGAATTGATCTACAGAGACAAGGACTTAAATTTTAGGTGTTGCAATGCTTAAGAAGAAAATATTTGAATAGATACTCTATATTTTAATTGATAGCAATGACAAAACCACTGAAGTGTTTCTTCTTTAATCTGAATAAATTCAAGGCAGGGAACTTATATCAGTAAATTTTCAAAATGTCTTTTCAAATCTATACACAAAATCTATTCTTCCAATAAAAATACACTTTTGGGTATTTAATTGTTTTCATTCCTTGTGTTATAAAAGCAATTGGAGATCTACTTTATTATCTCCCCCCTCCCCCCCCATGTTTCTAAAATTACTGTTTAAAACAAAGTTCATAACTGATATGTAATGCTTTAAAATTTTCAAAATAATTAATGCTATCCTATTAAAGTCCATGAGAATTTAAAATAGTGATGTAATATTATGAAGCATAACAATTTCAGATTTTTATATAAATATATCAGCATATTTTTACTTTCTGCATACTTTTTCCCCCAATAATTTGAACACAATTTGTAGACTTTCCACATCTAACTGTTTAGAAGTTCTGACCATATGTCAACTTAATTAAAATTACTATTTCATTGCTTGAATTCAGTTTTTCATCCTGTAGCTAAAAGGTGCTTAATATAGAGTCTTAGTCTATCAATATAAACTTTTGCACTTTCTGGTCTGTGTATTCATGTCCTTAGAAAATTAAAAGCCTAATCAAAATAATATTTTGTTATCTAGACCCTTTATACTTCAGGCAGCTTCTGATGCACTATATTAAATGTCATTAGATGCTCTACCAAGACACTAGACATATGTACAAAGAAGAATTTCTGAAAGCTTATGTTGAGTTTTATGACATGAGTACAGCCTTTCATAAAATCTGAACTTCCCCTGAATTATCTTTAATAAATTGCTCTTCAGGAATGTGCTAGGGACTTCCCAAATCTGGTAGCCCAATGGAGGCAGAGTTATCACAGCTCCATGTCCCTAGGTCCAGTCAGTAATGCAGCTAGGTGTGTATTTCCAGCAGGCACACACAGGTGCAATACACATATACGATACACATACAGCCAACCATACAGAACACAACAAACAGGCACACTCAGCATTCAAATACAAACACAACCGATGACTTCACCTTGTTTCCTTCTCTGTCCAATAAAGATGAAGGTCTATTACTGGCAATATATACTTATGTGTACATACAGGCGTAGTGTGGATCCCTTCAGCAGCAGGACTCAAAATCTGAGTAGTAATTGCCCTTGATCCCAGCCTCCTCTCTGCCTCAGGGTCCCTTGGGCTTCTGTCACTGTGCGCAGTATGAGCTGGAGCAAGGTTCAATTTAGGCACCACCATCTGATATCATTCCTCTGTACTCCTTTCTATGTGTGTAAATTAATTATTCTGTCACATACCCTAGCAGAATGTACAGGATATATATTATATTTTGATGTTTTTTCAAATAAACCTGAAGAATCTAGCCTTCTGTTTTATCAGGAATACTGATGGCACATATGAACATATTTTAAAATATAGCTTTATTTATTAGATTACTTTTCATTTATACCTTTGATAAAAACCTAGAAAATTTGCAGTATAAGCCCAACATAAATGAAAAGCATAAATTTAAAAGCATCTTTATAGCAGGCAATATTAATATACCTTTAATGTTACCATTAAATATTTTTAATGCTATTATTTTAATATTATTTTTTAAAATTTTAAGGGTACAATTCTAAAGGAAGCCAACCAACCACCACTAACACACACACCACCCCTCCAAATTATAAATACATTTCATTATAACATTTAGGAAAGGACTTATCAAGACTTTCTTTAGAGATAATAATCTTGTTAGGCTTAGAGTCTGTCAGTTACCACATTTTTCAGGAACTTCTTTAGAAAAGTACTGGGAACACTTCTGTTTTAATTGTTTCTGTTGATTTTGATAGGCTTTGGATCGAGCCCATAGAATTCTCATTATTATAGTAAGTTTGCAATTTGATGAATAAACCCTGTGGACAGTTTACAAAAGCAACCAATATGTGTGTCACTCACTAGCTGTGGAATTGTCCAAATGGCTGCAAAAGACAAACAGGCACTGGCTGTGGCACAATAGACTATGTGGAAAGCCCTTTTAATCTGTTACAGTTAAGTGTCATGTATATTCTGACACAGTGACAGAAAATAAAATACGGGTTTTTTTATAACCTTCATCATTGAGAAGCTCTGTTTTGCCTTATCCCCTTACTCTCTCCCTTTACCATTATCTCTTCAATGAAATGAAGGAACGTGCAATAAAATATAATTTTCTAAACTTGTTTGACCATTTGTTTTATTCTCTTTCCACTCTGCTCCCATCCTTTATACTTATCTGAGGGTTTTTTTTTTTTTTTTTGTCCTTGCTTTCTACTTCATTTTTATTCTTGCTTTATAAATCTTTTGTGATGTTACTTCTCTTCCATATGAAAGTAATTTTACTCAGCTATAAGTTTTCATTGCAGTCATTGGAAAGCTAAAGCAGTTACCATTCTTTTATAACACACACACGTCATCTTATGTAAGTTGAAGCCTTTTCTCAAGACATGTAAGTTCATACATCCTCGATCCACATGAACTAAAGCTTTTCTGAAAGTCCCCAGAACATTTTTTATCTTTACAGTGTACTTTCTGTAAGTGTGCAGCTTTTGTTTACAGACAAGTAAATTAGGCAAATATGTGTTTTTATGGAATCATAAAGACATAGAACAGTTTTGGTTGGAAAGGACTTTTAAAGATCCTCTAGTCCAACTCCCATGCCATTGGCAGGGACACCTTCTACTAGACCAGGTTGTTCAAAGACCCATCAAAACCTCACCTGGAACATGTCCAATCACGTGGCATCCACAGCTTTGACAACTGGAAAACCTGTTCTGATGTCTCAACACCTCCATCATAAAAAATTATTCCTTATGTCTAATCTAAATCTACCATCTTTCCTTTTAAAATTCTTTTCCCTTATCCTGTCACTACAGGCCCTGCTAAAAAGGTTCTCCCCACCTTTCTTATAATGTCCTTTATTTATTGAAAGGTCAAAAGTTCTCCCTGGAGCCTTCTTTTCATCTAGGCTGAACAATTCCAACTATCTCAGCCTTTCTTCAAAGGAGAGGTGTTCCAGTCCTCTGACCATTTCCATATCTCTCTTGTAACAGGTCCATGTCTTTCTTGTGCTGGGGTCCCCACAGCTGGATGCAGTACTCCACGTGGGATCTCATGGAGTAGAGTAGAGGGGCAGAATCACCTTTCTAGACCTGCAAGCCACACTTCTTTTGATGCAGCCCAGGATACGATTGGCTTTCGGGACTGCAAATACACATTGCCAGGTCACGTCCAACTTGTCATCCACCACTAGCCCCAAATACTACTCCACAGGGCTGTTCTCAATCCATTCATTCCACGGACTGTATTCATACTGGAAATTGCTCTGACCTATCTGCAGGACCCTGCACTTGGTCTTGTTCATAAGGTTCAGATGGGCACACACATCAAGGCTGTCAAGGTCCCTCTGGGCTGCATCCTTCCTAATAAGTCAACTGCACCACTCAGCTTGATGCCATCTGTAAGCTCACTGTGAGTGCACTCAATCCTACTGTTTGTCATTGATGAAGATATTAAATAGCATTGGTTCCTCACACACAGAAACCAAGGCAGTCAGGGACCTAAAACTCCCTAAAATCACCCCACAAGGATCTCATAACCCTCAAGCTTTTCTCAACATGTGGTAACTGATTTATGGCAGGAGATGTTAGCTGAGAGCAGTAGGGGTCAGGGGAAGATTTTCCCAGCTCTGGGTGTTTTATTTGTCTATTAGCCCCCCAGGAAAGCCAGGAGCCTTGTGCCCAACCGGTCTGGCAGTGTCCCATTACAGGAAGCCTTCACTGAACAGTCCCACTGGATCGGAGGGCAATTTGTCTGACTTTTTCAGGGAAACACGCCAACAGCATCAGGGGGACCCCTCAGTGGGTCTGCCCACTTTGTTTGAATGTTACCTGCAGCTGGCAACTGCTAGCACCCACAAAGGTCTAACAGTTTAAGGAATAATGCTCTTCATTAAAATAAAATCATGACATATTAAGGTTCAAGCTTGCTGGTGATAGAGACTGAAAAAACAAGCTTGAAATGATACACAACAAAACTACATACAACTGAACTATAATCACTAATACCAGCTATCATGAGCTAGTTATTTAGTGTGCATAAGACTTCTATGTCTTTCATGTAAAGGCATTGTCGATAAGAAATAGCATATGCTCAGTGAGGGGTGGTCATGTCTTGAAAGTGGGTAACTTTGGGATGGAGGTGTGCATTAGTATAATAACATTATAATGAGCAAGGTTCATCTAAGGGGAATAGTTTTGCCACAGTTGTTGGCCCAGCAACAGATATCTTCTCATATATCTCCCATTTGACAGTCGCTATGCAGCTTATCAGCTGTAGGGTACCATCACGTTCTCAGTCCTGCTGGGAGTACAGCAAAGCCTGGCTGTGGGGTCTCCACTCCTCTCCACCCTCCACTGCTCCTCTAGGATAGCAGGTTGTGTTGCCTAGGGAGCCATGGTAGAGTAGATTCCATGCATGCCAACCATCCTGAAAGTGGCAACTGTAGTTTTCTCTAAAAAGGTTGTTATAATACTACAACTTCTATTAGATCCCAATTTTCTATAATTTCCCCCCTCTAAGCAATTTTCCCACAAGCACTCTAAAATACTGAAAATTGGTGAAACCAGCTGCTACTTCTATTCTCATAAACTTAGCCTATTTTAGCTGTTAGTCAAGGGATGTGGTATTAAACACCACCAAAAATAAAATGGAGGAGCTAATAAGACCCTTGGGAGTCAAGTATTAAGTTTGCTTGGGTTTTTGTATAAACAAGAACTTTAATTTTAGACAAGTAATCACTTTATACCACACTTTCATTTGCGGTTGTAGCCTAAAGATTGACAGTTTTGATGGAAAAATCTTATTTAACATACCCATTCCCTTTGTGTTCACAAAACTGGTTTTACCGCTTTTGTGGCAAATGTTTCCACCCCCCATATAAATGGAGTGGGGAGAGGAAAACAGCCTCAGGCCCTTACCCGATCTGGAGTTATATCCAGGAAGCTACCACTATTTCTCTTAATTGCTTAACCTAGACCTGCTGGGGATCACAGGGAATCTGTCTCAGAAAATTCCTGGCCTGATGTCACCACAGAAAGACATACTGTAATGCCTTGGTTTTTTTTTTTTTAAAAAAAAACAAACCCAAAACCAAAAACAAACAAAAAACCCACAAAAAAACCCCCCACAACAATAAAGATGAAAGTTTTAGGTACCAGTAGAAATAACAGAACAAGATTATAAATTATTCAACCCATTCTAACAACAACATCTAACGAACATCCTTATAAAAATTGTTCTAGCAGGGCATCGAAGTGGAATGGCAATTTGTGTAAATCCTATGTGCATCAAAATCTTTTCCAAATCAGGTTGCTTCTCTTAAACAGAAATCCTTTTATTCACTCTGTAAATATGAGCCTTTTAGGAAACTAATTGTCATTGAGCTTTACAATATCATTTATGGTGCACAGTGCTGGACTATGTATTTAACAACCATCCCATCATTACATATTCAAGATTGCAAACGTATTATGGGAAATTATTTGTGCAATACATCTTAATGATGCTATTAAGTACTGTTCCCCTGCAGTGAAATGCTTAAATAACAATGAAATAAAAGTCAACGCTTCCAGAAAGCCTACCATAAATATAGCAGAATGATGATTCCCTGATTCATTCTCTTTAAAGGTGAATATGCTTCTTATGCATTCTAAAAAAAAAAAAAAAAAAAAAAAAAAAAAAAAAAAACCAAAAACAACAAAAAAAAAAAAAACAAACC
Organism: Falco naumanni; assembly: GCF_017639655.2. NCBI lineage: Eukaryota > Metazoa > Chordata > Aves > Falconiformes > Falconidae > Falco > Falco naumanni. Next base: position 99,976,797 of record NC_054055.1, on the reverse strand, counting down.
CCTATAACTTCAAAATAATTTTATCTTCTTTTGGGATTCCTCAGTAGACCATATCCTATTGCTATTAAGACTCTAAGTATTTCTGATATGCTGGAGACTGGTGGTTCAGTGAAAAGGTAATATATTTTTTTTCATTTTTGTTGGTGATAGTTTGAGCTGTTACCTTTCATCTCTTCCTTTGTTAAGCTGTTGAGTAAATTCATGCAGGCTGCAATATGGTAAATAACAACAGTCATTGTACTGCTCCTCACTTTTTCAGAGAACAACTTTGTGTCATTCTCACATCTCTAAATTGAAATGCCAGTTTCCTTGCCTTCAGAGCAGCCAAGATTTTAGCCTTTATTTGTTCTTTCTGAGTATATAATATTGAGAAATATCTTGAATAAAATATTACCTCTTCCTCATTTGGATTCCTATGAATTTAGGAAAAAAATGTATAAGGTAAAAAATAGGCTAAAATGCTGTAGTTATTTATATTATGGAGGTATTAAAGACTTCATTTTTGTAACCACTATGCTTAAAGTTGGAAAAATTGAAGGACTGAAACAATCTAGCTATCTAAATAAGTGTAAATGTGGAAAGAAAGGAAAAGATAGACATTCATACTTTCTAAATGAGAAACTGAAACAAATGCAGATTTTCCTCTCAGAATTTCAGACTTCTAAAAAGTTAACCTACATCAAAGACAATTACTGCTTCTACCTAAAGGCGTTCAGATTTTAGCTCTTTAGCTCATAACACCACAGTCTCTTCTTTCACTTATTAACCTTCCATCTGCATGGATGTACTCCAAAGTATGATTAATATTCCTGTTTTGAAGTGGCAGATTCTGAAAACTGCTATGGCTGTAATATCAGTTTGAAGGAGGCGGTTGCAATTAACATTTGAATTGCCTTTTCTTTTTCTCCCCATCTTACACACCTTGCTTCATATTTTTTAGTTTATAATATTATACAAGGGGACAAACAGACTAGTAAAGTATCACAGCACTCTCAAAACTGTGCAACAAGGTCTCTTTCACCACCTCATACCAGCATACACTTCATACAGAACCTCTGCTGCCTTCTCCTCACCTCATCCAGGGCATGTGTTCTCTCCCCTTCTCTCCCTTGGCTGCTCTCTCTTCATTGGCTCTCAACCACTTAACAGAACCAGCCACAGCTGCACCTGATGTACATTGACCAACCCATCGCCCCTGAAGCCAGCCCACAGTTGTATATTATCAATGCTAATTAACCCAGCTTCATTCTTCTACAGTAAAGTAACCTTTTAGAGAGCCATAAGCATTTCAAAATAATACACTTGTACACAGATTTTAAAATCAGTTAGTTCTGCAACATCTGCAACTGATAAAAGCATGCTCCAATCTAGCCCTATTACTAAAATAAATCAGAACAAGAAGATTGAGTGATCCTGTGGAAACTATGCAGTCATTTTGGAAAAGGATTTTGGGGGTAACATTTGTTGTGCTAGAGAAGATGCCAGGAAGAGGATATTCATCTAGAGGGATCCCTATTTTTTCTCTTCATTGCTGGACAATGGTAAGGCATTTTCCTTTCCTGTTTTCTTCTCCGTTTCCCCTTCATTTTTTTCATTGCCCTTGAAGGTAACTTTTGCTTTAGAGTTGATGGGTGCCAGCAGCTACAGGCTCCACAAACAAACTGTTGTACATGTAAGCCTGTCCAGCACCTGTAGAACATTCCTTTTACAGTTAAAGGAGAGAAATAGGCACTTCAGGGGCTTGATTCATCTTGTCTTAATGTAGAAACCTAAACCAGAACAGATTAATTTTACCAGAAATGCTTATTTTTCTTCTTTTATTTTAAAGAAAATTAATGATGACTGCTCAAGATATAAATGTATCTACTACAGACACCAGAACCTACATATAATGAATGTAGAGATGTTGTTTAATTTTATCTAGTCTTTCAATTGTAGCAGACTGTTAGAACTTACAAGTCCTGCTCAAAATCATCCGTAAACCACTTGCATGGTTTGTCTCATAGTATTTATGATATGTATAGTACTACAGATACATATTCCATTGTTTTTTTTCAAATGTATGCAAACAAACAAAAAACTTGAAAAGTAATAATGTATACATTCTAGGTAAAATGTAAGGTTTTTAGTTTTAGTACTGTTATTTTTCCTAATACAAAATAAAGCTCAGATTATTTCCTATTGTGTACTTCCATATATTTAATACATGCTAACCAAAAGTTTTTTATCTTTTGTTATTTTTTTTTTTTTTTAAGGAAATTAAATATATGCTTTGTTATAACACTTGGTCTGTTATAGGTGACATCCAGGAAATGTGGGTAATAGCATATTACTCTGTCAATAGAATCTTTTTAGGAGTGTAGATCATACCATTATGAACAACACTTTGGATATTATCAGAACAATGCCGAAAATTCTGTCACAGTCATACAAAAATCCCTACAAACATTAAAATGATTTTTCAAAACATAGTTATTGATTTTACATTTGTCAGAAATACTTTCTAGATCTAGGAAAGAATATCTGGTCAAAATCATATCAAGATAGAAAACCAACCTAAAAAGACAAATATCACAGTGGTAAGGAAACTCATGTTGGATATCACAGAATCTTAAGTCCAAATTTCTGCTTTGCTAGATTTAAATCAAGCCTAGACTTCTGGCAGTCATAGTGGAAGTGTTCCCCTGATTTTGAGCAGAATTCCCAAATGGACATTCAAAAATTTTTCCTAATAAGTGGTAATAGCAAACCAATATTGTATGTCCTTTGTCCTGAGCAGCTGACTAGAATAACACTTGAATTTTCACCTCCTATATTCTACGTCAGTGCCTTTACTAAAGGCTATAACTTTGGAGGCAGAAGGACCTCTAAAATCCTCTTTGGACTCTGTACATGTGATGTTCACTTTCTTTCCATATTCAAATTAAGACCAGTGGAATATGAGAAAATCACTACACTTTTAAGGAAATCATAAGGCACCTGGAACACACTAAGTCACATAAAAGGCTACCTAATCTACTTTCTATGCAGGACATGAGATATGACTAGATTTTTGAGAAAACCTGTATGAGTGACTGGCTGAGCACTCTAGTCAAGCCTTTCAAAATGGAAGTCTGGAAACTGGGAACTTCTTGCTCACATGAGGCTATAGACCTGACAGTAACCTCCATCCAATTTCCTCTGATACCTCTGTTTGCCTATCAAATATAAACTCAGCACAGTTTGGGTGTTTTTTAACTCAGATGTTGATATATGAATTGTACATGTATGAAGTTAGGAGAGACCATACTTACCCTGTTGTTTGGGTAAATGGGCTCATTTTATTCTTTTCCTCATATTCTGATTGGAGAAACCTTGAAAGATCTCTATTATGTTTCTATAGAATGAGATTTTTAATTAACAAAGTCTTAAAGGTCAGAAAAAATATATCCCACTTTAAAATAATCTAATCATAAAGGAGTAGGAATTAGGACAACTCAACATAGATTTAAGAATGGCAAATCATGCTTTACCAACTTGATTGTGTTCTGTGAGGAATAATGAGGGTAGTATGGTAAACATAGTAATCCTTGTTTTAAGTAAGGGTTTTCATAATCTCAGAAAGTGGGATGGATGAACAGTCTGTTAATGGGATTTAAAGTGACTGGACTGTTCCACTGAGGGGAATGGTCAATGATTTTACTGATTTGTATCTCTCAGTGAGCAGAAGTACACCAAAAGTCAGTTCAGAAGCCCAACAAGAAGCTGGCACTGAATTAGAAGGAACAGTTAAAGTGGGAAGTGCCAGAGTATCAGTCAGAGAGACCCTTAACCTGAGGACTGAGCTAGCAGAAACCTCATGAACTTCAACAACCAGTGTTCTTATCATTTCCCTCATATTAACTCTGGAGAAGCCATGTCTGAAATAAAATCTGTTTTTTCTGTCCTTCCTCCTACCCAGGCTAGTGTAAGTAGGATGTTGGACATCCAAGGCTCAGTTACTGAGGTGTTCAAGAACCTGCAGCATGTGACCTAAAACGAGAGGTTTGCTTAGCTCAGTAAAGCAGAGGCTAAAGGGCAATGCAAAGCACACCTAAATGTTCTTGAAGAAATGAACATGATGCAGCTAAACTGTTTTTGGTTTTGACAAGTGAAACAGAAAGAGGCAACAGAAACAAGTTGTGGTTTGAGTTGTTCAAACTGGACATTAAGAAACAAAAAAATTCTTCATTAGAAGAGGAATACAGAAGTGCTGGAACAGGTTACCCAGAGAGATTGTGGAGATCCTCATAATTCAAATTTTTCAAGTCTTGGCTAGGAAGTCCTCAGGGTAACTAAATAGTTAGGAATTCTTACTAACAAAGAATTAGAAATTAAAAATTAAAGTTAATGCTTTTCAGAAACATTTGATGAAAATTGAGCCTCATCAAGTACACTTGCTATCTATTTCTGGACAGACAATAAATATGTATACTAAAGTGTAGTGACATAGAATACATCTAATTAGAAGTAAGTAGTAAATTTATATATATTTGATTGAGTTAATCAGTACTTTTAGATGAAAAAAAGACTAATTGACAGATCTCCAGACTCAGTTGTTGGTAGTAAGATTGCTCTTTATTCTATCTCAATGCTTTCACAGCTATCCAGTTTACCAAATGACTTTGCAATAAAGTTTTCATGTGACACACATTTGTAGTAAATAAAAAGTAAGTATAAATTTTACAAGTAATACAAACTATTCTGATAAATGAGCACTGTTCAGCTGAACATATTTGAGTAGAAGGTCTTTGTGTAATAATAAAATATAATAATATAGTGGAAAGAACATAAATTATTTTTTTCGGACCGGAGAGTGCAGTTCAGGTTAGCAATGACTCAGAGAAGGACTTGAGGGTGTTCATAAACGAGAATTTCCACAGAAATTCTATGTGCAGTGCAGTAGCTGGTATACACGGTAATGTAATCCTTCTGAGAATAACAAACAAACAAAGAAAGAAAACCCCCACAAACAAAAAAACCCCAAACAAAACAAAAACAAACAAACAAAAAAAACAACTTCAAGAGGAAAAGAACTGAAAAATTATATCTGATTCAGGTGACCAAACTGCAAGAAGAAATACAGAAAACAGTCAACAGAAGAAACACAAAGAGTATTTAAGTTCCAGGAGGCGGCCTCAGCAATGAGCTTTAAAGGTTTCTGTCTGTTCCTTTTGTCAAAGAGACATATGGGAAATATATAATGTGGTCACTATGTACTATATGTAAGCAATAACAGCCTTTTTTAAGTCTTTTAGATAAAGGGATGACAAGACCCAATGTCTTGAATTTGAGGTTAGATAAAATTAACCTTTAAATAAGGTATGATTTTCTAGCAGTGTAGATAATTAAACATTGAAACACTCACTGTGGGTGGTGGTGGCTAAGCCAAGAAATGGAATTTAAAATGAGATCAGATATCTTACAAAAAATGTAATTTTGACTTCTGGAAACATTCTGTAATCTGCATACACAGAAGGTAAGTTTTGATGATAATAGATTTCCTTTTGGTATTGATGTCTGAATATTCAGGTTTGCATCTGAAGTGAACAGAATTTTAGAATTAAATATATTGAAAAGGCATTAGGTCACCAATTTTTAATTGCATGCAGTGCTCGCTTCTAATCTGATCCAAGAGGAGAATGACTACTGCTGTTACATCTAAAACCTATTAAGTTAGCTTAGTATCCTGTCCATAAGTGGAAAATCACAGGTTTTATTTTTGTTGAGAAATTGTTTATAAGATGAGGGGTTCTATAAATTCCACAAAGAAAGGAAATTCTACACAGCTGAAGTACATGGTACAAGTGTCCTTTAACAGTAAGTACATACAGGTCAGTGACTAAATATGTCACTGTGAGGATTATTATCATTCAGACAATCACACTTATTAATTAATAAACTTTAGATCAAGTATCATTGAATCATAGAATGGTTTGAATTCGAAGGGACCTTTAAAGACTATCTAGTCCAAACTCCTCTTCAGTGAGCAGGGACATCTTCAGCTAGGTCAGGTTGCTCAAAGCCCCATCCATCCTGACCTTGAATGCTTCCAGGGATGGCACATCTACCACCTCTCTGAGCAACCTGTTCCAGGGTTTCACTACCTTCAACATTAAAAAAAAAAAATAAATTCCTTATATCTAGTCAGAATCTACCCTCTTTTTAGTTTAAAACCATTACCCCTTGTTGCTGATGTCCATCATCTGAACATTTTGCCATTGATCACCACTCTGGATGCAACCATCCAAGCAATTCTTATCCACTAAACAGTCCATCCAACAAATCTGTATCTCTCCAATTTAGAGAGAAGGGTGTTGTGGGGGAGCATGTCAAAGGCCTTACAGAAATCCAGACACATGACTTTGTAGCTCTTTCCTTGTCCATTGATGTAGTCACTCCATCATAGAAGGTCACTAGGTTGGTCAGGCAGAACTTGCCCTTGGTGAAGACATCATGGCTGTTGCAAATCACTTCCCTGTCTTCCATGTGCCTTAGCACAGCTTCTAGGAGGATCTGTTCTGTGATCTTCCCAGGCACAAAGGTGAGATCGACAGGTCAGGAGTTCCCAGGTCCATCCTTCCTGCTCTTTTGAAAAATGGGTGGAATGTTTCCCTTTTTCCAGTCACCAGGGACTTCACCTGACTGCCATGACTTTCCAAATATCACAGAAAGTGGCTTGGCAACTACATCAGCCAATTCCCTCAGGATTCTGGGATGCATCTTGTCAGGTGTCATGGGCTTATGTATATTCACGTTCCTCAGGTGGTCATGAACATGATTTTCTCATATAGTGGGAGGAACATTACTCCTCCAGTCCCTGCCTTGAGGTCCATCCACTCGAGAGGTGTAGGAAGAGAGGTTGCCTGCCAGTGAAGGCTGATGCAAAAAGTTGTTGAATGCCTCAAACTTCTCCTTGTCTGTAGTTACCAGTTTGCTAGCTGTGTTCATCAGAGGGGGGTACACTTTCTTCAACCTTACTTTTCTGGCTGACATACCTATAGAAGTCCTTATTATTTTTCTTTGCACCCTTTACCGAGTTCAACTCCAGTCATGCCTTGGCCTTTCTGACCCCATCCCTACACAACCAGGCCCTATACTCTTTCCGGGATCCCCATCCATGCTTCCACTGTCTGTGCATTTCCTTGCCCTTTAATTTGACCAGCTGGTCTTGATTCAGCCATGCCAGTCTCTTGCTTTCATTTCTCAATTTCTTATACTTGGGAACAAGAGCTCTTGTGCTCTATGGAAAGTGTCCTTAAAGATCTGCCAACATGAGAGGTCACTCTTTAGGAACTGAAGGTGTTAAATTTTTCTTTACCAAACTAGAAGAAAGACTCTTCCATTAGCCATTAACTTGTCTTTCCAGTGTTAACACTGAACTGACTTTTGTCACTTTTGATCCAGTGGATAACCTTCAAGAATATTCACTTTTCTTCTCCATTTGTACTTTTGGTAAGCAGTGTGGATCATTTTTACTGACACACAAGAAGTGTGAATGAAATTTGACTTCATTATAGATGTCTAAACGTTGGTAAATGTCTCAGTTCCCTGTGAGTGATGAAGAGATTTAGGAATGCTTCAGTTCATTCAAGTCAAGGTGTCTGTTTCATTCCTGTAATATTTTTTTCAGCTCTGAAATGACATGAAGATGGCTACAGACTCTTATGAGCTTAGAGTATATCCACAAAGACACAGAGTTTTTTATCTTTTACAGAGATCAGATCTTTTGATAGAATCTGACATTTGATGAATAGCCCATTTTAATTTTAATTTTTAAATTATGCATTGTTATTCCATAAATGAATTAAATCTGAAATAATATATCTGGCAGGTGTCCCAGGGATTCTAAATATTGATAAACATTAGGCTTTAATAAGATTGAGTTTTGTTCCCAGAGGCTGATAGTTGTTAACTGAAATCCTAATTCAGAGAAAACTCATATGAGCAATTTGGCATTTTCAGAGAACAGTGGGGCTAATCGAGTGGATGTAAGGAGAAAATAATTTTTTTACAAAATGGGAGCAGTTTTAAGATTAAACAGACTTTCTTAATGTTTAGAAGTATTATAATACAGAGATAGGGTTTCTGTTTGTTTGGGTTTTTTTAAACTTTTTTGTGTCAGATCTGTGCAAGCAGGATGGACAAAGGAATGCAATCTTAGACCATAACTGGTAATAAGTTATAAACTGTATGAAACTAAGCAAGCACACAGACCTTTTATGCTTTACTGTGAGATTGTATTTGTGAAAGTAGAAAATAAATGTTTGATAAATGCAAATATTTCAGAAGAATGTCTTGCTGTTAATAAATATACAGTATTGCGTAACTAAAGTTGATTGTAAAGTTGATTGTCTTATAGATGTGTTTTTGTCTTAACTTAGCTCAAAGTTTTAGTGATCTGAAGTTTTTACAATAACTAACTAATAAAATTACTTACTTTTCTTTAATTCCTATGCAGTGTTTCTTAATAAAGTGGTCAGACAATAATTCATTATTCTTACTATCAAAGCTTAATGAGTTGGAAAAAATATCTTGACTCTGAATAAGTGTATCAAAATTATTCAGTAAAGACATAATCATAAGAAGTGATGATAGAAACATTGAGGTTTTTTGTGGCTATTAAAAGATCAAGGAGATTAATTTTATATACAGATGTACAGAAGTACTGAGATATAAACTTAATAACAAAAACAAATATATGACAATATTGAAGATTATTCTAGATTTACCAAATTATTTAGGGGAAAATAAAAATAAAACCCTCTGCACTTCAGTGAAATCTTCTGCTTTAATGTACAGAGTAACACCGGTATGATGCAAATAGGGTGTTTAGAATCACCTACAAGTATGCTCTGGGTTAGGTCAGATTGGTTTTATCCTTTGCAGCAAAATGTATTTGTATGAAGATGACTTCCTGATCTAATTGCTACTCAGGGGAATGAATCATGTTTTTCTTTAAGGGTTCATAAAAAGCCATGAAGATAAAATGTGAGACCTTTTATCAAATAGTCCATCTTTTGCACAGCTCAGTCTAGATGTTAAGCACTTCTGGAGGCCATGTCTAAGTCATAATCTTTTGATCATCTTTATCCAAGTTTCAGTACATATTTGCTATCCTGAACTTTGGATCTATTTTCTAATGGTGTCGATATATTTTCTATACTGTGTGTACTTCACATATAAGTTGGCCTAAGAGGGACGGAGAGATAAAATTATTTTTCTCTTTGCCTAGAAAAAAAAGTTAGTATTTTTATGAATAAAATTCTGTATACTTAAGTTAGACAAGTGACTGCAGGAGACTATAGAACTGGCTTTAATCTACTATCTCCAGCACAGACTAGACAGAATGGTATAATTCTTAATTTTACCAATTCTTTGGGCCGCATTTGCAATCTAAATTCCATGTTCTTACAGCTAGATTTCTACTGGAATCCAAACCAAATTTGTTGTCTCCTGCAGGGATGTCAGTATCTCATTTCTGTTTAATGGAAAGCTATCTTTTGTTGTGTTAGGAAGCCTCTTCTTTATTTATATCAGCCTTCTAAAAGACAAAAAAGCTATTAATTTGCTCAGAAGGAAGCATAAGGTAGAGTGGGGTTTTTCCCAGCAATTTGCTTGAACAATGTTGTATATAGCCTAAAGCACTATATTGGTGTTCTTTAACTCTTTGATAATGTTAAAGATCTGTGTATCTCAGGAACTATAAACCACAGAATTATGATTATTCTGATTTAGATAAATGAAAGAAAATAATTGTCTTATCTATATTTCAACTTCACAGTTGCTCTCACTTTGTGAAGAAACTATGGTTAGCAAATCCATTCTGAAAAGAAGGATTCTTAAATTAGTCATGGTACTGTGGAATGAAGGCTATGGATTGATTACACAGTAAAATGAAATTTTCATCTAGTTATTAGTGAAAAGAGTATACACAGGTAAAGAGGAAAACATTTTTTGTACAATAAGCCACCGACTCTTTATTATTTAGTGCCTTTTGCTATATTCACCATCTACTGAAAAGTCTATTTTATTTAGCCTTTATAATTGTTATTTTCCCAGCTTCTTTCTCTGCTTCTCTTCCATTTCATGGTCTCAGTGAATATCTTATCTCTACAGTTTCCTTCCTACCATTTCTGTTTCCAGTTTTTTTGGGAAATAGAGGCCTTCACTCCTCCAATTTTTTTTCAAGGTGATTTGCAGATTCTAAAAGATATAATTTAATTAGTAATATTCCATAACAGTATGAACTCTTTCTTCAAGTGAACAAAATCATACTCACAGTAGTTATTTTTATTCCTATTAAACTACGATTTGGTCTGATCAAACCCATAAAACTCTGGCTCTTTATTGCACTGCATTAAAAATGCTTTCCTCAGCTAAATTTACATAGACTTAGCTATCAATGGGTTTGTGTCTCTTGATACTTTCTCCTTAAACTTAAAGAGTCTGTTTCTGGAAAGCTCTATGTTGAAGGATCTGTGAAGGAGATTCTGAGAGTATTCTACTATTTTTAAAAGGAAAGCATTACTACAGCTATCAGTTCTTAATTTTATTTTGGCTTATTTTCAGATAACTCAGCTTCTTTTCTGGAGAACATTTATTTATTAATTAATTAGTTATCTGTTAACTGCTAACTGTCAGTTAAAGCCTCCTTGTTATTGCATATGAATTTGATTTTACTGCTATTTCTTTTTTGCTTTTACTATGCCCTTGCCCTAAATTTCTGTAAAAGCATTGACCTTTTCACATCTGGTGTTTAGAGATTATAAAAGATTGAAAATGATCAACATAAGAGATTAGAGATTTATCTTGTCTTGATTTTCTTAGCTTTCTTCATCTATCTTTCTTTCTTTCTCGACCTCTCTCTCTCTTCCTTTCCTTCTTTTCCATGACTTCAGCTATTTTGGACTTCAGGCAAAAATATGAGCTTGCTTGGAAGAATCCAGTGCAGAGCTTAAAATAATAATAATTTTTAAAAAGCATTATTTTGGGGAGATGGAACTGTGGTGCCAATTAAATAACCTTAAACATTTGCTTCACATCATTGGACTGATCTAATTACCTTAGAGCAGAAGCAGCAGCTCTGAAAGGTCATAATATGCACAAGTGAAATAAAGCTATCTCATGGCTCATTTTAGTAATCTCTGTCACTGATTTAAACATAATGTCTTATACATTCATGTGATTTGTGCATTCTATGACTTGAATATCATCATAAATTATGCAATTAATCCACTCCTAAAATGCCCAGTTATAGGTACATAGTGCAGATTGTATGTAGCATAAGTGCCATATAAAAAGATATTGGCAAAGTTTCATGAAAATAGGGTAGGAAGCACTGGCAGCAATATATTTATAAACTGAGATAGAATGGGGTCGATCCAGAGGTGCAGATAAGAAGGCCTCCAGCTTTCATTGCTGAAGGAGAGATTTCTTGATTTCCAAAATGTGAAATTTTTGAAAATGTATCAACTTGCCTGATAGATTTGAAATCCCTATGCCATTTAGCGGAATGAAAAAATATCATGTGCCAAAAAGATGAGCAACAGGTTGGGTAATTGATAAATTAAGAAATTGTAACTTATGTCTGTGTCCTGAGAGCTACATTGCTACTTCTATTATGCAAACGGCTATACTACTGGTTTGTAGTACCTAAATGCTATCAAATACATTGCTTTGATACCATGTTCAGGGACTTAAAAAATTTCTTTATATAGTACTTAAAAGTGTAATCTGTAAATAACCTGGATCTTCAGATGACAGAATGCAGCACTGTTGTTTCAAAATAAGTAAGCAGCTCTGAGATACCTATGTCTCAGAATGTGGCCCGGTGTTTACCATGTGGTAACCTGTGAACCTGATGATCTCTCCTGAGCCCTGCCAGCTCTTACTCTCTTTGATTTTACAGTTTATGTATGATTGCAGTACCTTGCTAATATGAACACATTCAGAAAGATACACAATCCCTTCCTGGAGAATGTGCAGCCTGACTAAACCAGGGGAAACTGAATGTTCACAAGACTTGCATAGTGAAATAAAGCACATCAGGAGGTAGTTATACAATGAATATCGGGCTCCGCATTATTTGTATGTGATCTCATTACAATGCTTAAGCTGTGCTAGCAAATATGCAGCAGGACAGTCTTTATTTTGTCATTTATTCTGCTTGCATTTTTTTCCTGCAATTAACTAAAGTTCTTATCGATCATATTAGAGTTATTTGGGTCCACATAAATATTACTGCTTTGCTGTATTTGCATTTTGCTTAGTCCATCCTATTATTAGAAACTGGTCCTTATACTGAAGCAGTGTGAACAATTCCTTCTTGCAGCAAGTTGGAACATGATAAATGTTCTACACTACTCCTAATTCCACATGGGACTCTGGAAGATTCTGTATGAAACCCATGCTTAGGCAAGGGAAAAGGAAAGGAGGACTGTGGTGGGCTGATCTTTGCTGGCTGCCAAATTCCCACTGACACTCTCTCACTCCCTCTCCTAAGCAGGACAAGGCAGGTAAATTAGATAAAAGAGCTAACGGGCTGACATAAGGACAGGGCAATCACTCACCTATAACCATCATGGGCAAAACAGACTGGAGTTGGGGAAATTAACTTGTAGCCGGTTACTAATGAAGTAGGATAGTAAGAAATAAAATCAAAACCATCGTCTCTTCATCCCCACCTTCTTCCTCCCCCATCTCAAGCAACACAGCAGGGATGGGGAATGTATTTTTCTTTCAGGTCATAAACACTTTACCACTGCCACACTTTCCTCCTCACACCATTCCCTGCTCCACAGGATCACAGTCCTTCTGAAATTTCACCAATATAGATCCTTCCCACGGGGTGCAGTTCTGCAAGAACTGCTCCAAAAATGGTCCTTTCCCAGGGGGTAGAGCCCTACAGGAACAGACTGCTCCACTCTGGGTTCCCCATGGGCCACAGTTCCTGCCAGAAAACCTGTTCCCGCATGAGCTCTCCATGGGCTGCAGTGTGGATGTCTGCTCTGACACAGTCCTCAGGGACTGCAGGAAGGCAACCTCCTTCACAATGGTCTTGTCCTGGGGTGCAGGGAAATATTTGTTCCAGCACCTGCAGCACCTCCTCCCCCTTCTTCTTCACTGACTTGGGTTTCTGTGGGCTATTTCTTTCACATTTTCTTACTCCTCTCTCTCACAGATGCTGTGCAGCAGTTTTCACCCTTTCTTAGATATGTTGTCACAGAGGCATTCTTCACAGTTCAGTTCCTTATTAAAAATAAGGAAATGTGAAAAGAGTTGCCCAGCCTGGCTTAGTTTTGCTGTTGTTGAGCTCATTTCTACAACTTGCTCAGATTTGTGCATGTATTGTGCTGAGGAAATGCAGGGATACTGGGAAAGCTCTACACTGCTTCCCTTGCCGTCCCCTTCTCTTCCCTCCCAAGACTCTAACTTTGTACAGATGAAGCCTAAGGAGTGGAAGGCTCATCTAAATACCCATGGGTCAGGTTTTGGTGGGAATTTGCTAGAGAATAAGTGCTATCAGAAATTATCTTCAGGGCAAATTTGTAGTTTCACAGATATATATTAAAGAATAAATGTTATTAATAAATAGCATCCCAGAATGCTGTGGCTATTTACCAAATAGTTACTTCAGTAAAGAGTGACTCATTTTTAGACATTGTTTAGGTGAGTATCAACACTGTAACAGAAAAGCTGGACAAAAAAAGTAGTTTTGGAAAATGTGATTAGATCACAGTCAACAAAAATAGGTATTTTCCAAAAGATTTCAGATTACACTACAGGAGGAGGGGGTGGGGTAGGGTGGAAGAGAAGGAAGGAAGGAGGGAAAAAAAGACAGAATTAATTAATGAAATAACTTGCTAAAGCGGTGAAGGGCATGATTAACAGACAATATTAATGATGTCTTACAGCAAACAAATCAGTGATGACTTCCAGCTAACATTCCAAGAAAGGGTAAAGTTTGCAAGGTCACCTATATCAAGGGAGCTGTGTTTAGGCTGGAATTAGAGTACAGAAGGATTACAGAATAATAAGGATAATGGAGATTTTATCTTGCTGGAAGAAATAAAAGCTTTGGCTCATTAAACCTGGAAAATTAAAGGTCTAAGACTAATACAACTGTTCAATCTAAATATATTGGGGTGCTGGAAAAGCAGAAAAGATAAACACTAGGAAGATATGTGAGCTATTTAAACTACAATAATAAAAATAAATGGGTATCAACTGGCCATGAATAAACTTAGAATCGAAATTAAATGTCTCCTTTACTATCAGGATTGTTATGGAAGTTTTCTAATGGATGGGAACATTTCAAATGTTGTTAAGAAGCTTGCTTAGTTTATAAATGGCATAATATGACATGCTTGCCCATGAATGCAGAGGTACAGTTAGCATATCAGCAAGTCTTTCCCAGTTCTATATCCCAACCAGGATATAGACAGGAGAGCAAGTCACAGTACCATAACACCACTACCACCCCCAGCATACAGGCAAAACTAGAAACTTCACTCTCTTTTCCAAAGTGTGTCTATGTCTCTCTGGAGCCAGTAAATAGTGTGTATTACAAGTATTGTATTTCATTCAAAATATTCCTGCCTGAATATCTTGTCTTTAATCTGATTGAGACTCACAGTGCATAGAGTTTCTCTGTGCATGTTCTACAGCCAAAGTATTGTATTACATGGAAGGTAAATTGCCTTTAATTTGGTGTAGACTAAGATTTTCTTCTGCAGCTCTGTGCAATACCTTGTGTATACTTGTCACAAAGTGAAAAATTCAGGGAAGAATTAACAAATCAAAGTCTGTATGTAAAACATGAAGTAAAATTACAATCTTATATTTGTCACCTTTTAAATCTGTTATGGACAAATTACTAAATACATAAAATTACTTCCAAGACTGGAAAGAGTTTTGTGACTTATAGATGAAGGATTGGTTCTCAAATTGGACATAAATTCCATCCCATTATTATGAATGTAACAAGTTGAAATGCAGGTGGAACAACACTGGGCCAAAGTATAAATTTGGAGATAGGTGGCTGGAGAACCACCCTGCAGAAAGGGATCTGGGGGTGTTGGTTGACAGCAGGATCAATAGGAGTCAGCTGTGTGCCCTGGCAGCCAAGAGGGCAACCCACATCCTGGAGGGCATCAAATACAGTATAACCAGCTGGTCAGAAGAGGTGATTATCCTGCTGTATTCAGTATTGGTGCGACCTCACTTGAACAACATGTGCAGTTCTGGGCTGCAACAATTAAGAAGGATGTGAAGGTCCTTCAATGCATCCAGAGGAGGGCAACAAGCTGGTGAAAGGGCTGGAAGGCATGTCCTATGAGGAGCAGCTATGGACTTTGGGTTTGTCTAGTTTGGAGAAAAGGGGGCTGAGGGGTGACCTCATCACACTCTACAGCTTCCTGAGGAGGAGCAGTGGGGAGGAAGGTGCTGATCTCTTTTCCCTGGGATCCAAAGATAGGATGCATGAGAGTGGTTGGACTGCACCAGAGGAGGTTTAGACTGGACATCAGGAAGCATTTATTTGCCAAGAGGGTGGTCAAACACTGGAACAGTCTTCCTAGAGAGGTGGCCAATATCCCAGGCCTGTCAGTTAAGAGTCATTTGGACAAAGCCCTTGAATGCTTGAACTTTTGGTCAGCCTGGAATTGGTCAGGCCGTTGAACCAGATGGTTGTTGTAGATCCCACCCAACAGAAACAGTCTATTCTGTTATAGTCTGAATCAGTTTATTGTTATGTAAATAAAAGGAAATTTTAAATCAAAACAGATACATCTGTTTATTTTAAACTCATACTTGTCACCCAAAGCAGACCACTATAATAATTTGGAAACAGAATGTTTTTCAGTGTTGCCAGTACAGGACCCATAATAAAATAAGTCTCCCAAGTGTTCATATAAACTAAATATTACAGTGCAGCTGGAACATGACGTATTTGTCATGGATATGCTCTGTTATGTTCCAGCCTATACATGTGGCCAACAGACTGCAGCTCTTGAAAAGACAGTGCAAATGTCTTTAAACTTTACACTCCCCAACTTTTAAACCAACAAGAAATTTGCAGGGAGAATTTGTCTGCTTGTGGTATATGAGGACAAATACTGCAATTTGGCCTTAGCTTAAAATGTATTTTCACTTTTTTAGGAATATGCAAGTATTTTTCATAGTGCTAACAATCATTAAATTTCTCATAAAAAACTTAAAATAATTTCATGTTTCTATTCTATTCTGACTATAAATTCCAGTTTTCTAAAGTAGTCACGTAGCAAGCAAAAAACCTATTCCTGATAAGCATAGCAAATGTAAGGCAATGTCACAGCAGTGGAGTAAGTCATGGATGCCTGAAGGAAACTGAGTGCTTAGAACAAGATTTACTTATCATACATTTATATATTAATTTTATTATATACAATTGCAATTCTGTTTGAAAGCCATTATAAACTTTAGATTTCATGACCTAATTCAGACCTCTGAGGCAATTTTTCTTATGCTTTCATTAATCCTCAAGGGATATTTTCTGCTTGTCTCGAAATGTCAGAATTTCAGGAGACTTTTCTTTATTGAGTAAATGCTAACACTGGAAGAGGGAAACTAAATAATACAAATCCTGTATACCGTGTGTCTTTCAGAATAAAACCCCACAGACTAAGAAGGGGCCTAACAATTAGTATTTCTTCTCCTAGTTCTCAGCAGAAGACATCATGACCTTGAGGCAGTTATTTATCTTCTCCGCCAGAGTATCCCTAGCCATAGAAAGAGAAATTCTGTTTATTCCCTTTTCTGTAACCATGAAGACTAAATTCCAAGTAAAGAACTACATGTGGGTATACAGTAGGACAAATTATGTATATGTTTTCTTGTTTGGGAACTTGATTATTTATATATTTGCCCCCCCCCCCCCCCCCCTTTTTTTTTTTTTTTTGTCTTCCTTGATCTTTGTTAAAGTAATCTAAATGTTGAAATTTTCCTTTTCTTTTTCAGGACAGGATCTATCAAATCTGCTACTGAATTTGCAGCAGAACTTAAAAAATAGCAGAAAAACCAGAAGGCAACAAGTATAATTTTGCTATAGCTAAATACAAATTATATCACTGATGTAAAATAATTTAAAAGATAACTCCTTTACTAACCTCAATAAACAACTTTTAATATAACCAAACACTTGATTGAACATTTGCTGTGATTCTCCTGTTCAACAACTAGCTTGGTAATGGCATGTAGACTATAATTAAAGCTGGCAAGTACTGCTGCTGTGCAAATAGTAAACGTGTTTGCCACAGAAAGCTTTAAAAATGGTGTGGGAAGAGTATACCATAAAAAGTATACATCATGATGATTATTCTGTGCTGTCATGTTTTTAAGCCATCAGTCTTTGATTTGGCCAACTTTTCTTTGAAAAGCTCAACAATCCAAGAATGAAACACATTTTCTTCTTCTAGCATGTGAAAGAGCAATTGGGTAAAATTATGTAATAATTTGTTTCTATTTTTATTATAGCTCAACTTTAATCAGATTCACAATCTTCTGAATTCTGCTACAGGCACTACAAATTCAATTACAGCAAAAGTAATAATTTTCTTGCATTACAAGAGGAGTAACTAAAGGTTTTTATGGCTCTATCTGTATTATAACTTTACTTTGGACCAGAATTGTTCTTTCAAAGTAAATCCCTTAATTGCCTCCACTCGTCATGTCTGTAATAAAATTAAAAGGTGCACCAAAGGGTACTTTTTAGTGCTGCAAGTGCTAAAGGGCATTTCAGCCCATGGGATCAGACCAAAACTACCACAAAATAACTCTCATGGGATGACTGCAGTGTATGAGTCTGCAGCACCACCACAATTGCTTCAAAACGCAAATTCTCTGCAGCCTGCAAGACTTTGCCATCAGTTAGCCATCCTCAGAACAGCTCACTCTGAACAGAGGTGCAATGCTCTGACAGAACACCTCCCCATTTCCTGCCTGCTAAAGAGCACAGTAGCTATCTGTTTTTCTGTCAGTATTAGTACAATCACTTCAAGTTCTTGTGTGCAGTAATTTGAAACAATAGAGGAAATCACTTTTTTACTTTGTAAAACTGTTTGTTCAAACATTTTCAGCTATTTATCCAAAAGCTCCAAGAACATTGCTAAAAATATGATGTTTTTGTTACATTTCAGTTTATGGAGTCGTAGGATACTGACCCACATACAGGGTTTTTTCCACATTTTTTTACCTCATTTGATTTGGTATTATGATTTCTGTTCAATATTTTCATTTTACTGGCATTCATAAGACACAACTAGAGTTAAGTGCATTAACTCCATAAATATGGTGTATGTTACTCACTATATTAAAAACAAAAAAAAACAAAAAAAAGAAAGGAAATATACCTAGCCAACCTGAATCACAGAGATCTATGCTGAGATGTTTAAGAAATTTAAAACTTGCCTTCCCACTATCCTCTCACTGTGTTAGAGGCAGGGCTTCATTTACTCTGCACTACTGTTAGTCGGTACATATGACCTGCTTTTCAGAGAAATAAAAACCTTTTTTTTTTTTTTTAAGTGCTGGTGCTGCCAATTAGCAAATTTTGTTGTTGTGGGACAGAGACTAACTGATAGTAATGCTTTCCAGTAGGTGAAAGCACCTTCTTCTGTCTGACGAGACTCATTCATGTGCTCCACTTTCCAAGAATATATCCAAATAATCCATGTATTCTACCCAGGGAGTAACTTATAAGTGACACTGGACCATTTCTGGTTTTACCCTTAGTGATATTTGTGGCAGTTTGTTATTAATGTTGAGTTACAGAATTTTGTAGTACATTAAAATGCTGGAAGAAAATTTGAAAAGAGTCACA
This sequence comes from Falco naumanni, assembly GCF_017639655.2. Taxonomy (NCBI): domain Eukaryota; kingdom Metazoa; phylum Chordata; class Aves; order Falconiformes; family Falconidae; genus Falco; species Falco naumanni. The sequence goes on along the minus strand of NC_054055.1, from coordinate 99,957,920 downwards.
GAATGATTTGGGTTAGAAAGAACCTTAAAGGTCACCTAGTCCCAGCACCCCTACCATGGGCAGGGACACCTGCCACTAGACCAGGTTGCTCAAAGCCCCATCCAGCCTGGTCTTGAACACTCCCAGGGATGGGACATCCACAGATTCTCTGGGCAACCTGTTCCAGTGCCTCACCACCCTCACAGTAAAGATTTTCTTCCTAATATCTAACCTAAATTTACTCTCTTTCAGTTTAGAGCAGTTCCCCCTTGTCCTATTACATGGCCTTATACAGCTTACTTGTAAGTGCCCTCTAGGCACCAGAAGACTGTTTCTTGGCTGGGATAGTTTGCTTCATTGTAGCTTGTATGGTGCTATATTTTATATTCGTGATGAAAGCAGTGTTGATAACAAACTAATGTTTTAGATATTCAATTATTTAGTGGTTACACAGCATCAAGTCCTTCTGCTTCTCAGGCTGCCCTGCCAGTGAGCAGGCTGGGGGTGCACAAGAAGCTGGGAGAGGACACAGCGGGAACAGCTGACCCCAACTGACCAGAGGAATATCCCAGAGTATATAATGTCATGCTCAGCATATAAAATGAGAAGAGGCAGGAAAGCAAGGGGACATTTGGTGTGATATCATTTGTCTTCCCAAGTAACTGTGATGTGTGATGGAGCCCGGCTTTCCTGGAGATGGCTGAACACCTGCCTGCCCATGGGAAGTAGTGAATGAACTGCTTCTTTTGCTTTGTTTGCATGCACAGCTTTTATTATTTTATTAAACTTTCTTTATCACAGCCCATAAGTTTTTGCATTTTTACCCTTTAGATTCTCTCCCCGATCCCACTGGGGGAGTAAGTGAGTGGCCGTGCGGTGCTGAGCTGCCTACTGGGGCTAAACCACATTAGGCAATTGTGTTCAGTAAAGACATTTACTATACAATACCCATCATGACTTTTTTTTAGGACAGTTATCAAGGGAAGCACAAAATTGCAACTGCAGAAACAGATGGTCACATGATGAAAAGTAGTTACTGAAATCTAATATAATACCAAGTATGTTTTAAATGTAAATCCTGATTGTGTTAAATAGTGGTGCCAGCTGTTTCAGCCTGCAAGCTGCACTTACTGCTGTACCCTGGGAATCAGCAGGTGCTACTTGTACTGCTCATATCAACTTATGAACAGATCATTTTAAATGGACATTTCAGCTGTCTGTTGCTCTGGGAGAACGTATGAGAAAATGAAATATGAAAGTCTGCAGAAGGAAGTGCACTGATGGAAAGTTTTGCTTTTACTAAAGGAAAAAAAAAGAAAATGGAATTAAATTATTTTCCCATTCATCTTTCCCCAAATTTTTCTACTGCACATTCACCTGTGCATATTTTTACATTTAAATACAAATAGTTTTTATAATAATCAGATGTAAAATACTACACGTAAGTTGCTATTTTTTCTATAAATGCTACAAACAAACCTGCCATTTTTCTACAAATGATGTGAAGAGAAAATCTGTATCATCTTATCCTGATCTAATCTCCACACATATTTTAATTTATATTAATACATCCAGATATAGTAAAAACCACAAAGTAGCTACTGAGAGGCCTAATAGAATCTGAATAATGATACTAAGGCAAACGGAAAAAAAAGAAAAGGAAGAAAAAAAATATCTTACCTCCAAAAACCACACCAGATTTTCCTTTGAAGCAGGCATTCGTCATTGCAAACTAGCAATTCAGAGGTTCTAAACAACAGTGTTAAGAATTATTTTTTTTTTACCCTGTACAGTATTGTGTCTATTAATAACAGTCTTTAACACTTTTTTATAGCTCACTCATTTTCTTAGGAATCATGAAAATTCACTAGAAGAGAGGCATCAGAAAGTGAAACTCCTGTCTTAATGTTACAAAATAGTAATGCGCTTGTCAGTCAAGGATAAAGTTTCATACATTTTATCTCTTCAGGAAAGAAATTTGGATTTCTTAAAATGTAACTGTAACCTTGGTCAAATGGAATGTGTTTTTTTTTTCCGGGGGGGGGGGGGGGGGGGGGGGGGGGGGAATATGTGGCTAAGAACTTTATCATCTCACAACTAACGCTTTTGGGATGTAGGGGAAAAAATCCCAGAAAACAAACACAACCTTCTCTTCCTTCTCAGCCATTCTTAAGCAGCTTTCCTAGTGTCATAACAATTTTGTCTCATTCTTTATGACTTCAGTGCTCTTGTCAATCACATTTAAGCACACTACAATAGCGTCAGCTTTTATTTTTAGAACCTTCATGCCTTGAAGTAGTGTATGCTCCAAATACTGTATGCAATTCCCCTAGTAATGCTGTTCTGAGAATCGAGAATACAGATCAATCTTGGATCCATATGGTGGTGACATGGAGGTTTTGGTAATGGAATATCTTTCTACATAGATCTAAGTGTTTGCTTACTTGTGTGTTTGTTCTTTCATGTAAGTAAATATGGAAAAATGCATTTTAGGAGGGATAGAATGTATATGTGAATATAAACCGAATTTGACTGAAATAGGTTCAGTTAAAAATAATAAAAAAGTCAGTACGCATTTGCTAAAGTGTTCCAGAATGTTGAGACAATGTGACACACAAATGAAACTTTCAAATCTGAATTAGTATTTTCCTCATAGCAGAAATCTTTAATCTAACAAAAGGAAAAGGGGAAAAGGGCAAAGTTTTCATGGCTTCATAGTATGAAACATTTCAGTTCAGCAGTGATATGTGACATCAAGATAGTATGTGTAAATATACTTTGTAGAGATTTTTAATTTTGTCAGTTTGTTTCTTCAAGCTTTTGAAACTATATTTGATTTCACCAGAACTATTTTCTGTGATTTGGCCATTACCCTAATAAATTCAATGTTTGCTCAACTTTACAAGCAGTAAGTTTTCTGCACAATAAAAGAAGACGCTTTTTCAACAGATATTACTAACAGTCCATATTTGCAAATGCCGTATTTATCATTTATTTGCTTAAAATTAGCCTATGGTTAAAGGAAGTCATAAAAACAAGGATTGCAGCAAAAGAGATTGACTTATGTTCTTCATGCAAAGAACATTTGTGATGCCATAAAATTAACAATAACAACACTTTTCTTTCTTCTGCCTCCCCACACTCCAAACTATGGCTGTCATCATCCTTTTACTTGAAGAAGAGGACTGTCTTCCTCGCAAAGCACAGCAGAGTCACAGTCTATTGGTGGTGCTGTCATTAAGATTCACTGTTAACTGTCAATACAGCTCTGGCATATCGGCTCTTCTAGGAGCACTCAGTGGTTTGATACAGAAGGTTCTTGATAGTTGTAGGTTTTGCACAGCTGATGAAAGAAGCCAGACTGGGGAAGTAAAATTTTTAACTGGTATAGACAATTCAATTTTATTTCTCATAATTTCTACTTCCCCTCCCCACCCCACCCCACACCCCACACCACACACCCCCCGAGAAACCAAAGCTGGGGAAAAAAAAACCCAAAACAAAAATAACCTCCCAAAAGAAAAAAAAAAAACCAACAACCTTTCTGCATATTTTAGTATGGATGTCTCTGAACTATTGCTTTCTTTAATTTTTTTCTTACTATTTTCCAAGTGAAAGTTTATTTGAAACAAATATATTTAAGACATATATTCAAGCTCAAACATAATTCTGAAGTAAAATACATGCTAGGGGTAGCATTAAATGCCTTTAAATTGAACAGAAAAGGACCTAGGAGTTACCATTTTCATTGACTGGTATGATTCCATGACACTATTTTGTCAGAATTTGTAACTAAACCAATATCATATGTAGGAAATCAAGACAGCATCTCTGGATATTTTTGCAACTTCCTATTTTCAATAGCACCTTTCAAATCTGGGTATGTAGTTTATTTTTTTTCTTATTCTTTTAAAAGTTGAGTAGCTTTATCTCTGATTCTTTTGTTGAATTTTGATTGCTAGATATTTAAATTACATTTCTATCTAACAAGATCCTTGTCGTTTTCATTGTAAATATGATTAAATTCTTACTATTGAAGTTTACATGGCATGCTTTTCTCCTGAGACACTTGAAAGAACCTATTCTGAGTTTTTACTATTTTGTATATATTTTTAAATTATCCCCAGTTTCTTATTCTCACTTCAGTTTTCTTCCTTTCTTCTTCCTCCTACATTGTGAACAAATTTAATATAAAAGTTGAAATGGAACACTTTTTTATAAAATAATGTTACCATAGCAGCAAAAAGTAATTCCTGTTTATCACCTGTAGTAAAAATAAAAAGGTGAGTTATGCAGGGTTCTTATCAACCACAGAGAAGGTAATCACACAAAATCAATCTGCATCAGTAATGAAAGAACTATGCACACACAGAAGAATCTATAGTGGTGAAGAAACCATCCTATTATTTCCTAGGAAACTAGAAGCTGCTTGAAATAGTAGTGAATGTACTGCAGAGCTTATAGGTAAAGTGTTCCTATTTGAAATAGCTGATATTTCCAGAAAAAGTTTGTTGATGATTTCTTGTATTCATCATTTGTATAATAAGCTAGGGCTTTATTGGTGTAACACCTCAGGTGGAGTACCATATATGTTACGTGACAATTTATCTATCATGATATTGAAAGGCTGTTTGTCTTTTTTTGCTAGTCAATATATATACCATGACTGACTGGATAAATATTTGGAACAAAGCACCACAACAGGTTTTTTTTGTTTTCATATATTCTAAGAAATTTCTGTTCTGATGAGAGAGTTAATTTCTAAAATTTAGGTATTAAATTCCAGCCTGGAGTTATCACCTGTACAAGGATAAATAACGAGACATTACTGGGCAAGTGGAGGTACATTTTGAGTGCCAGGTGAATTAATGTAGGTTTATAAATGAATTATGAACTTGCCGTGGAAAATAACGTATATTTCATCCACCCTTTCTTAAAGTTTCTACTGGGATAGTGACATGGACTCTGTTGGTCAAAGAGATCTCATATAGAGGGGATACTTTAAATGAATGCTAATTTTGCAAGGAATCACTAGATTTATCCAGTTTTGCCTATTACAGAAATTTGAGGCTGCAAGAATTACTGTGTTGGATTCCCTGTCATAGACTTTCAGTCTCTGATGATCTGTGGGGAGTGAATCTGTCCCCAGTTTTGTCTTTATGAAGTTTTAAAACAGATGTGTGGTGATTGAATACACATTACTTAGAGCTGCATATATGTGTGTGTGCTATATAAAGCAGAAACAATACTATAAATGGGGTTTTGTTCATAGTTCAGAAATGTTCAATTAAAGTAGATTTAATTATTCAATGCCTTCATCCTGGAGTTCTTTGCAGAGGTGATGGGTTGGGTAATTATCCTCTTTGAGATTGTTAGCAGCAAAATGATTATTCAGGTCATCATTAAGTCACTTTCCAAACACCACATATTTTCATTTGGAACTTTCAACTGCTATTACATTATTACTTTTCCCTGTAACCTGGCACTGAACAAGGCCTGCTGCTAAATAAGGGTTGCCAGAATTTAAGAATGGCTCTTACCGGAAGATGTAATGATAATGCTCCATTACTTCCATTCTACTGAGTTGAGGTTATTTTTTGTGTTTTGTCCTGTTTTGCTTTGGTTTTTTCCAACTTTTATTTGGTCACAATGGGAGGGGAGAATCACAGAAAACGATTTTTACCAGCAACATCAATCTTGCTTGGTAGGCAAAATTAGTGGAGACATGTAATTTCAACTACATTTAAAAAATGCACAAGAATCTTATTAAAGAAAGTTGAGATATCTATCTAAAAGATTTTTTCCTAATGGGAGCATGTGTCTGTGATTTTCTAAAAATGTACAAATGAAAAAGATATCAAATGCAGTAATATATTGACAATGAAAACAGCTAATTGCCTCTTCTTACAACTGTTAGGACTCATTAAAAAAAATAATATACTGCTCTGACCTTTTTTCTTTTAAAGATTTATCTCAGGTTTGTGGTTTTGGGGTTTTTTGTTTGTTGTTGTTTTTTGTTTTTTGTTTTTTTTTTTTTTTTTTTCCTGGTGCAAACATGTTATTAATTTCTATATATGAGCTTTAAACAAAAACAAACCCCGAAATAAACTGCCAGTCCATTTTCTTCTCTGCCATTTTTACATCCTTTCATCTTCAGACCCACTGGCTAAATATTTGCCCTGACTTTCTCCGCACTGAAAGTCTCTTTCATATCCTTTCTCATGGGTATGATGGGCTATCATTGATCTCAGACTGTCTGATAATTTATTCTTGATGTATCACTATCAGGTGAATGTGAGTACGCTAGAGACAGAAGCACCCATTATTTTTCCTGGTCGGCTTGCTCGTTTGTTTTTTAATTTATCTGATGCCTGGAAATTGTAGAATCTTATTCTGTTCTAGCTTCCCTGATTAGATAAAACCTAGCAAATATTCCTAATTACATTTAAATATGAAAAAAAAATCTAATTAAGAGAAAAATAAAGCCAAAATATTTTTTTCTATATGCTCATATCTTCAAATATTATGTATACTGAAGACAACCCTCAAGGTATTCCAAAGCAACAATGACTAAATTTTCCTTGACTGTCCTACCTGCGTTACCTAGAATCTCTGACTCATCTCTTACTTCTGTAGGTAGTTTCTCATTCTTACCTTCAAAGTCCTTCACAGTTTCACTGTACTTTCATATTAGATTTGTCCTTTACCTTTTTACTGTTTTCAGTGTAAACAAAACATAAATTCTGGTTTTTTGGCTTGCATTCCCAAACTGACCAAATGTGTTTCCAGGGTATTACCCTAGGCTTTTCCATTGTTCTATAATAGCTGAAAAGTGGATGACTGGTCTTCCCACATACTTCCAAGAATTAGGTTTTCAGCTGGGTGATATTTATGATTTCAAATTGACCCTGCTTATCTGATATTATTTTAGGCTTTTTTTTTTCCTTAAACTATCTTGGATTCAATATTATAACATGCTGCTAATTTGTATTTCAAAAAAGTGAGAGCTTGCTTTGTTTTTGGTTTTGGGTTTTTTTTTCCCTTCATATTTTACTGCAATCACTAATTTATAAATGCTACCAATCCCTAGTAGTGCAATGTAGTAATACATGACAATACTTCTAAGTTACTTTTTCAGAAAAAGTCCTTTACTTCCAAGGAAAATGCAAATAATGTATTTGCTGAATTTTTTTGTTATAATTAACTGGAAAAATGTTCTAACAGATGTACTTCATCAACATAATATATTGTCTGAAGGAATTTGTCTTTCACCAGTTTTTCAAACTGATTTCTTGTAAAACACTTTCTATTCCTGTAATCTTATCAGTACCTTTTGTACTGAACTGACATCACACTAACGTGGTTCAATATACAAAGGTACAACATAGTTATTGTAAGTTTAAAATTTTTGCATCATACCACAGGTGTAAAGGGTTGGTTTCTTTGTTGTACCTCAAGTAATTTATCTATTCTGCTGGACTGAGCTAGGCTTCCAAATATATCTCAGCTTTTATTTGGGGGATTAAGTTTGTGTGTACTTTCACAGATATTTTTTTTTTTGTCAACAGCTGAATATGCAGACCTATTTTTTTTTAATAAATCATGGGATATCTGGTAGTAAGTATTGGCTGATTATTGTTATGCAGAAAACCTTTACAAAAAATAGAAAGAGTCTTTTTAAAAATCTAATTATTTTAAATTATTTTAACAGACACATTATTATAGTGCATCTATATTTGAATTTTTTCAAATATATTTGAAATATGAAATTTTGAGGTTTCATATGCATCCCAATTACAGATACTCTGACCATTTATGGAAAGATTGTTAACTGAAATACCACATTAGTAAGCTTGAGAAGTCCCAATCTGAAAAAAACTTCTCCCACCTGGGAGAGGAATTTGAATGAGAGACCTCACTCTCAGAATCCCAGCCACCCCATGGAATATAAGGATATAATGAAATATAGTCTCTTTCTGAAGTGGGGGACACTTGTTTCTTCCCTGATGAGCATAAAAATGGTAAAGTTCAGAGATGTGATGAGATGATATGAGACTGGAACAAGTACATCCAGCCTACACTAGAGTTAGCCTTGAATTCTGCTGAACAAACTGCTGTAACTCTAAAAGATCATTTGAAAATCAAAGATGCATGCTGAAGTTTTAGTGCATTTTAATGCAAGGACTGCTAGGTTCTACTTATCCCCAGCAATCATATGCTGCATGAACAGTGACTTCAACCCCCAAATCTATCCTTCTCTAAAGGGCATTTATGATACTGTCTTTCTATTGACTTTTTTAGATGTACTGGTTCCTGATATTGTAAGAATATATTAATCTGTAAAATTTGAAAATTGCTTTGAGAAACTTGCATGACAGGTATGGAAATCCTGTGCTTGAAAAATTGCTATACTTTTGATAAAACATGGTGGAGATGAGCCCATGTCCTAAGAATTATCACTGCCTCTATGTCGGGATAGGGGAGAGAATCAGAAGAGTGAAAGTATGAAAATTATGGGTTAAAATAAAGACAGTTTAATAGGTAAAGCAAAAGCCGCACATGCAAGCAAAGCAAAACAAGGAATTCATTCACTACTGCCCATCATCAGGTGTTCAGCCATCTCCATGTCCACTGAGTTCATTTAGTCCATGCCTTTTGGCTCCATCTGTTAGGGTTGTCACTTAGAACAGGAGAGGTGCTGTGTTGTGTGGAGTTATTGGGCACCAATGCCAGCTCAGGTCAGGTCACTCCTGCACTTGCACTGCTTCATGTAAGGTTTGTCCTCCATTGGTTTGAGTGGTTCCTGCTACAGTAATTCCCAGAACATGCAGGTCAAGTCATGGGTTACAACAATTTATGGGTATTTCCATTACAGTCTCCACCTCTGCTCCCTTTGGACCAGCCAATAGGGTTTAACATTGGAATTAATTTGTCCCCTTGCCCATGCTCCAGCTTGGACTTATCCAAAGACTGCAGTCCCTTATGGGTATATGTACTCCAAGTGGAGTCTTACCTATGAGCTACAGTCTCTCCAGGGATATACCTGCTGCAGCATAGATTTATCCATCCCATGGTTTCTTTAAGGTCCACCTACTCAAGTGTGGCCCTACCCACAGCCACAAACCCTTCAGGAATAAACCAGCTCCAACATGGCCTTACTCCTGTCTGCAATCCCTACAGGGGTTTACCTGCTCTGTTGTGGGCTTATCCATGACCACATACTTTGAGGTGCTCCAGCATGACCTCATGCACAGCTACTGATGTTTGAAGTTGTACCTGCTGTAGCGTGGACTTATTCGCAGCCACAGATGCTTCAAGGTGTACCTTCTCTAGCAGGGACTTGTACTTGGGCACAGTTCCTTCAGAGGTATAACTGCTGTGGCAGACACATAATCCCAGCTACAGATGCTTTGAGATGTACCTGGTCTGGCATGGGCTTATCCATGGCCACAAATGCTTTGGGGTGTCTTGCCTCCATATGGACTAATCCATGGGACACAGTCCCTTTGACTCGAGTTCACACTGGAGTTCCAGCCTGTCCAGTACAGCAGCACAGACACAGCAGTGATACCCTGGCCACCTGCCAGCTCAGGCACATCGCCACTGCTGTTATCAAAGTGTTCGCAGGCACAGCACAGTAAGATGATAAGTAGTACAGCAAGCAGCAAAATTAAAAAGCAGTCACTAAAGAGCACTAGACTTTAATATACAGTAAGGCAAGCAAGCTCCATGGCAAGCACAGGAGCCTTCCAATTAACAACTAAACAGCAATAACAGCTATCAATTCTATTTAGCGCATTCCAGTCAAATCTGTTGTTATCTCAAACCCTTGAAGCCCCACACTGGGTGCCAAAAGGACTGTCATCATTTAACCCCAGCAGGAAACTGATCTCCACACAGACACTTGCTCACTCCCCGCCCTGGTGGGACGGGGGAGAGAATCAGAAAAGTATGAAAATTCATGGGTTCCAATAAAGATGGTTTAATAAGTAAAGAAAAACCACACACACAAGCAAAGCAAACAAAGGAATTCACTACTGCCCATTGTCAGGCAGGCAGGTGTTCAGCCACCTCCAGGAAAGCCGCCGTCCATCACATGTAATGGTTACTTGGGAAGACAAATGCCATCACTGCAAATGTACCCCCTTTCCTTCTTTTTCACCCAACTTTACATGCTGAGCATGATGCCATATGGTATGGAAAACCCCTTTGGTCAGTTGGAGTCAGCTGTCCTGTCTGTGCTCCCTCTCAGCTCCTTGTGCCCCCCTCCAGCCTGCTCGTTGTTGGGGCGGTGTGAGTAGCAGAAAAGGCCTTGGTGCTGTGCAAGTGCTGCTCAGCAATAACTAAAATATCCCTGTGTTAACACTTTTTCCAGCACAAATCCAAAACATAGCCCCATTGAAAAAAATTCTCTCTCAGGCAAAATTAGCACACCTACTTTCAGCTTTTGAGTGATGAGAAATACCTACCCTGTAAAAACCAAACTAAAACAAACAAAATAGTTGTCTTGATTATAACAGGTGTTTAACGGTTATGTTTGGTTGTGGATATCTATTTACTATAAATACTAGGTTCTTGACACTTCATCTTATTTCTTGTTTTTACTGTTCTTTGAAATCTTGATTTGCATCTTTGTAACTGTTCCAAAATTTTGCAACTTTATAGCACTGATACTATTTTTGCTATATAAGGACATAACATCTGGTTGTAGCTGTAGGTTCCTTACTACTACTTGCACTAGCATAAAAAAAACCATTTGATCTGTGTCTGCTTCTTTTTCTATGCTTTGTTTTCCAACAGTATTAAGACTTCAATAATAGTGCAGGAAGGGTTTCTTTGTGAAGATAAAATACCTAATACAGATATTTAACACATATATTTAACATGTATTTAATGAATATAAGTAGTAGTAGTAACTAAAATAATCACTGCAGCGATGCAGAGTTGTTATTCACCTACAATTTGAACTTTATGATGAACATTTAAAACCTTTTAGAAAAGAATGTAAAATACTAAAAACTAAAGTAATTTCTAACACAACAGTGTAGCTAATTTCTTCATATAATTAGCTTGATATCTAGAATCCAGCAGACATTTGATATGATTTTATACTTATGATTTTTTTACTTTACCATGATTCTTTTTTTCTATTACAATTACTGTTGTACTTGCCATTAATCTTCTTTTTATCATTTCTTGATATGTGGGTATTGACAGCAAGAATTTGACAAAACACTGCGACTTTTTTTTTTTAATGAGTTCAAAGATAATATTATACTTCAAAATAGTTTCAAATTAGAGGTTTTAACAGTGACAACAGTGACCATGAAACACAGAATTTAGATGCATAGATGGCCTCTTCTTCGATTGCAAATCTTAGTGCCAAAGTGTGGGATACCATGCAGTGGGCCAACCGCCTCGCAGCCCGTTCCCTCCCCAGCCCAGCTGAGCATGGTGCATGGTGCCATGGTCGACCACTTTGGGCCAGACAAGGAGCAGCTGCCCAGGCCCAGACACCGCCCGGGGACACAGCGCGGCCCAGCCGCTCGGGGATAAGTTTTCATGTCGCTCCAAGCATGACACTGAATTCCCCCCACCCCAGCTCAGGCTGTCCTGGGCCAGTACACAAAGAAAAAAGACACAGAAACATTGAATGTCACAGAGTGGTTTGTATAGGAAGGGAACTTCTGAAACAATCTGGTTGAACTCCTTGCTATGGTCAGAGGCATCTGTTACTAGATCAGGTTGCTCGAAGATCTTTCCAACTTGATGTTGAACACTTCCAGGAATGCAGCCTCCACAATTTTGTGGGGCAACTTGTTTCAATGTCTCACCACTGTAATCATAGACAGTTTCTTCCTCATATCCAATCTAAACCTAGCCCCTTTATGTTCAAAACCGTTGTCCCTTTTCCTGTCTCTACAGGCCTTGGTAAAAAGTTTCTTTCCGTCTTTATTATAAGCCTTAAGTCATGATAGGCCACATTGTAGTCTCCCTGAACTGAGCAAGCATACAGGAGTGGCTGGAGAGCAGTCCTGCAGAAAGCTGTCTGGTGGTGCTGGCTGCTGGCAAGCTCAATGAGTCAGCTGTGTGCCCTGGCAGCCAAGAGGGCAACCCGCATCCTGAGGGGCATCAAACAGCATAACTAGCTGGTCAAAAGAAGTGATTATCTTGATGTATTCAGCATTGGTGTGACCTCACCTTGAACAGTATGTGCAGTTCTGGGCTGCAACAATTAAGAAGGATGTGAAGGTCTTTCAATGTATGCCCCAGAGGAGGGCAACAAGCTCGTGAAAGGACTAGAAGGCATGTCCTATAAGGATCAGCTGAAGTCTCTGGGTTTGTCTGGTTTGGAGAAAAGGAGGCTAAGGGTTGATCTCTTTGCTCTCTACAGCTTCCTGAGGAGGGGACGTGGAGAGGTGAGGTGCTGATCTCTTCTCCCTGGGATCTGTGATAGGACATGTGGGAATGGTTCAAAGCTGGCTAAGGGAGGTTTAGGCTGGGCATTAGAAAGCATTTCTTTACCAAGAGGGTGATCAAACACTGGAACAGGCTTCCTAGAGAGGTGGTGGATGCCCCAGGCCTGTCAGTGTTAAAAAGGAATTTGAACAATGTCCTTAATAACATGCTTTAACTTTTAGTCAGCCCTGAAGAGGTCAGGCAGTTGGACTAAGTGGTCATTGTAGGTCCTGTCCAAATGAACTGTTCTGCTCTGTCCTATCCTATCCTATCCTATCATCTACTCTCTCCGTCTTTCTTCAGAGGAGAGATGTTTTTGTCCTCTGATCATGTTCATGGCCCTTCCCTAACATGTCATGTCTTGTACTAGGGACCCCAGAGCTGAATGCAGTACTGCAGGCAGGGTCCCCTTGAGAGAGGAGCAGAAGGGTAAGGGTCACCTCCTTCAGCATTCTGGCCACGCTTCTTTTGATGTAGCTCAGGATACAATTTGCTTTCTGGGCTGCAAGCACACATTGCTGGCTCATATCCAATTTTTCATCTAGCAGTACCTCCAAGTACTTCTCCCCAGGGCTGTTCCATACAGGGTATCAACGGCAACTCTGAATTGCGGAGCCTGTGAAAACTTACATGACCTCTTTTCCTAATTCTTAAGAAGTAATCTGTTGAATGTATTTTGAAAATAGATCAATCTTTGGTTTCTTAATTTTCTTCCATAACATAAAATAAAGCAGTGCTTGTCTGGTCAGGATATTTGCACAGAATCTACTCAGTCACTCTCACTCTCTATCCCCTGTATATATGTGTTTGTATACACATACATATATGTATATTTAGGTACATATATTTGAAAGAGTGATTCACAAAAAGCTGGAAACAAGAAATCTGCAAGTTATTTTGGCAGATATCAAAAGAATTTTACTGAGTTCTTTATTCAGATATTTGTACATGCAAAATCTTGTATAACAAAAGATATTTGGATAAATGCTACGATATTAAAAAAATAGTATCTCTTTTATCCAAATACGAACTGAGGATCTCTTACCTTTTACTGCACTGCAAGGCATTTACACTTTACTTAGTTACCTCTTTTATAAGAAAAAGATTTTTCTTAGCATCTAAAAATATTCTGGGTTGACAAAAATTAGATAAAATGCATAAAAAAATAGCTTCTAAGCAAAATGAGGGATTGTTTTTACACATTTTTTTAGCATTTCATATAGAATATTTTGTGTGTTCATCTGTAGAGGAATGAAGCTCAGTTAATTAGCATTGGGAATATACAACTGTGGGTTGGCTTCAGGGGCAGTGGGTTGGCCGATGTAGGTAAGGTACAGGTGTGACTGGTTAAGTTAAGTGGTTGAGAGCCAATGAAGAGAGAGACACCCTGGATGAAGTGAGATGAGGAGAAGGCAGCAGAGGGACTGGCAAGAGAGTATGCTGGTATGAGATGGTAAAAGACTTTGTTGCAGCTTGGTAGTTTGGAGAGTGCTGTGACAATTGGTGCTCCGTGTGAGGACTGAACTCATGACCTTCATCTGAACAACACATACCTTTAAGAGCTTATTTTAAAATGTGTCAGTTTAATGTGACCATTACAACATTTACAAGCCTGTAGTACTTTCAGTCTATAAAAGAAAATTTGAAAGCTATTTTAGCAAATCATTAATTTTTATTAAGAAATCGTTAGTTCTTGAGGGTAGCTTCTTATGTATTTGCCTGATTTATCATGTTTGTATAATGTGTCATTACACAATGATGACAAAAAATGTTGATAATTGTAAGTAAATAATTTGCTGAAATTGGTATCCCTGATATCCAAGATAAAGTTCCATGCTGACATTAATCTGAACTAAGATCTTTATACAGGTCTTTATTGCTGTAAGTAGCTGAAATTGCCATCCTTACCTTTGCTACCTTTTAATGCACAGTGGGGTTTTGTATATATTAAATTCTCAGTGGTGACCACTACTGAAAATAAAATCAGTTTCATTTAACACCAGAAACTTAAGCATCTAATCTTCATAAGTATCTAGCTGACCCTTTAGGCAGCAAAATATTTTCAGCTCTCCTGTACATTTACGACTACTTCTTCTTGACCTTCAACTATACTATTACATTCCAGCAATAGGATTGCAACTGAACCAGAACTACTGCAAATTTAGGAAATCATTGAAACACATAGGTAGTTCTCTCAGAGATTCAGGTTTGTTCACTTGCCTAAATATGGTTGCATATGCACACACACATTCGCATATGGGCATAAACATGAATAAGTGTTAGTAAATCATATTCTTGAAAATATTTTAGCAAATAATTAGTATTATTAACTGGCCAGTCAAATACACAACTTAATTTACAGCAAAGTGGCCTCTGAATAAAAGGTACCAGCCCCTCTGCCATTATTCCATACATCTCTACTCCTAAATAAAGCTGAATAAAATTTATTTGGTTATTGACTTCACAAAGATAAGAAAATTCACTTTCAGATGGACCAAATGGACTTGAGTCAGATTTAAAAAACAACATTGTTCAAAAGTCCTGAAAAGTTAAAATAGTTTTAAAGAAAAAAATAGATATAAATATATAAAGTTACATTTTCTAGGCAAGATTCATAGAAAGGAGGAAGAATAAGTACTAAGAATAATAATTCCAACCTTCTTTGGGAAAGTGTAGTTGTTGTCTAATCCAAGTCTTCAGAAGCTAACTTAATCTCATTTCTTAAATTACTGCCTCAGTTTATAAACTATACATTATTCTTAATTTACCCCCGACTCCTTGTGGTCTCCAGTGGATTTATTCTCCCTCATATGAAACTTTTCAGAAGAATTTGAAGTAAGTGTGACCTTTCGCAGGTAAGTCTCTGACCCATCAAAATATAGAATCTGTTTGAGTCGCTTATTATAAATGTGGGTAAAATGCTACAGACTTAAAGGGAAGGCTTTGACTTATCTCTAACAGAAAGTTTAATTTAATTAAAACCATTTTTTTTCTCAGCAAAACAGAAAACACAGTAGTTTGAAATGCTTTAAATATACTTTAATTTACATCCTTTTACATAAAGAACCCAACAACAACCCAACCCTAGATTTTTTTTGTTATTAATATTTTTGTATGTATAAAGGATTTATCAAGAATTTATTTATGCAATATTTGGGAGCGATCACATGCTGTTTGTGCAGTACCTGGAGTAAATTGTGTGTTTCTAGGAAAACCAGAATTGCCTCTCTTTGGTTTCTGCTTTCTACTTCAGTGAACAAAAGTTCATATATGATATCAATTCAGAGAAGTGTAAGGGACCTTTCTGAGAAAAGTCTTTGTTCATTGTCTGGGTGTCAGGTTGCATTATGCTAAACCTGTCTGTAATAAGGGGCATGCCCAAAGCCTCCCAGTGAGGGGCATGACCATAATTCTTTATACACCTGTCTGCAATGAGAAGTGTGCCCAAAGCTTCCCAAGGAGGGGTGGGCTCAAAGCCTCCCACATCTTAAATCCTGATCTGTGAAGAAAAGACCTGGTTAGATGAGCATGGAGGAAGTAAACAGTTCAGCAGAGAGTAAACTGGCTGCAAAGGTGCTCTGCTGCACATAGGCATATTCCAGGGCAGAACCTGGGTGGATAAGCAATTGTATGTTACCAGCATTTATGTATGTAATAAAGGATTTCACAAGAGGTCTGTGCCTTCGTATGCTACAGAGAAGGACCTCCAAAAGCTAATGTCTTAAAAAACTGATATAAATGTGCAGATAAATGAGGGACATACAGGATCAGTTCTAAGCATCAGGCCAATTTATTAACAATTATCAAGAATAGCACGTTCTCTTTCATTCTGTCACTCTGGACATTTAATTAGTTCCTGTGTACGGGAACATACTTCCACTACATAATCAATAAATTACAGTATATCATCTTTAGTTATATTTCCTCAGGAGTCAATTAACGTTATAGTATTACATTCTCTACCATTGAGAGTCTACAAATTCAATTCTCTCTCCTTCAAAGCAAAAAGCCTTGGGTTTGTGTTTTCCTGAAATGGGTTATTTAACCCTTTTCTGCTCCATGAATTGAACAAAATGGATTAATATTTTCATTCATTCACTATCCTTTGTTTTGAAACTGTGATTCCACAGTACTTCAAAGAAAGATTGTTGAACTTGAGTGAGACTGGTGAACTCAATGCCCACTCCTAAATCAGTACTTATTTAAAAAGATGGGGAAAAAAATATCTTTCCAAATATCAGAGTAAGAGGTCTGCCAGACCACTGAATCCTGAGAAAATCTAAGCATAAGTTGGCTGCGCTGTGAAGATTATAAGGTAGCAAAGTAACATACAATCATTAGTCAAGGTAGGCTTTATGTCACCCATAGTTAAGTAAATATAAATGCAAAAGTATATAATTGCTTTGTTCTATGCTTCTAAGGAATGAAGTGATATCTCCAGTAATTAGTTATTACCAACAGTATAATGTATCTGATCTCTTCATAGTAATGTAGAGAAGTTTTGCTAACTTCATTTTACAGGCAATGCAAAGAAACCAAAGGTAATTCTATTTCACATGTATCAGAGATTCTGTGTTTAAGTATTAGTAAAATAAAATTCTGAGACAATAAAAAATCTTGCTGCAAGTCTACACTAGTCAACATTTATGGGTTTAGTTTGGTTTGGTTTGATTTTAGCATATTCCTGCAGTTCAGATATTCCTAGTGTGTAAAAGAGTATGGTTATATGTGTGTTTGTCTCTCTATGTAAATATCTTTGGGTGATTTTCTATAAAGATACCTCTTCAGATTTTCACTGATACCTTGGACAATTATAGTGAAATAAGACTATCATAGTATCATAGTGCAGTTCGGCTTGGAAGGCACCTTTAAAGGTCATCTAGTTCAACCCCTCTTCAATGACCAGGAGCACCTTCAACTAGATCAGGTTGCTCAGAGCCACATCCAAGCTGGCCTTGATTCTTTCTAGGGATGAGGCAATCTAACACCTCTCTGGGCAACCCATTCCAGTGTTTCACCACTGTCATTAAAAAAAAAAAAAAAAAAAAAAAAAAAAAAAAAAAAAAAAAAAAAAAAATCTTCCTTATATCTAGTCTAAATCTACCCTTCTTTAGTTTAAAACCATTACCTCTTGTCCTGTCGCAACAGGACCTGCTAAAAAGTTTGTCCCTATCTTTCTTATAAGCTCCTGTTAAGTATTGAAAGTGGGGTCAATAAGGCCTCCCCAAAGCCTTCTCTTCTCAAAGCTAAGTAACCCCATCTCACTCAGCCTTTCTTCAGAGGAGAGGTGTCCCATCCCTCTGGTCATCTTTGTAGCGGAGTAGTGGAGCCCTTTTGCATCATATTCCATTGAATATTGGAAAATTGCTTAAAAGATTTCTTACTTACATCATCTCATAGTAACATTGCCCCTACGAACCTGGTCCATTACTCCTCATACTGGCAAGCAACAAGTCCCAGATGAAGGTGCAAGCAGAAAACACATGACATAATAAAAAATACTGCATCTCAGGGGACTCTGTCCAAGGTTCTGAAATCTAGGCATTCTTACTTTTTCTGGTTTTCACCTTCCTGTGGATGTTTACATTATAAAATTCCTAGTGCTGAGAAGTAGACTTCTCCAATTTGTCTGAATTTCTGCAAGCAAATTCAGGAGAAAAAAAAATCATATTTCTAAACATAGACAAGTAATAACAAGCAATTACAATTTAATCATAATATTTATATGCTTCCTTGCTATCTGCTTTATTTGAAATTAGATGACTTCTTTCCTCAATTTCAGTTCCATATAAGCAATTAGTCTACCTTTTAAAATCCAATTATCTTAAATGATAAACCAGCTTATTATTGTGTTTCGATTTTATACATTGATAATTGTTGTAATAAAAATTGTATGCAATACTTGGATGATGCAAAGAAACATGAACTAAATGTTGCAGAATGAAGCAAGTATTTCTTATTTTCAGTCAAGCAGAAATTGGTTTCAAATTTTACCTGGGTGTATTGGCAACACAAAGGTAAACAGAAGTTTTCTGATAGAATCATATTACTGAAACATGGAACAAATACTGAAAGGCAGAATAGTTTCTGCTGTGAGGAAAAATTTACAGATTTTCTATTTTTCTTGTCTGTCGTCTTTCCTTCTCATTAAAAAAAAAAGAAAAAAAAAGAAAAAAAAGTAAAAGTGTAGAGGCAGATAACTGAATAATGGGTGGCTAGATACCTGCTTCCCTTCAGATAAATGGACAGCTGGTGAAAATAATGAAAATGTTTCTATCAGAATGAAATATAGAATAAATGATATCACAACCACTGAAACAACCCATACAATAGTTTTTAGTTAACTATGTGCAGTGTTTGATTCTAGTATACTGCACCAAACAGTTTGGAACTCTGAAAGAACTTTAAAGGGTGTACCTCTATGTGAAGAGAATAATTTACAGGCATACATTTGGCAGCCTTTGGAATTTAAAGAAGTTAGCAACATGGCTGTAAGTACTTGGATGGAACATTGTGAATACAGTAGATAAAGCTAAAGTATATAATTATATCCCAGTAGTAAAAAGCAAAACAACTATAGCAATCCAGCCAACTCCTGATATATTCTGTTTAAAAATCTAATTTGTGGGAACCAGGTACTTGTATGAAGCACACATTAAATCTCACACAATATCACTGTATGTCTTGTTCTATCACACTGACGTTTCGTGTTGAAACTGATTTAATTGAAAATTATCTGTTTGCTTCAACAAATTTTCGCATTGTATCTTACTGATACATTTCACTGTTTGAAAATATATTAAATGATATAATAATGAAACTATAAAATAATTTAGCTATGACAAGAAAAATGGTGGTAAGTGGATTGACAGAAGATGTATTTATATCATACTGTTCTCATCTTACATCATGCTATCAACTCAACCCTATGAAAATAAAACATGCACAATACTGACAAATTTGACATACATTCAGTGTTTAAAAAGTTAGTAGTTACAATTATGTATTACCTGGGTGGTATTTATAAATTTTGAAAATTACTTCTTGACAAGTTAAGCACCACTTTCATTTTACAATGAGTTACATTACTTTGTGTGACAACTTAAAAGTTTTCAAGACTTAAGGTCTGACATAACAGTTTTACATGTTGCTAACTTTGCTTTTGTAAGTAAAGTCTTCTTACTTTACTCTTCAACATGGCA
The DNA here is from genome assembly GCF_017639655.2 of Falco naumanni. Classification (NCBI taxonomy): domain Eukaryota; kingdom Metazoa; phylum Chordata; class Aves; order Falconiformes; family Falconidae; genus Falco; species Falco naumanni. The sequence goes on along the minus strand of NC_054055.1, from coordinate 99,938,280 downwards.
GGAAATAAAGAATTCCATGTTCTCCCTAAAGAAGAGTAAGTATTTCAGATATTAAAGTTCCCAAAAAGCAACATCTTCTTAGCTACAGCTTTTAGCAAAATATATGTTAAAATAATGTTATGAAAACTATATACATGTAATTAATTCTCAGCAGTTTTTTTTTAAACCTGAAATATTTATGAAGAAGACAATCTTACATTATTAAGGGGGACAAGGGGAGTGGTTTAACAAGGCTAATCTGATAGGTTTCTAGAGATGGAGTGCCCAGGCATCTTTTATGAAACAATATCAAAAAACACACAAATGAAAAGAAAATTAATTTATTGCAAGGGAAAAAAAAGCCTAATTTTGTAAAAGAAACATAAACAACTATTGTATTGCAGTGGCAAAACTGTATGTGAAGCCTTGTAAATTTCTTTCTGTATGCTTCTTATGAAACCAAGGACTTTCTCCATAATCCACTGCTCAACACAGAGAACAAGAAAGAGTTAAATATTATTTTTGTTGTGGTGGTTTAACTTCAATATATAGTGTCATACATTTTTTTTTCTGAATGCATAGAATCTGAAATAAGCCAGGGAGGTCCTTCAAGGATTTCAGTGCCAAATACTAACTACTTAATTATGGCACATGCACAAATGTTGTTGTTGTTGTTGTTATTACTGTTATTACTACTTCAAGGTTAAAATTTAACAAAAGCAACACCACATTTTTTTCCTAGAATAACATAATGCATCAAGGGCCCATCAGTTTTGAAGTACATGCTCTAGTGCCCAAAAAATTTATGTTCCCACCCTCCAAACTATTCAATATATATATATTTAAATATAAACAAAGCAACATTACTCTTACTCTTATTCTCATAGTTAACTGAATATATTTCAGTTAAAAGGGTCTTCTTGATATAAGTTATGATGTAAATTCATCCTGAAGAATTCAAGTCTGACAAAGCAGTTGTTCTATAACTTAAACTATAGGACTGTGATTTAATGCTTGTTATGCTACTACAGCTGTAATAAAATAGAGCATATCTAGGAGGGAAAAATAAGCAAAAATCAGAATGTATATCTTTGGACCTTGCTGAAAAGATAATATTAATCTGTATAATTATATCTCCAGCTATAACTACAATACTCTGATAAATATAACAGGTATCCTTGTGCCATCCTTTTAGACATCTGCTTGGTATGGCCCTTGGGATCTCTCTTGTTGGTGTCTGCAGTCTGAGAAGCAATCGTTGCACCTTGCAGAACCTGGTCACATCACATTACACACACTGCAGCAGCTTTTCTGTCTTGCAGTCTACAAAACAATAATATTGTACCATAATTTGTACCTTAAAATACCTTTGATAAAAAAAAAAAGAAAAAAGAAAACAAAATAAATAAAAAAAGGAAAAAAAAATCATAAAACAAACCAAGAAAAAGGTATATTTCCCAAACAGGTTGTAGCATTAGTCCTATAAAAGGACTAAATAAAAGTGGAAATAGCAGAAGAAAACATGTTTGAAGGCTAATGTCTACCAGTTTGGGAGTGCACAGAGGCAGTTTTCAGCATCTGCCAGGGGTCACAGCACAGTAGCAAAGTCTAATTGCTTTTGATTCTTCCATTCCCTTTACTAATGCTGAAGAAAATGCAGTGAGAAATTTTGTTTGCTTATCAGTCTGGCCACTCTTAGGCTACAACAGTGAGATGTGAGAGACCCTGAGTGAAAACAGACTGGGAAACATTCACCACCAAAGCACATAAAAGATGTGTTGCTGATTTTTGAATTTTGAAATGCTCTGTTATTACTGGTAGGGGTGCTTTTAGACTATTACATGCTATCTTTGAGAGTATCCAAATAGAAACAGGGCCTGAATTAGCATATAGGTGATATTGTGCAAAAAACATTGTCAGAGATTTTTTTTTTACAGATAATTTCTATTTATTTCCCCTATACAAACCCTGGCGGAACCAAATATCGTAGAATTGTAGAATTATAGAACAGCTCAGGTTGGAAAGGACCTTGAAAGAGCTCTAGTCCGACCTTTTGTGGAAAAGGGAGCCTAGATAAGATCATCTAGCACCCTGTCTAGTCACTTGTTATAAAACTTTGGTGATGGACACACTACCACTGGAGAGGCTGTGCCAGTGACTGTTCTTGCTGTAAAAAATGTATTTCCTGTATCAGGATGAAACGATTTATGGTGCAGCTTGTGCCCATTGCCCCCAAATAGTTGGTTTGTTGTGGTTTTTTTCTCCCCTCAGATACAGTACTTTAATGGAAGAGCAGAGGGTTTTTTTGCTGTAGCCAAGTTTAAGTTTAGATTTGGCTCTTTCATTTCAGATCATGTCTTTAAACAAAATTCTGACCAGAGTAGAACTGAGTATTCATGTAGGCTTCTGCCATGCAGGTCTCATTTACAGTTCTAACAGATACACCACTTAGTTAAAATCACAAGTTAAACAATGGTAAAATATGTTTTTTTCTTAAATATATTTGAGGAAGGAATAGCTAAACAATGAATTATTCAAAGGGAATTCAAATATCTGGGCAAATATTTAAACCTAGTTGCTAATGACTACTGGAAAGGGAGCTTTATTCATTGTTTTTCCATTTATTCCATGATTTCCATTATTGAATTTTTAGTAATTTATGTGTGGAATATATTCCATTATGCTTTTAAGTTGTAAGTAATGAATTTCCTACAGTATTCACATCTATCTGCTGTATTATGAACACAGTTTTATAAATAACATCTTAAGACTATGTCAATCTGAAATAATTACATGATTGTAATGTTTAAGGATCTTGCTACCTGAATCCTGATTTTCTATTAACGTTTCAAGTAACAGTTTGTGCTTATAACTTGTTTGAAAGTGGTTTAGTAGTTCTTTAGCCCTACAGATGAGATGTAATGCATGTTTCAGTGTGCAGTATGTTTGTCTGTCTCATCATACAAACAATTATTTTATTTATAAAAATTATATTTGAGCTATCATCAAACCCAGTATATGTTCTAATGGAAATAAAAGACATCTGTGAACTGGCTTACTATAAAATATTTAATAACATTTTAACATTTTAATCATTTTTTTTTTTTTTTGTCAAAGGATAGTAGCACTGACATTTCTTAAAGCTTTGGTAATCATGAACCATTACTTTGAGTATGCAATGCATGCATTAAGTTCCATTAGCATAATAGTTAGAGGGGTAACCTTGTCTGTATGGCACAGCACTAAACACCAGGAAATATCAGCAATTTTGTCATAGCCTTTCTGTGTGTTTTTACACAGATCACTTTTGTAGCTTTTCATTCTGCAGGACTTTCATTTCTGGTTGTTATGAATCCCTGAGATGATGTTACAGAAAAGTAAAATACAGATCCAGATATGAGAGAACCTTAAACTGTCTGCAGCATGGATTCCTTCAGCAGCATTACATTTCTTTTTTAAAATCCTGCTTCATTTCCTTTTAAGTTAAATTGTGTTTAGATATATACATATTTATAAAGACACTAGTGTTTACTATAAACAAGTATTTTTTTGAACGAACTGACAATACAGTTTCTAATTTAATTTGGCTTCACTGAAGGTAGGTTTCAACTTTCTGTCTAGCAACTAGGTAAAGATTGTCTATATTACTTTGTTTCATCAGCCCCACAACCAATAGTCTCTTCAGACCGGGTCCAACCTTGCCAGCCATGGTAGACTGTCTGCTGACAACAGGAGACATTCAACATGAGTAGTGTCATCTCGTACCTATATTGCCTCTTTGTGTTCTGTATAATGTACAGTTCTAGATTACCAAACCTGTCACTCTAAGCCATTGAATCTGGTTCCTCAACAAGGATCCTGTCATAGAGGTGTGAGGAGAAAGGACTTTTCTCTGCTCTTCCACTGTGAGCTCCTGTTCCTTCATCCTCGCTTCCATTTTCCTCATGCTAAATGCATAAGTATACCATCTGACAATCTGTCTGAGGTTCTTCAGTTCAAACTAGGAGGCACCACATAGTTCTGCCTGCAAAACTCCTCATCCCACATTGCATCTAATATGGCACTCTGTTTTCTGCACAGGCTAGAAAAGCCTTCCTTCCTTCAGGCCTCTGCTCTTGGTGCAAAACTGGGGGTGGGGCACAAGGTATCAAATGATGAATAGACTGAAAGTGTTCATTTATGCCCATTAAATTAAAACGTTTCAGATTAACATTAACATTATATGTTAATGGTTTGGAGAGAGCACTTTTCAGCGGCACTTAAGAGATTTTCTGAATGGTCTTATATCCATCATTAGTTATGCTAAGAAACCTAGGAAAGCTTAAACAATGGATTGTACATAGTCTTGTTTTGAGAGTCCAGTTTCACAGGAAAGCTAACAAAGAGCTAACTACAGGAAAATTAATCACAGGAAAGCTAATTATGTGAAAGGTAAAGAAGAGATCAAGATCTTTTCCTTGGCCACCTATGAACTTCCCCAGTAACCAAGAAGCCATTAACTGAACAATAATAATTGATAGTCCACTCATAAACTAAAAAGTACATCTAATCTAAACATTTAGAAAGTCAGTTTGATCATCAGAGGTTCTGATGATGTACAGTGCTTTTATTTACATTAGAACTTTGAAGATAGTTCTTGTATCATTGTTACCTTATTTAAAGCCTGAATTTGTTTAGCTTCAGCTTCCTGCCAGCCAATAAGCCTCATTACATTTTCTCTGCCTGATTAGATAACCTTTTCCTATTAACATCCTTTAAGTGCTTGAAAGCTGTGATCGAACCACCTGCAAACTTTTTTAACAAGAATGTCCAGTTTTAAACATCAGGGGAAAAAAATAAGTGTCAGTAATTCCTATGACTGTTCCTTCTCATCTTTAATGTTTCACAGCTGTTTAGAATTGGAGATGTTAGAAACAAAACAAGTGATCCCATTTTGATCACATAGAGTAGTAATGAATTTTTCCTCCTGTGAAGTTACATTCTCATTCATAAATCTGAGAATAGGACCAACTACTATGATAATAATATCACACAGGAAATTTGTGTTCGGCTGATTTTCCTAATGACCACAAGTCCTCTGCAAGTCACTTTGTCAGAGATAAGGTTGTTGTACAGAAAATATAGCTCGTAATTCATTAAGTTTACATGCGACTGTATTGGGACAAACTTTTTCCCCCTGAAAACAGTTTACTACATAACTCAGAGCACTGTGTTATTAATTTGGCCATATTACTGGGTGCATGCATCACCTCCAAATATAGTATGTGGACTCTTTTCTTTCCTGTCATTATTAAAAATAATTAATGAATGGTGAAAAACCAACATATTAAGACCTTTTAAAATGTCATGCTTTTAGTTATGCTCTATGTTTACATTAAGACGAAAGTTATTTAGTAATTTTTAATTCACATAGGCAGTGTTATTTTAAGTTCCATTTTGTTTTTTGTTGATATGTGATGGGCACCAGATCAAGTACCTTGTGATAGTGGAAGTGAATTACATGATCCTTATTATTATTATGAAAGAAATGTTCAATTTTATCAAAAATCTTACCAAATTAGTTATAAAGGATTTTTTTCATAAACTATGCTCACTGAAATAATTTTCACTAATGTCTTTTAATTTTTTATTCATCTTTTCATTTGTAAGCTGTTCCTTATTTTGTACAAGATCTAGCAATCCGATAATTAACTGAATTGTCTCTGTAAGCATTTTCAAATATTGCAACATTAGCAGTCTTCCAACTGTGTAGAACTCTTCTACTGTCCTATGACTTATTGAAAACCAATAACAAGGATTCAACTGATTCTTTTGAAGCTCTGAAATGTGAATTATTTTACCAGTAAGAACGTAATGAGACAAAATAGCACATCGGATAATGGCAGATCATAGAGGAGGGTTTAAGAGGGATGTTTGTTGGGAAGTTTGTTGGTGGCATTTTTTTGGTTGGTTGGTTCTTTTTGAATTTTTTTCTATAAAGGAAACGAGTAGGTTCATGTCTTTGTCAGGAACTGAAAAGATTATAATCTGACACAAATTATGTGTCAAAAAACCAAACCCAAACCAAACGGTAAAAAAATATAGCAATTGATGCAGATTTTTAGATTGAATTAGTTGCCTCATAATCAGTAGGTGTTCTGCTGCTGACTTCCATCAAATAGGAGTCTATTCCTTTATATAGTAAGATTTTGACATGTGAGACAATTCATTTCTCTAGAAATATTGGGGGCTGGGAGTGGGAGGGGGGAGCATGTGTAGCACTTTCATGTATTCTTTGTTCTCCAAATTCTGAAACAATTTATGTTGGGACCTGTAAAAGGCCTGGGAAGAAGCTATACACATTTCATACTGGAACTGTGAATCCTACTTATCAGAGACATATTTGTGTTTGCATTGGTTTGGTTGTGTTTTGATTTTTCAAGAATACAGAACAGAGATATAACTCTTTGTGTTGCAGAGATATTTCCTTCTCATATATTTACTTTGCAAAATTATTTTAATAATTCAGTCAGTTATACATTTCTTCAAAGTAGTATAGATTGTTATAATACTGAAAAATTATCAGTGAACTTATTCTTATACCATTACAACTCAATGAAAAATTTATTCTTGATGCCTCAGTTTTCAGGTTGATTTCAAACTGCTTAATAATGAGAAGAGAGAATTTAAATTATAATGATAAGTTCTATGGGCAAAATTTAATAAGTGTTTCATAAGACCACTACTAATAATTATACCCAACCAGCTATCTATAGCTGGTGCTCAGTTTAGTCATTATTTGTCTAATCTAACATAACTGCTTTGAAAAGAATCAGTCAGTAACTGTTGTTAAAAGGAGTTTCTGAAATGTACAAATATGTTTAATAAGCTTCATACAGAAGGGATTATTTTCTGAGATTTTTACTAAACACACACAGAAAACCAAGATATTTTATCTTAAGATAAACGGCTATTTAGCCACAACTTTTAAAAAAAAAAAAAATCTCTATCATTTCCTTGAAAACAGAAAAGGGTATGAAAGGACAAAACCCCCTAAACTATTTTTGCATTTAGTGTCTATTTCCTTGCAGTGTCATGAAAAAAACCCCAAACAAACCTATATTTTGAGATTGAGGTGAGTGGAAACTGTATAATGGAATTGACGGTCACAACAGATGATTAAGTAGTTTTATTGCCAGTGGGAAGAGAGCTGTGTAGTGTCAAAATGAAACAGCACTAAAACTGAAAACAAAAGCAATAATAACATGACTTACGACCACGTTCCTGTGCTCCATTTCAATTCGGTTAAGTTAAGCCGTCCTTGGATAGTCCTCATTCCAAACCTAAAAATCACTAAGGCTAGTCTGACAAGCCTAGAAAGAAATCAATTCATAAGGAAATGATAGTTTATATAAAAAAATCAAATTGTATAAAAAGTGTATAATTGCATTATATTAATTCAAAGCTACATTTGTCACTAGAAAAAGTCTTTGCAAATTCAACTAAACTATAATCTTGTTAAGTTCAAGATAAATGTATATAATTATTTTCTCACTTTGAAATAATGCTTTAGTTACAAAATCCAAGTATGACCAATTTGGAAAGTTTTGCTTTAAGCAAAGTTAATTCCTATTGGTTTCTAAGTAATTTCCTTAAAATAGTCATCCAAAATTAATTTAGAAAAAATGAAGACTCAACCAGGCCATTGAACAGACTATTAATATCTCAGGATATTTGGCATCTGTCCAGAGCCAGGTTCCAAAACTTAGCAAATATGTGTATATGTTTTCAGAGCTAATTGTTGGCCAACCACTTAACTATGGTTACATGTAAATCTTATTAAGCTAAATGCAATTTAAACACATACTTATCTATATTGTATATAATAGATTTTAATATTAATAATAAAGAGAGTCTAGGTGTTTAAATTATTCCAAGTGAAACTTTAACTTCCTAATATAATCATAATCACTGAGCAAAATTATTTTGCTTCTCTTGAATAACTTTTCTTGGTTGTATCTCATCTAGTTTAGAAGTTGTGATTCATGATAACAATTCTGAAATGGTGTGACCCCCTTGATTTTACTATGGAATAGAATTGGCCCTGAGCAATCTCAGTTGTTCCTAGGGTACAAGCAGATTTAAATAACTAGTTTTTCAACTAGAGCTTTGAAGAGAAAGAAGATATTTGTTGGGGAGCAGAAATCAACAGAAACAAGAGTATTTCCAAGCCGACAGCCCCATGAAAGGTGCAAGGCATGGAAGAGCCTCAGGTTTTTCCCCTCACAGCCTGACAAAGTTTCTCTATTCACACTGTTTCCCCAGTGCAGTGATCGATTTTAGCTGCAGACCTACACAGAGTATGGGCTCTGAGCACAGGAAAGGAGGCTGTGTCAGTGATGGGGCTGAGCCAGGCACTTTTTAATGCTCTTGGCACAACATGCAGCACTTAAGTGGGGGTGAAAAGTGGTGGAGACAGCTTCCATTAGAAGTTGGTCCAGGGACCTTACTCTGTTTCTATAGAAAAATTTTCAACCTCTCATCTGTTTGTGGATTAACAAGGGAATTAGATTTGAAGCTTGGAATTTTCTTTTTGCTTAGCTCCTGTGTTATGTTCCCCCAGCATCTAGGATTTGAGAGATTATATAACTTTGCCTTCAACAATATTTTTGAAATATTTATGGATCTCATTTGTGGGATTATATCTTTGCCTCTAGTAAAGCAATTTGTTTAATTTTAGAAGAAGGCAGGAAGATCAGAAAAAATGCAGGCAAATGAAACTGTGAATAATAATAAAATGTATTTAATTAGGTAACAAGATGGGAATAGCATACTGTAAACTCTCTTAAGTAAAAAATGACAAGAAAAACTCACGGAGATTTCAACCTAATTTTGGTCTAACATCATGTAATAGCTCTTACTCTTATGCCTATGCATGTCTTGCTCTCTTCTTAATTATTTTGATATAGCACTGAAGAATCTTATAATTGTTAAAGTGCTAGTTGATATTTTCACACACACACAGAATTAATAATAATTAAAAAAAAAAAAAAAAAAAAGAGGGAAGGGGAGAAGAGGAGAGGAGGGGATGGGATGGGAGGCTGAACAACTTGATCTAATCATGCCCAAGAAAAAATACAGTGAGTTTTAAAATAATTTTGGTTAGAGGAGATATCTGGAGGTCATCTGTTTCTACTTCTGTTAAAACCAGTGCCAGATTTTTGAAGAATGGGAATCCTGGTCAACTGTATATCAAAGATGAATACTGCCAACTAATGATATGAAACAGGGATTATTCTCTTGATCCAGTTGCTTTTGCAACTGCTAATTAACTGGCCATGGTCTGTTAGTGGAATCTCCAGTAAAGTTATGATGTTCACTTCCATATTTAAATACTCACTCCTACTTACACCTGAAGTTTGTGTTATACTCAAACAGAAGTGGGTTTTGGTTTTGTTTTTTGTTGTTTGTTTGGTTTTTTTTCTGAGCTAAATCTGTTTTAGAAAGAAAATGAAAAGCTGCAGTCCATTTTAGAATTATACATATGACAATTTTTAGATACTTAAAGAGAAATAACTTCAAAAAAATTGACAACAGATGCAGTCATTTGAAAGCAGAACTGAAAAAATGCTTCAATGATTTTCAAGAACAAGCAGTAGAGAAAATTCCTGTCTAAAAGCTCTATACAATCAAACGATAAAGCTTGCAACACTGCATGAGCAGGAAGACTCTATCATCTTGTTAAGTGCTAGATGTGTAACTATTTTTAAAGATAAATCTGCCAGAATCTGTGTAGAATCATTTGGAGCAGGCTTCCCATCAAAGTGCAAGGTTTCAGACTAGCCCGGACATGCAACTTAAAACAGTATATTCCTTAAATTATTGTTGAAATAGCTGTAAAACCCCAGAGTGTGCAAGGTTCAAGCTGAGATGAATTAGCTGTGCAAAAGATAGAAACTGTAAAGATTAAAACAGTTCTTGACAGATTTTTTTTTTTTTTAATACAACGAATGCTAAACAAATAGAAGTTTGCAGAAATTATTGAAAGAAATAATATGACTATTGAAAACAGGTGTAGTCTTCTGGTAGTTAAAGTGTTTTAAAAGTATAAACAAAGTAAAAACAATTTAAAAAGAAAAAAAAAAAGTGCTCAATGCATAGAATTTCCTTTACTGAACATCAAACATATTTTTTTTTTTCTGGTATGATATAAATTGGTGCCATTTTGAAGCAATTTCATATCAATTAAAATGGAATCAGAAAGTAAACTACAAAACAGAACGTGCTGCTTTATTTGCAATAGCAGTTGTGATCTCATTTTAGTTGACACAACAAGATAGTACAGCAAGCTTGAGGTGTCAAACATTACATTTTGGGTTCTCATCTATTATACAGGGAAGATAAAGCACAGTATTACTGTGAAATACTGTATTACACATTTTAAAATGTTAATCAGTGTTAAGTTTTGAAGAAAGGGCAGGGAAAGGAAATTGTCACATTTCAGGTCTAACAGTCGTGTTAATGGCAGAGTGAAATAAAACTGGATTTGATACAGAATGAAGATTTGCATGTCAGGATTAACACGTTATCATTTCAATGTCAGGTTCATGTGGCATTTTTCAGGATCACTTAAAGTAATTGTTTATTAAGGATGTTTTTGTGGATGTGTGGCTGAATAAATATGAATAAAATTTAAATTAAAATTCATCATTGGCATGTTGCATTTCTCATCTTAGTTGTATTTAAAAACAGTGAAGGTAAACAGAGGTCACATACTTTTTTCTATATTATTTGAGACTTTTTTAATTAATGCCATTCTTTGTCACATTATCATTTCTTCACAAAACTCAGTTTCAAATAATAACCCATATATTCTTAATCTTTCACATATATATTGAGAATATCACATGCGATCTTTGAACAAAATGAGAAGACCTGAATGACAATGTCTGATTAACACCTATACATTTGTCTTGCAAAACACCATTAACTATGTGAAACTTGTTCAAAGTCCTGTGTAATTTCAAAAGTTATTCTAAACCTTTTCCTATTCTGGGAAAATACCAACAGTTATATCGTGCCAAATTGGTCAGTTTTCTCTCGCATTCAGATTGTATCAATCAATAAAACAAACATCACAGAAGAAGAATAAATGTGTTAAATATTTTACATAGACTATTTAGTCCATATAAACTCCAGATATGTATCTGATATCCCTGAACAGCTTTTGGTTTAGCTTCCATTAAATACGTACGTAATTTAAAAACTCTTTAGTATAGTAAAATTTAGAGTTGTCCAGAATATTTTCCTTTATAAGAAAAAAAAATGAAATCATAGAATCACAGAATTATAGACTGATGTGCATTGTAAAAGACATTTAAATATCATCCAGTCCACACACCCCTGCCATGGGCAGGGACATCTTTCACCAGAACAGATTGCTGAAAGCCCCATCCAAACTCAAAAATGCTTCCAATGATGGGGCACCCACAACTTTTGTGGGCAACCTGTTCCAGTGTCTCACCATGCTCAACTGTATTATAGAAAGAAAAATCCACATAATTTTCAGCACAGATCTACATGTCAGAGAAGGGTTAAGCGATCAATCCAAGCTAGTATACCTGACTATTTCTCTGTCAGACTGCAGATTTAATGTCTGCAACAAACTCAGTGAGATCTAGGCAATGCACTCTTCATAAAGACAAGATGATGCCAGGCATTGTATCAGTTGTGTCTTCCTTCTGTGGGATGATAGTTGAGGACTCAGTGGGACCCAGGAGCTGGAGCTTCTTTTGCAACTCAGAAATACTTCTAAACTTGACTTAGTGCTGTATTTAAAACTGGAGACATAGCTTGCTCTATCCCACCTTCATCTTGCCCCGTGTCTTGGATACAAAGTGAAACTGTTTGAAGGCAGAACAGTTATTTGGTGATTTCCCCCCTTCCATAGGCTGTGGTGAAAAATCAATAGAAAATGTAAAAGTGAAGAGAGCAAGCCACAAATCCGTCTCTCAGGTCCATTTGCTTCTGACAGCAAGATACTGGGTGTGCAACAAAACCCTATGCACTATAGACAAGACTTGCCTTTGTGATCCCCTCTTAAATAAGAGAACAATGTACATCTAGAGCAAACTTGCGGTATACTCAACAAGGCAGACAGACTTCCCATGTGGGGAATGGACGTACAGCTTCCTAAACTGACTATCCACATTTTGAATGAAACACCTCTATTTCTGAAGAAAATTAATTGCATCCTGGAGGTTCACGATAGTTCTGTGTACAGTTCAGAAAGCAGTCAGGGACAAAGTGTCTTTTTTCCTATTTTATTTTTATTCTAGGAAGAAAACCAATTCCATTAAATGTGATTTTGCCAACACATTCTTATGCAGATCACTTACACTGCATATGCAAGAGATTCATTTGTTCTAGTGTTGTTAGGGTTTTTTTCCCATTTTTTTTTCTCCATTATGAATGATTTTAATTCATCTTTGCATATTTCTGGAAACCACTCGTGTCATCCACAAAAGGGAATTCATTTTAATTAAACCTGCTTTGGCATTCACTTTGATGTACTTTTGTAAACATGTCTGTATTGCTTTGTTTCATTTTTTCCTACTTTCATCTGCAGGCTTCTTAAATGCAGTGAGGGGGTGGGGAGCAGGGAAGAAAAAAGTAGTATTTCTTGGAAAAAGCAATGAAACAGTGTTTTACCTAACTTGGTCAGCTTGATTAGATAAACCATCTTTCTGTTCTCATGAAACAGAAGACTAACAATATTCTGCTATTTAATTTCATTTTTTGCACAAGAAAAATGTACAAAGTTTTAACAGGGCTTACATTTCAGCTTTGTGCTTGATGTCATTGATGTTTACCTTGCAAGTGCATGGATAGTTTTTAACTTAGGATACTCTTATGTATAAGGCTTGTTAAATGACAATTGACTCTCACAACCAACATCTGACATTAGACGGTAATTTTCTGGCAGTGAAATTAAAAATGAATGACCATGGACTTTCAGACCACCTAACACATGTTTGAACTAAAATCTTTTTTGGTGTCTTTTGGTGTCTTAGAGCTCCTCAGCCCAGATTAAGAAATCACTTTGAGGGCTGAGCATTTCTCAGAATCAGTCTCTATGATCTGATTTAATTAGAACCATTCTGTTGTGAAGCTTGATAAAAGCTGTTAAGATAGGTATTTTAAGAAGAAACAAATTACATATGAAGCTATCATGACACTCAAAGCTGTGTAATAAAGTTCATTTATGTAGGAAAAATAAAACAAAGATGAGGCTAAGACAGGAGACATTCTAAATCTTTTCATACAATTTATATAGCACTCTGAAAATAGATTTTTAGATTGGTTTTACTCACCGGTTTGCTTTTAAATCTTAAATTGATTCAGTTTGGAAATGAGAGAATATTGATTATTTACAATTAATAAGTATGAATATGCTTTCTGAATGCATAAAACATTTTTAAATTATACAACTAAAAATATTTTAAGATAAGTAGTCTTTGGGTTTGTTATATTGACAACTTGATATTCAAAAAGTCTAAAGCAAAGTTACTAGCTTATTCCTGCCTCTAAATTTACTTAAATAACATACAGAGTACTCTTAATGGCTGTATCTTATATTCATTTTAAACAAAGCTCAGAGCCCATGAACATTTAAGTACACAAATATTATTTTTTTAAACTTAATTCAAAGGTTCGCACTTTTTATAGGAAGGTACCCAAAATAATAATCTTCAAATGCAGTACTGGAAATACAGAAAACATGACTGAGTTATTTAATGGAAACTATATCTTATTTACTGCAATTAAATATGTATGTATTTTTTAAGATAGTGTCATAAATACTTCTGAAATAAGGATATGATTCTTAATCTACATTAATTTGCAAAGTTTTGTCTTCTGCATACACAGCTGAGCTATGATGACTTGAAATTAGTTTCATGAACATAAGGAAGGGAGTAGGGAGAGAGAAAGACTGGAAAGAAGTGGCTTGCCTTATATATCGGATTTTTTCTGAACATAGGAAGTAATATTTCTTTTGTATAACATAGTTCTTTCCAGAAATGATACCAATCCTGATCTATGCAGTCAATGGAACTCTTTATGATGCACGAAAACATGTCATTCCAGAGGCTTATAACTTCTGTTATTAAACTGTATGTTAAGAGTGTAATAGCACATTTGCATTACAACTTCAATACTCTGAGTTATGTTATATTTTAATCCAAGTTTTCATTTTCTTCTATTGCTGGCCTACAGATTCAACCTCTACAACAACCTTCAAATAAGCATTGTCCGAAAAGAATCTATGTGAATTCTCATGACTATTAAAAGTGCATCTTAGATTTTTCCTCTCTATCTACTAGAAAGTAATTACACTTGTGGGAAAATCACCTTGAGGCAGGAAATTAGAGAAAATTGGGTCCTAATAGAAATGTAGTATTACAGAAAGCTTTATTAGGGTAAAACACAGCTATCGCCTTCAGGATGGTTGGCATGCACGGAATCTACATCACCGCAGTTCCATAAGCAGCACATCCTGTCAGCTCAGCACATGCTGACAGGAGTTACGAAGGGTGGAGCAGAGTGGAGACACCATGGCCATGGTCTGTTGTGCTCCCTGCAGGAGTGGGAACTCCATGGCACCACACAGCTGATAAGCTGCATAGAAGTTGTTACATGAATAATCTATGAGGTGTCTGTCGCTGAGCCAACTGTTGTGGCAAATTTACTTTCCTCAGATGAAATAATCTCATTGTAATACCAACGCACACCTCCATCTCAAACTTACCTGCTTCCAGGGTACTACTACACCTCATTGGGCACATCATATCAGTCAATAACAACATGTATGACTGGAGTCATTCAAGCTCCACTTAAATGTGATCAATATGGACTAGTCCTGGACTTCAATAAATCCAAAGGGGGGGAATTGTTTTCTAAAGTCCTGGATTACCCAACCCTGATTCAGTGTTCACAAAGCTAGGTCAATATGACTCACTCTAAGTTATGAATTAAGGGACTTCTAATCAAGGTAGTCAGCCTTGGGGAAGATGAGAAACAAAGAACAGGGAGTGAAACCAAAACCGTTATCTAAGTTACACAGAAAGAAGCCTTCAAGTGAGTAAAGTTCTGGCTATGAGAGGAAACAGGCTGATAAAGTGTTGCAATCCACTGGCATCAACAGAAAATTAGTTGAAAATAAGACAAAGATAATTGTGGCAGTGGAAGATCATGACCTTCAACTCAAATAACCCCCCTGAAAGAGGGCAAAACCACACTTGAGGAGCATGTGTAGTTAGTAGTGAACTTCAGCAGTGCTGTTTGAGGATGTGCACTAATTTGCATTAGAAGCAAGAAACTTGTAACCAGTCCTGTGTATGGTGAATGAATATGCAATATACCATGAAGTATAACAAGTGGACAGATGAGGGGAGAATTTAGGGAAGACTCCATCATAACTTCTGGGATCAGTGACAGGCTGAACCTGTCTTCTCCCCCAGAGGGACGCTTATTGCGTAAAAGCTTCATCTCATGCGTGGTAAATAACTAGCTCATGCTAGCTGTTATTAGTGATTATAATTTTGTTGAATGTAGTTTGGTTGTGTATCATTTCAAGCTTGTTTTTTCAGTCAGTCTCTATCACTGGCCATCACAAACCTTAATTTGTTAAGATTTTATATTAATAAAGAGTCTTGTTACTTTTACTTTTACTTACACTGTTACTTTTAGTCTTTTGTGGGCATTAGCAGTTGCTGGCAGTGGGTAACACATTCAAATAAAAAGTGGGAAGAGCCACCAAGGGGTCCCCCTGATGCTGTTGGTGCATTCCCTGAATAAGTCAGTCGAATTGCCCTCCAATCCAGCAGGACTGTTCAGTGAAGGGTCCCTGTGATGGGACACTGACAGACTGGTCAGGCACAAGGGTCTTGGCTTTCCTGGAGCGTTGATAGATCAAACATTAGGAGTTGAGAGAATCTCCCCCCACCCACCCACTTCACATGACAACACCAAATGCAATTTTTGTATCTCATGGCAGATAGAGCATTTCATAGAACAGTAATAAAGGTTGCCTGAAGAATGTCACAGCCAAACATAATAACAGAGATTCATTTTAGCTTGGTGGTTTTACATGCTTTTTTTACAAAGAAAACACAAGGTCACTAACAAGACTGAAAGGAAATATGTGTTTTCTCATGGTTAGAATTGAATTTTAAAAATACAGTGTCAAATTATTCACTAGGAAAAAAAAATCTGTTAATCCTTTCATATGTTTTTTATATGTCCTGAGATCATGAGAAAAACATGAATGATATAAGTCAGAGAACTTATCCAGAGATTTCTGGATCCCAAAGAAAATGATCCTAAACATAAGCAGTAACTAGGAAAAATATATTTTACTTTATTACTTCAAAACAACTTTGGTTATCCTATACAATTTCATCATCACAGTGTTTGACCAAAGAATAGTTTGTTAGTAAATTGGTCTACTTCAAAATTTTTCATAACTCTCCTAATAGGAATAGAAAAGGAAGAGCAAGTCTAACTAATGCAATTTTCCTCCTCTCCCCTCCAACCCCACCCCCCACCCACCCCCTGGAAAGACAATCAATCAGAAAGTAAATTGCACACTGCAATTAACAACAAGATGTTGAAAGAGAAGGTGTGCAACCAGAGCTGGTATTCATGAAGTTCTTTTGCAGCAGAAACAAACCCTACATCAGATTGCCATCACCTGTGCACCCCTCAGGGACAACAGAAAACACAAGAGAGAGCCAACAGTGCTTTCACAATCTGTACACCCAGAATGGTAATTGATGTAATAACCAACACTTGCCAAATACCTCCACCTGATTTCAATGTCTCTTTAAGCATAAATAAGCAAATGGGAAAAAAAAAAAAATCACTTACAGGTAGCTAATGACAAACTTCTCTGTTTTCTCTGTGTTTCAATGCATTGATAATAACGCTGGATTAACTGATCCCAAGTCTATAAAGCTGTTTACAATGTGATTATTATTTTTTCATACTAGGTGATGACCCGATAAAATATCATAAATGGAAGTAAGGCTATCATGCCTGTAAAATAAATAAATAATTGTAGCTCTATAGCCTCTAAACGATACTTTTTTTTTTTTTTTTTTTTTTTTTTTTTTTTTTTTTTTTTTTTCCCCAGGGCAGAACCTGTACCCATCTGTTATTTACTGTATCTTTAAAACAGCTTGGTTTACAAGCAACTTGAGGTGCAGGATGGTCTGTGTGTTTGCTCTACACTGTGATGTATGATATGGAGCATCAGTGTGCTATCATAATACAAGAAAATATTTTTTCTCAATGTTAAACTGAGCCTGAAATCACTTGGTGACATGTTTAGCTATTTTTTAGCTATAAAAAATTGCTCATAGTCACCACATATTTATTTATATTTACTTAGAAGTGAAACATTGTGAGGTATTACATTTGCCAGTGAAAGAAGGCTTATGATGGAACATTTGTTTGCAGGACAATAACTTCTTTAAATTGAACAGTCCTGTCACTTGCCCATGGGATATGACAATCCACAGCATTAAAGGTAGGGTACCAAAAGCTAATAGGTAGAAATTTCATATGAACAAAGTTAAACAACATGATTAGACTTAACTGAATGATAGAAGTGAGAAGATACTTACGGTCCCGTGGCTCAGACTTGTTAATTATAACAGTGTCTAATGACATTCTGGAATATGTTCAGGTGGAGTTGTGCTTTAAACAGAGGTAGGATTCTATTAAGTGATGGCATCATGGGATTTTCCCAAACATCAATAGGAAATGTTGCATCTGTAAATCTATATGCAAATATTTGCTGAGAACAAGGAGGAACTTTAACATTGAAAAATATTGTAACTTAGTTGTATTTTTCTGAAAACTATTTAAGATAGAAGATGAAATAGGTAGCATTCTTCACTTGGAGCAAGTCCTCAGTATTGTTAAAAGCTGTATTGAGCCATCGAATTCGTGAAACAAGGCTTAGTTACTGTGCAGGGACTTCCTGAAAATGTAGTGAATTGCACAAGTAGATTTGAACATTTGCTTCAAAGTCATGCAAATTGTTTTGTTCCCAAGTTAGTTTTGTAAAGTATTTTTCACCAACATTAATTGTTTCATGACCCAGTGGTATAACTGTGATATTGGTCTTCAGTGCCAGATTTGTTTGTTGTTTAATACAAAACATCAACTTGATTATAAAATAATATCTACCAGTAGCCACTTGTTCTGTGCGAGAAAATCCCTGGCAGAAATCCTCTAATGAATTGATTTTCTAGGTCAGCCATAGACTTCAAGCATATGTGTAGTGCAAAAAATAGCCAACCTGGGTAGGAACAACTTTATTGCCTTCTAGCATAAGCAGACCAGTTTTAACAAAATAAGACAATAAAAGCATTCTCTCTCTTTCCCAAAATAGAAGATGCCTTAGAGAACAGAATATTGAGCTGAAAGAATATGTTCTAGGATATATTTTTCAGCAAAAGTATTTTCTTTCATAGTCAGAGTCTTCATAACCTTTTCACTTCATCAGCACTGTTATTGACAAAGGTTGGGCTATTATGCCAACTTTACTACTGATATAAAATTTACAAAACATTTAAATTGTTGTTATTTAGGTTTTGAGTCCAATGAGGTTACTGCAATGTTATTAATAATAAACAAGAAGGCTTTGTAAAGTTGCAAGAGTTTCCTTGGGTCTGCATAATTATTTTGAAATGCAGATAAGAGCACAGCTTGCAATAAATTTGTCAAAAAGCCTGAATCTTAATACCTATTTATTTTAAGATAAATTCTTCTCCTGTGACACTATTTATGACATTTTCTTGACAGAATTATTCCCCAGAGTATTTATTTACATGATCTCTGTCTAAATTTCCTTTAAATTTATTGAATAAATTGAAACTGTTATAGAGACAAATATAATTTTTAATCCTTGAATAAAATGAAGATAATTAAATTTGTTGGTCTATAATTGTGTTCATGTTCCACTTACTCTGTAGAAGACACATTTCCCAACAAAAAAAATCACTTGTAACATAAAATTCTATCGTAAAATCAAATTTTAAAAAATAATGTTTTTTCTGAAACTTTAATTTCTTTAAAAAAAATAATAAAAAGCCAACAAAATCCCTACACATCAAGTTTGACTTAGATTTGAAAGCACAATATAATATCATTCTCTTAGCAGTTTGTTTAATTGATTTAGAATGAAATAGAATTTGTGAGTATACATTTTATCACAGTTTTTGAACTGTTTCTCATACCTTACACAGCCTGTTTTAATTAAGTTATAAGTTATGGAATACCACATCTGCTGGGTAATATCCGTAATAACTTAATTTTATTTCTGTTATTTCAGTTTCCAAAGGTGCTTCCTAACTTTGTGATCTGAAACATAAGTATGATTTCTTGTGATGTATTCATACAGATGCTCATAAAACATAATGTCTATTTTCTATATTATAATATTTTCATAAGAAGCATAAGTTATTATAGCAGTATTCTGACATATTGTTCTTTTACAGATCAGTTTGTTCATCGTCTAGTTTTGCTATAAGCAATTTCCTTTCTTTTCCTCACAGACTTAGGCACTGAGTCTAAGACCACTGTTCTTATTCAGTTATTCAAAAGCCTTCCTGTCACCAGCTTGAGGCAGCACCTGTTCCCAGAGAGGCAATCTCTCCTGCCTGCTGCTTCCTAAGGGATTCATTAAACTAAAGGCTACGCTGAAACTAAAGAGAGTGGGTTCAATGCAGCTTGCTAAGTGGGACTGGGCATAGACTAGTAATTCATTTCACAAGCAAAAAAAGGAAAATAATTGTCCACTTGCTGAGGTTACAATTGATGTTCCTGTTTCTTTCCTCAACTTAGATGTCTCAAAGAAAGAGTACAGGAAAAAAAAGTCATAGTAAAAACCACAATTTTTTCACTTTCAACTCAGCTCTGTGAGGAACAGAGATATAACAAGCTGTATTTTTTTTTTTATTATTATTTTAATGACGTACTGTAAGACTTTGGTTTAGCAACATCAACATAAATTTTGGAAGGGGATGACTGTTTAAATCTGGGCTTTTGTTTAGTCAAAGTGTAAATTGCTCAGATGCTATAGTGTGTGTTTTGGGAAGGGAAGGTCTTAACATGTACATAAACATGTGCATGTATGTGTGTTTATAAGTGCAAATGGACTTGACAGATATGCAGCTTTTTGTCATATTTTAGAATCCACTGGTGTCTGGAAAATCAGTCCTATTAGAATTATAAATTAAACTCTTGACAGTGTACAGCATACACTGAGGACATGGGATTAAACTTCAAAATAACTTTTATTTGTGTCAAAAGGCAATAGCCTCTGTTAGACTGGTCACTGTGGACAGAAGTCCATCTCACCTTATCTTTACCGAACTTAAGTCAAGAGTCTAAAGAATTCTGTTCATCAGGGTTCCTTTTTGGATCTGTGAAGGGAGAAGACCTTTGCTCAGAAGTAACTCATGCCATACTGAGATGTATATGTAAAGTAGCTGCTATGAGTAGGTTGTGTAGGTCATGTTTTCTAGGAGGTTTTCGCTTTTTTACTATATCAAAAGACTAGTCAATTGTATCAAACTATACACATGACATTTAGACAATGTTAGAAGCAGACCTGTTTCTTGTCAAACAGTGTTGTAGCACACTATTACTACCTCCAGAAGATGGAATATGGCCAGAATTAAAATTGATGGGTTTAGAGTTTGGATTTTGTTTTGGTTTTGAGATGGAGGAGGACACTAGAAAGAACATGATCCTTGCTTCAAAGCAAACATAAGCTTTTATTCACTTTGAATTTAGAATATGTTGCACAGAACAAATGATCACATAAAGTGCTTTAATCAGAAGGAAAGTGAATTGATATTTTCCACTTTTCATTTGTTAATGAATAAAAGACACTATCATTTTTACAGATCAAAAAATAGATATTTAATAGTTTTAATTCCACTTGCCAAATTTCTGCAGTTACAGAAAATTGTCACTCTAATATATAAATAAAATATTCTCTGTGCCAGCTTCCTATGAATGTTGAAATCTTGTAATTATCTCTCACTGTTTAAGGTGTTTAGGATATGTGGTTATCAATGCAGTATTTTGGCACTTTATTGTTAGAATAATTGCATCCAAATGTAATTTCAGATTCTTCCAGTTCTCTTTCTTAGTAGTTATATTACTTGAACTAATTCTTTGTCCAAGAATTACATTCTACTTACTTATTTCCTCTATGTAGACAAGTTCCCAAAAACATGGATTTGTTTTACAGCTGCAGGTTTAGGAAACAGCTTTTACAAAGATTAGAAGTTGGCAAAGTTCAGGGTCAGCAATACTTGTGGGTACAACAGAGAAAATCCTTGGCCCGTCAGAAAAAAGATTAGGCAAATGGTGGGAAAGAAATATCTCAGTGTGGATAGGGAGGAGATCTTCATTTAGATGTGGAAGCATTTGCATGTGTGTGAATGTAGGAATGCAGAGAAGTCCAGACTCCAGATCCAGACAACAAGTATTTTCTGCTTCTCCCTTTCCATCTGATTTGTCTTTCTGCAATGTGCAATGGCTTTCACTGTGCTAACAGCCAAAGACGATGAAAAGGAAAAGCACCAGCCCCTATTCTGCCAACATATGGTGATGTCCAGTGGAATCTTGAAACTACAGGACTAATTCTTGTGACAGAAATAAAGTGTAGTCTGGCTGATCTGCACGGGGTTTCCTCTTTCATTTCTGCATGGTCATGTGCTTTGCTGGTAGCTGTTTTTCTGCAAAGTCCCACATGTAGGCCAGCATTTCCACTTATTTAACTGTTTATATTTCTAGTAATTTTAGCATAGACTTGTATTCTGTACCTGTATTTAAGACAATATTGTGATGACAATATTGGTAAATAATTTCCATAGCCTGTGATATTCAGAAGAATAAGTATGAAGTACATAGGAAAGAAATAATGGCCATGGGCAGCTGCAATTTTGTTTTCTACTTTACTGAGCAACCACTAGGACAGCTAGTGATCTGTGAACTGTAAACATGTACTTACCTCAAATAAGTTTAACCTTGTCCTCCATCATGGAAAAGATTATGATTAAAGAACTGTAGGAAACACTGACTTTATTTAACTGCATATCTGTATTTTGCATTTGAGCTAATCATCCATTTTTCCTTTCTTCTCAGCGTAGAAAGCTAGGCAGTTGTGGGGCATGATATAAATAACCAGATTAGATGTTTATAGTGGATCAAAGAGAACTAAACCGTGAAAATTCCTGCTTCTTTACAGTCACAATAGTAGAAGTCTGAAGTGACACACGTTAACAATGAAGATGTCTTCAATTAAGCCAAACAAACCTCACCTTCAGTGTCTGTAACCCCAGCTTTACCTCACATTGGATTAAACTAATTTTTAAAGGTCAATTATAATTATATATTATGCATATTAATATATATTACTTTTATATAGGTATGTGTTTCTATATAAACATTTACATACCTTTATTTTAAGATGGTTAAATATGGGAACAAAACAGGAGTTTTCATTACTTACTATGGTTTTGTCTCCTTCAGAACTTAAGCAGAATGTTCAGCTCTGTGTTTGTGGTGTTTACTGTTTCAGAAGTAATTAAACCACTAATAATTTAAACCACAAGAACTGCTACACAGTGACAAATTTGGTAAGAATTTGGATTACTTTCAGGTCTTTGTTTCCTGCTGTAACATCTGAGCACTTCAAATCAGTTTAACCTAAAACATTAAATGTGCTTGCCCATCACCCTAAGAGGGGAGCTAGGAATTGTGGAGGAAAGCTAGGAAGTATGGCTAGGAATTAAGGGAAGGAACTATTGCACACTACAACATCGTTTACCTAAAACACTCCAGCTGCTATGATACAGGACTCACAAACTATAGAAATCTAGGGTCTATCTGTGTCATGGAATAACAGAATCATTTAGGTTGGAAAAGACCTGTAAGATCAAGTCCAACTGTTAACCCAGGACTGCCAAGTTCATTACTAAACCATGTTCCTGAGCACCACATGTACGTGTTTCTTAAATACCTCCAGAGGTGGTGATTCTACCACCTCCCTGAGCAGCCTGTTCCAATTCTTGACCACCCCTTCAGTGAAGAAATTGTTCCTATCATTTTGGTGCTATCAGTGGGGTGGGTTGTTTTTTTTTTTTTTTTTTTTTTTTTTTTGTTTGTTTTTTTAAATGTTATAACCTCTACTGTTAGCTTTGAAATTAGTGTTTGTACTATGCCATTTATATAATCACCACTATATGACAAGGGTAATGTGTGTTTAATCTTTTTTGATAGAATCAAAGAAGACAAGCCTTTGTACAAAATTCTTCACATTATATAACTCTTATCCATCAGATATGCTTGTAGAATTTTCTAACAAGACTTCCTTAAAAACTATACTATTAACCAGCATGCTTAAATATTTAGCAAGAAATAGCTGACTATTAAATTTACAATCAAGGTTTAGAAACATTTTCAGTTTTACAAGGCCATTCTTCACTCATGTAGTTCATTTCAACTGTTCAAATACTAGTTATCCACTGCAAATATTATCATAATTAGGTAGACTAAGATAGTTGGCTATTGATGTTTTTATTGTCTCAGAGCAATGCATTATTTTAGTTGTAGACTGATGAAGGAAACATGAACCTTACAGACCTGGAGACAAAGGCTGACAATTTCTTTTAGAGCTCAAGAGGGATGAAAAGAGGAATACATTTTTTCATTGAGAGGTTTCAGGCTTGGAAGGAGAGGGAGGAAAGACGAAATGTTTGCATGTAACCTTTTTTTCACGTGAACTAGAAACAAATGCCAGATAAATTTGTATCTGGTTAATTGCAATTCAAGCAATATTTTATACATCCAACCATAAAAGAAGAGTAACAGTATGGGCTAAAAGTTCTTAATTAGTTTTTTTTTAATTTTCTATAAGTAGTTGGGTTGTTGGGTTGTGGGGTTTTTTTTTCCTTCTTTGGTTTCTAAAAGTGGGGTTTTTTTCAGAGTGTACAGAAACTGGAACAATAATCTGATATCTATTTCAGTATCATTGCAGAAGTAGGTTAAGGATAAATTAACTATGCTCGTCTTTTCTGTAGTAAATTCAGGCTAAAACCAAATACAATGTATTCCTTAATGTGTTACAAAATGCAAGGCCTTTTCAAAATGGACAGTGAAAGTAGGAAAGGTGACAGTATATTGTCTTTTCAGAACCGTACTGTAGAGACAGCTTTTAATGTCAGCTTGTATGTAATTGTATAAACTTATAATACAGTGAATTCTTTTAAAACAACACCATAAAAAAGAAAAGCAGGGGTTTTTTTACTGCTTTCAAGGTTTTGTGTGTATTTTTTTCCAAGGCTGCTATTATGAAACAATTACTGCTGCTGAAATGGATGTGGGGATGTTTAAAGATCTCTCTGCAGGCAGAATAAAAAGATTTAGTGCACCTGTGGTTTAAACTCAAATAATCACTCAAGGGTTAGTCTTCACTGTGATCATTTTCTCAAAAGAATTGAAGGGATAAATTAATCTGAAAGAAAACTGTTCTTCAAATATCAAGCATAATTTTCTACACTGTTGTGATCATGTATCTTTGGAGGTACTACACTAATACAGATGCACCCACAGAGAGACAAAGTGGAGAGTTACATTCCACTGCAAATTACTCAGGAAAGAAAATCTCTAACACTGATATATATGTGAAAGTTATGAGGAGCAGCAGTATACTTACTGACTGTAAAGGAATTTTTTTGGGTTTGTTTTTTTTCTTTTAAAATAAATTTGCATTTTAAGAGACAAAACATGAAGATACCACTTTCTGAAACACATGTTTCGACTCGGGAAGTAAAGCAACATGAAACTGTTCTTTGAAAGGGATTTTGAATAGTGAATCTCTGTTACATCCCTGATAATTTTCTATAAAACCAATTGGACCTGTGTGTTACTGATGATTGATTGGAATACAACTGCATTGCACAGAACATTGTTGGTCATCATGATAAACTCTTATGTTTTCTGATTTCTACTGCTTGCACGTTAAAGTGAAGCTTGACAACAAATTCTCCTTAGCTTACCTGAGCAAAGAGCTGTTTCAAGGTCTTGGCACACCTAGTTTCTAGTTTAATTGTTTACACCAGGCTCTAAGTAAATCTTACTTTGTCTATAATATTTGCATAGGACATTCATTACAGGGCTCTGTGAGTGCTGTGTGTTGTAGCATACATTCTGTGTCAGAGTGCTGAGAAGAAGCAACACTGGTATTCACCTATCATGTCTCTGAATTAAATATATTTTTAGCCATCTATTCCAAAACAGGTAAGGATTATTTGTCCCATTAAATGTGAGCTTCTGGTTTCTAAGCTTTTAGTTGTTTATTATTGATCACAGGCATAGTAAATCTGACCTTCTTAAATAATTATACAGTCATGTCCTGGTTTTGTTGACTGAAGGTCCAGGTTACAGGCAAAGTGCACAGAAAATTTGTAACTGCAGCAATGAAAAGGTGCCTCACATCTCTCTATTTTATATCAATCTATTATAACAAGTAAATTGTTAAGTCTATAATATCTAGAACTGGCAATTAAAAAAATCTATATTAAACCAGCATATTTTACTGATTTAGCTAACAACCATTAACTAGTTAATCCATGAGAAATTTCAAAACGAGCTTCATGAAGCCAAAATAAGTATTTAAAAAATAAAAGGTATATAGTATCTTTGTGTTTCTAAATTAGCTTAGTTTTCATTTATGCTTACTTATTTTGTGAAAGCTTTTCCTTTTCAGTAAGTGGAAGAGTAAATATAAAATACACACAAATAGGTAAAATAGAGGAACAGACAGGACTGTTGAACAAAGGTCATGGGTGGCGTGATGGGAAATGTAGAGGAATGAAGCTGGGTTAATTAACATTGATAAAGTACAGCTGTGGGCTGGCTTCAGGGGTGGTGAGTTGGCTGATGTAGACAAGATGCAGCTGTGGCTGGTTCTGTTAAGTGGTTGGGCAGCCAATGAAGAGAGAGCAGCCAATGAAGAGAGAGAAGGAAGAAGCAGAGAGAGTGAGAGTGTCCTGGATGAGGAGAGACTAAGAGAAGGCAGTAGAGGGGCTGGCAAGAAGATTATTGTTTGTATGTGATAGTAAAAGACTTTGTTGTAGCCGGCTAGTTTGGAGAGTGCTGCGACAGGGAAAGGTTCAAAAGTCAACAAAATGGAGCCTGCGAAGGGTCACCTCCAGTATTTTCATATTGATAGGGAGGTGCCTACAAGGTACTGCTGTGGAGAAATAACCAAACTCTCTCAGGAACCCAGTGTGTTGGGGGCCCTCTCTGAGGTGCCTGTGTATTACTGCATGGAGTATGGGAAATAAACACAGACCTGTGTGCAGCTGTAGGGGCTATGGTCTTGATGGCATTACAGGGATGTGGTAGAATGGCTCCCATTGGAGGCTCCATGTGGTAGAGGTATAAAGGGTCTTTAGGAACGACAAGACAGGGAGATAAGGAGGGGGAATTGCCCTTTATATAAGAGAGCAGCTGGAGTGCATGGAGCTCTGCCTAAGGATGGATGAGGAATCAAGCTTATGGGTCAGGGTCAAAGGGAGGACAGGCAAAGGGAACATTATAGTGAGTGTCTGCCATAGGCCACCCAACCAAGAACAAATCAATGATGTCTTCTATAAAGGAAAAGCCCCATGTTCACAGGCACTGGTCCTCATGTGGGACTTTAGCCACCCTGATATCTGATGGAGGGACAACACAGCATGATGTAAGCAATCCAGGAAGTTTCTAGACTGTATTGATGATAGCTTCCTCTGCAAGTGATTGGCAAGCCAATGAAGAGAAGTGTTCTGATGGACCTCATACTCATCAGTAATGATGACTTTGTTGGGGATGTGAAGGTCAAAGGTAGCTGTGGCTGCAGTGACTGTGAGGTGGAGCTCAGGATCCTGAGGGCAGGGAGGAGTGCAAAAAGCAAGCACACAACCTTGAACTTCAGGAAAGCAGACTTTCACATCTTCAAAGATCTGCTCAGAAGAGTCCTGTGCAATAAAGATCTGGAGTGAAGAGGGGAATGAGAAAGCTCATTAATGTTCAAGGATCATCTGCTCCAAGCTAAAGAGCTGTCCATCCCAAAGAATAGGAGGTCAGGCAGAAATGCCAGGAGGACTGCATGGATGAAAAATATGCTCCTGGTCTAATTTAAATAAAAAAAGGAAGCATATAGAAGGTGGAAGAAAGGACCATTTACCTAGGAGGAATACAGAAACATTGTCTAAGCATCCAGGGACAAATTTAGGAAAGCTAAAGACCAAAAGACATTGAAATTGGTCAGGGATTTCAAAGACAAGAAAGGCTGCTATTCAATCATCAAAGTCATTTAAGGTCCTAGCATCTACATTGAGAAAAAGGAACCTCTTTTTCCTGTGCATTCAATGTTTTTCCCTTACACTTTCTTTCCTTCTTCTTGACAGGTACTTACCACTTTCCCTTCCTCTCTCAGGTGGTACAGTGAAAGAAACCATAATCAAAATCAAAGGCAGACAGAAGAGGGGCCATGCTTAGAGACAGCTGCCTCCAGAGTGGCTGTGAGCAGCAGCTGAGAGGAAGCCATGATGGAAAGGGTTCCCAAATTCCTCAGTACAAGAGAGACAGGGACATAGTAGCAAGACACCCATGGAGGGACACAGGGATGATTAAGGGTGTGGAGCATCTCTCCTGTGAGGAAAGACCTGGGACTGTTTAGCCTGGAGAAGAGAAGGCTCAGGGGGATCTTATTAATGCATGCAAATAACTCAAGGGAGGGTGCAAAGAAGACAGCACCAGGCTCTTTTCAGCTCTGGCCACTGACAAGACAAGAGGTCAGGGGCACAAAATGAAACCCAGGAAGTTCCCTCTCACTATCAGGAACTGTGAGAGTGACTGCGTACTGGTACAAGTTTCCCAGAGAGATTGGGGAGTCTCCATCCTTGGAGATATTCAAAAGCCTTGTGGACGTCGTCCTGGGGAGCTAGTTCTGGGTGGCCCTGCTTGAGCAGGGATGCTGTACAAGATGATGTCCAGAGGTCCCTTCCAAAATCAGCCATCCTGTGGTTCTATGAATGGCTTAGGAACCTAAACTGATGCTTTTAGTAAAAAATATATGATGCTAAAATCCACTTTCATGATAATGCAGGTACTGTATCACTGTTTAGAGTCGTTTGGGGTGAATATATATTGAACAGATGTTCCACAAGTTCAGGAAATCCATCACGTTCAGGTTATTTATCTATTGCACAATCCAGCTGTAGAAGTGCTGTAAGAGAGGTCTACAGTTCATGTACCTTTGGTCAAATACTTAGCAAAAGTAACAGACTCATTGCATGTTTGTATATACTTGTGTAAATCCTGGTTTGGGGACTTTTTTGGTTATTGTATGTATGGAATGCTGTATGCCAAGCAATACTAGACAGGTGTGCAAAATCCTTAAATTCTTGTCAGATGAAAGCTTGAGATTGTCATACATATCTAGAGAGCCCCATATACTGGTGGTCCTACTAAAGAACATCTCTCAGGCTACACAATGGAAGGGAACTATTGGCTTCTAAAGAGAGTTACTGTAGATGAAATACAGCAGCTTATATGCAAAGTTTCTCACCTTGTTAGAAATTATTTGGAAACTTATGACCATCAAAACCACGGATATTAATGGACAGCAAAACAATCACTGTAATTTTTGAGAGATTTACAAAGTTAGGTGCAGATTGAAACAGAACAAGGTCTTAAAATAAAAAAGATTAGTCAGGATGAGTTTGGTACAGTGCTCTGGGTGATGCTGTTTGTGTTGAGAATGTACTCTGAATAATTAGAAAAGATAAGGTGGGCATCTGAAGAAGATAAGGAGACCATCAATCAGGAAATGGTTGAACAAAGAAAATTGAAAGGTCTACTCAACCTAGATCCCACCTATTGTGAATGGAATGATTGGGTGTCAAAATCAAATAAGCATGTATGTAAAGATGTAACTTCTCATGAAAACTGTATAAATTACCTAACTTTTTACTAAAAATTTTGGAGCTAGTTTGCCGGTGCGAATCGGCTAGCTCCCCACCATCACACAAAATAAATACCTTTGCTGCTTAAAGACAAAATTCATCTCTGAGCAGTTACTCTGTGCTGTTTTGGCATCAGATGATAAATATAAGTGTTAAAAAATGAGAAACATTTTATTATTAATGAGACTTGTCTCTCAAATATAAAAAAAATAATCAAGTCTATCAATTAATTTTTTGGTCTTAGCAAATATATTTGAATAAGAGTGCAGCATTCCCACTTGCAAATTTTATTGATAATAATTAAACATTATTCTGATGTCCTTAATTTATTTTAGCCACTGACATGATGGAAACCATTTCCATAGAATATGTTAATGATGTGTTACTATAGAAACACTACCAATATGGGATCTGTAGCCAACTGTCTTCTTTAAATCAGCTTAAATACAGTATTTTGGATGTCTCCACTTCGTTGTACTACTCTCAGAGCTGAAAAAATTGTTTTCCAAATTATCCAAGCTTTATCCCAGGAAGCCAATTTTTACCTTGAAGTTTCTGTTTCTTGAAGGATACAAACAAAAAATTACCATGTAACTAGAAGCTTATATAAAACAAAACCCCAACAAAAATAAATAAATAAATAAAAACCCCAAACAAACAAAAAAAGACAAAAATTGGAGGAAAATACTGGCCATACCTAAATACATTAACAAATTAAGCTGAATAAATCGGTATTGTTTTTACCAATTTGGTCAGATCAACAATTTTATAAAGGATGAATATATCTCGACTAGTTTGACATTATAATAATTTGTAAATGAATGAGCTTACTGTTCCACAAGATCTTACTCTATTCAGAGTTTAAATACAAGGCCATCAACTTCAGTATTGATTATTAATATTTAAAGAATGGCATCTTAAATGAACTTTCAGGGGTTTTGCTGTTGGAATTTAATGTGGCTGAGATGGTACATACCAGGTAAATTCCTTCTTAGATGCTTGCTGAGAGTTAAACAGTAAGAAAAGAAAAAACACTAACTTTTCATCAATATGTCCCTAAATATTTGGAACCCTGAGACTGAAATTCATAGTTTGAACCAGAATTATGTTAATCTCAGTCTTCCTGTGGAGTTCAAACAATAGGCTTTTATTATGAAATATGATGAAGAGAGATATTGGAGTTTACACTCTTCTTATTAGAATATTAGTCTAAGAAATGAGAGACCTTGCAAAGGTGCCTTTGTGCAAGTACAAGAGCATGATGTGGCCTCCCTTTACTTCAACCTTGTATTTGCTCTTACACTCAGACCATCCTTGGAGATGGTTTACATCAACTGCAAAATGTCTTGGACTAAGAAAGGCACATCACATTTCTCTTGAGGCTGGCATGAATACATTGGTCACGCAGATACACGCTTGTGTAATTATCACGACAGTACCATTATCACAGATGCTGTATCCATGGTAAGTTCATCCTTGTGGTGTATGTCACTGATATACATCAGAACCCCACAGTGGGTCATACAGATGTTTCATTTGTGCAGGTCTGAGTAGCAACAAGAAGAACTTAGGTTCCCAAGTTAACTAGCATCTAATAAAATTAATTGCATTATAAAATAAATATTTTTATAAAATTTAAATATTTATGGAAGATTATGAAGATTTTTCCTCAGAAATTGGCAGCTGAATTCCATTTGAATGACATTATATACTTCAGTTTTCCTTCAACATAGTTCCATTTCAGCCGTATTGGTGATATCTATGTGTATCAATCAGTAAAGACAAATCTGCAGTTGCCACAAAAGGAAAATATTGGCATGAACCAGCTTTTCAGTTTGCAAATACTACTGAGGGTAATTGTTTCCATCTCAATCCCTCCTTGGTCCTATATTAATTTTTTTTTTTTTTTTTTGTGCCTCATCACTTAAAATAGATGTAGTAACTTTTAGAATTAATTGAATGAATAAGGCTTGCAAAGGGTGAATGGTGTATATGTGTGTGACCACCTAATTCCCAGTAATTTTTAACAGAAGTTAGAAATAGACCAGTTTGGGTCAGTTTTGACCCTTGAAATCCCTTTCCCTCAGAGGTGCGGAGCCCCTGTCTATGACTGGAAGCATTAGATAGTAAATATAAAAGAAATAACAGAATACACTAGCACCTGCAATATATCTTTTACAATATTCTATCCCAGGAACAGTAGCCCAGAAAAAGTGTCCTGAAGAGGAATACTTCCTCTTTAACACACATTAATTTACTCTTTATGAAGGAGTATAAGGCTCTGTGAGGAATCTGGGATTTCAGTTTCTCTTCTTTGCAATATATCCAGAGCTAAAATTTCTTTTAAAAATCCTAATAGAAACTATATTTTCTTAAATCCTAACAGAAACTATATATTCTTTATGGAATATTAATTGAAAGTTATTAATTCAGCTTTCAATCAGAAGGCATGAAATAATTTAAAGTCAAAATATGTATGACAATGACAGTTATGCTACTTGATTTGTAAAACAATTACTTTTTTTCTGACTTTCTATTTTGATGAAGTGCTTTTATGATCATTTTAAGTATAACTGTAGCTGATGTGACTTGATGGTTTTATAAGTTGGCATTTGTGATTGCTTCATTATCTACATAGTAAGCCATAGCTAGGTTATGCTAAACAAAAACTAATTAAATTTCTGCATCACAACATACTTCACTGTATATTCCACATTTTATACAGGAAAAGGAAGATGCAATCCATTTAGTTGTTTAACCTGTGGAAAGCATGTGTGTAAGACTCAGTGGGAGAAAAAAGTGGAAAGCTATACGGAAGGAAACTTAATGAAGAAACATGCTAGATTTCCTAAATGTGAATATGTTCACAGATTTAAAGACTAATATTTTGGGATATCCAGCTCATATGATAAAGAAAACCATGTATTAAAAAGAGAGAGAACTATATGACCTAGAACTGATTACTCATAAGTGTAAAATTGTAAAATTTCAGGTTGACATGCTTGTATTAGGTTTGTCTCTTCCAACAGCATTTTGTTTCTGTCTTTACTGTCAAAAGATGTATTAAACCCCAGAATTTTAGAACATACCCATTTTGCCTTTAAAAAAAGAAAAAAAATACCCCCAAAACAAGTGAATGTGATGTATGATCTTATTCTTTGTAAGTTCTAGTGTGTATGAACTTTTGAAGAGAGTTTTTTTTGATGTCAAGCATATGTTGGGGTTTTTTCCATATTTATCTATGATGTAAATATTTGAAAAATGCCAGTTCAAAATCAGATATGTCATATATTTCACAGACATCGTTCTATAGTATACACTTTCAATCCTAAATTGCAGAGTTTGGAAAGAATTTCACAATAATATTTTCTTCATAACAGGAAAAATGTGTTTACGAAGACAAAATAAAAGTACACCTGTTAATAACTGTCAGAAGCTTACAACTCATTGTAACAGGCTACTACTTAGGTTTCTGGTATAAAGGTTCCACCAGTCTTTTTTTAGTACCAAAAAGATCATTCTTCTTTGGTAAACGAAGCAAAATTTTAGGTAAAGATGTGAGAAGGCAGCATAAATATAAAAGACCAATTTTAAGTATCTGAAATCAAGGGGAGGATGATAATAAACCCCTTTCTTCTTTAGCATATATAACTTCCTATAAATGCAAAAGCCACTGTTTTATTTTAAGAGTATTATATGAGTTAAATCTAAACCGTAGTCCGTATAAATGGTATTTGGTTAAGTTTATATAAAGGTGTTGTTTTCAACTTATCATCACCTTTATCTGAACCCTGCAGGAATTTGTGCCTGGTCACATGAAAGAGCTACTCATTGTGTTGCACTGTTCTTGATACAGCACAAGTGAACGCAGTGATTTGCTCAGCCACATATTGAATAGATAGGGGAAAAGTAATAGGGATACCCTTATCTTAAACACACAAAAGATCCACTTCCTTACACTAAGGGCATTCTGGAAATGGGAGAATGGAGGCAGTATTTCGCTGTGTATGAAGGGCGAAGGAAGAAGCAAAGGGTCCTGGGAGAATCAGAAGGCAGCATTTAGGGTGCAGCATGTGAGTGGTTTGAACTAGAGGGTGAAGACAGGAGACCATGGAGTACAGTAAAAGCTGCCAGTGAACAGAGTTGAATGAAGCTGTGAGCTAAAACAGCATGTAAGAGATTGAAAGGCAGCAGAGCAGAAAGTTAGCAGGAGGCAGGGAACAGCTGTAGGCATTTGACGAGAGTAAAGGCTTAAGTTGGCGTATGAGGTACACAGCGATGCAGGGCTCCGCAGTCACTAGACTGCACACTTCCCTCGAAAACCGAGAGATGGCTTTTATTTCCTTTGTGGAGACTTTTAACATCAAAGTGGGGGGCTGTGCAGGAGCCAACCTCAGCCTGAGTAGAGAACACTTCAGCTCTGTGGTGTTAATTTCTGTCATCACTATATGAACGTGAAATAACAATACCTGTGCTCCTTGTATTCCTTCTCTCTTCCTGCATGTGTAACTCTCTATCAACATTATTTGAAATAACAATATACAAATGATACAGGTAAAAGCCCTCAAAGTACTATTGCACATGGTCCTGATACTGCTGCAGCATGTTGTATTTTCTTTCTATAATTGCGGAAATGTACAGAATGATCTGATTACTGGGACTTCTTTGATGATCTATTGGACAGAAAAAAAAGGAGGTTTATTATTTATCTTTTTTTTCTGTAAAATCTTTACAATTTTCTGCTTTTTATGGCATAAATATCA
This sequence comes from Falco naumanni, assembly GCF_017639655.2. NCBI lineage: Eukaryota > Metazoa > Chordata > Aves > Falconiformes > Falconidae > Falco > Falco naumanni. The sequence goes on along the minus strand of NC_054055.1, from coordinate 99,904,460 downwards.
ATAAATGCTGAGATAAGGACAGGAAATATGGATAATTGTTGGGATGGCATCTTTTTCACCAAACACGGATGTTTTGTTTTCATTTTGACTAAATTTTGAAACTTTCCTTTGGCCACATAAAAACTGTTAGCATATAAAAGAAATCAATTGTGAATGTCTGTCTTAAAGGTTTCTGAGTGTTTACATTCAGATTCTCAGTTTAATTTGACAAATCCCAAAACTAAAAAAAAAAAAAAAATAATTTATTAGAATCTAATAATGTTTGGTTTGGGTTTTACTTGGAGAACAGGAAAATTTCCTGAAGGGAAAAAATAAATAAAAAATACCATTTTTTGTACACAGTTTTTCAAAATATCTTTTCTTAAATTGCTCTTCTTCCTACTTCACAACAAAAATCAAGTCAGAAGCAAAAAATGAAATAAGGGGTTTCCTGGGGAGAAATTCTTAGGAAAAATAGGCTTTAAAATGCAATTCCTCGATTTGACAGGGAATCACTATTTAGCTGATTGTTTAAGACCAACCATTTTGTAGGAACATTACCTCTGCGAGGCTAATTGTTTGCAGCAGAAACTGTCTCAATTAAATACTTCTTTTGGCTTTCCACTGCTGCTTAACAGTATGATAAATTTCACAGAGAATGTGTATATGTTATGCAGCTGACAACAATTAACTGCCTAATAACTTTTCCTTGATATATTTTTAACTGTAGTTTCAGTGACTTAGAAACATTCTCATTAAGGAAAAAAAAAAAAGGAATACATGAATTTGCAGTCACTAAAAATTATGACTTTTTCACAGTTCATGAAATATCTCCTTCTAGCCTTTAGTACTAATTACTTAGTTTATTGATTATTAATTTTCTGTGTTTATCTTAAATTTTAACTCATTATAAATGAGAATGATAGTGCAGGACATGACGGGTGAGTGGAACAGAGCTTAACTGTAGTTCTTAGTACTATAATCACAGGATATGAAATATTTCAAGAAACAAAAGGAAATTATTTTCACTCTTCTTTCCTGTCTTACAGAAGTTCTCATTCATAAAGTAATTCCATTCAAATATGGAAAAAAAAAAACACCAACAAAACAAACCAAAACCCAAACCAGAAAAAGAACAAAACAAAACCAGAGGTAAAATGAAACAAGTCAAAACTCCTGTCTTCTTCCTCCCACCAAAAACAAAATGAAAAAAAAAAACCTCAAACAAAACCACAAAAAAACCCCTAAACAAACAAACAAACCAAACAAACAAAAACAAAAAAACCCCTTGCAAAACCTGAAACACTAACATGTTACAATCATTCGCTATAGATTAGGAGGAACTATGTGCCATCTCTGAGTTTGTAATATCTCTCATACTGTGACTTTGTAGTTTGGTTCAGAGACATCCTTGGTTGTTGGGAACTGACAACACATATTTCCTGCCACTTAGACCCTCAGTATAGGAGGCCTAACATAGATGACCTTAACTGAGGGCATCAGAATTATGTCAGACATAAATTACATAAATAAATTCATTATCCCCAAAAGAATTGATAGTAAACTAAAGGTAACTTATCCCCTCCCTGCTGGATTTCAACCACATTACATGATCTAGGAAATATAGACTTGGAAGTAAAAATTCTGCATCAGGTAGTACGTTTCATGAGACACTGTGTATCACATCTAACTTAGAAGCTAATACCTTTCTATACTAAGCATGGCATGTAGTTTCTATTGAGGTGCTAATACTTTTGTAAACATGTTGATGGTGAATTCTGCTACAATGTCTTAAATATTTTATTAAAATACATCGAGAAAAAGAAGGATTATGTAAATAAACCACCATTCACATATTGTTGCTCTTACATAAAAGGAAATGTTTGTTTCTTTTGATGAGAAGAAACGATTATATTATTGAGAAAAATTACTTTCCAGTGCTATCTCATGAGTGTCATCCAAGAAGATAACTGAACATGCCAAAATCTGTTCTCCTGATCTTGGGGGTTTGGGTTTGTTTTTTTTTTTTTAAACTCTCTCAGGATCCTGACCATTTAAGTTTCATGGTCATTTTGGCTACAATGGCTGCATCCAGCCTTCACAGCCCTACCCAGTTCTTCCTTGTCTGTAAGTATCAGGTCCAGCAGTGATTCCCTCCTCAGGTCTTCTGTGCTAGGAACTTGACATCAATGAACTCCAGACATCTCCTGGTTTTCTTGTGACATGCTGTGGTGTTCTTCCTACAGATATGGGAAAGTTAAAGTCCCCCATGAAGACTAGGGACTGCAGACATGAGGCTTCTTCCATTTATTGAAGAAAGATTCATCTATTTCTTCCTCCTGACTAGTAGGTCTGTAGCAGACACTCAACACAAGCCCACTAATCCTGATCCACAGTCTATCAACTGATGCAACACCCACCCCACTCAGCACCCTCCCATTGATCTCTCACAAAAAGGGCAAACCCCTCTCCTTGCATCCCAGCCCATCCTTCCCAAAGGGGCTGCATCCATTCATGGTAGTATGCCAGTTGTGTGAACTACCCCACCACAGTTGCATGATCATGTTGTAGCCCTGTAACTTCACACAGACCTCTAATTCTTCCTCTTTCCCAAAGACATTCTGTCAGTTTGAGAAGGAAAGGTCCTATTCCAAAATTACATTTTTTTTTTTTTTTTAAGTTCTTTCCTTCTCTCTTCCTTATGAGCATGCAGAGGATCGAGGCTCAAGTTCTTGCTCCCTGTAATTTGGAACAAGCTAAGAAAATGTTATTTTTCTAGACTTTTTAAATCACCAACTTCCTTATAATACACATACTAGCAAAAGAGCTTCCCATGCAGTAAAGATTCTGCAAAAGACAATTCACATATCATTTAAAGCTATTTAACACTTTATCCTTGGTAAGCAAAGGCTGTCATCTGTGTGGGCTGTCACACATGGAGCTCTAGCCCAGAAGCCAGGTCTCACATTCTAAACTGTGTGATCTCCCTGCTCCTTATACAATGATGTCCTTTGCTACATACAGAGATACGAAATCTCAAAGAGTTTAACATTCAGAACACTCGTACTTTTTACCTTGTTGCTAGATACTGCCACGGAAGGAAAACCTCTTTGTGCCATTAGTAAAGTGCTCACAGAAGTTACACAAGAACAGGACTTGTATCTCTTGGGAGATACAACAACAACAACTATCATCATCATCATCATCATTAGTAGTAGTATTATTAGTATTATTATTTACAGACTCTAATGAAAATATGAATTTGGAAAATTTTTAAAGATTTTTTTTTTTACCAAATAGAGCTGTCCTAAAAAGCCTACTTTCAGACTGAAAAGGGCAGTGTTTTTCTGTATGTCTGTACATGTCTCCTTTCTCTTTCTTTGAAAGTGATAGAAACTCTGTGTGATATCTGAAATAATTGAAAAGGTCAGAAAAATCTATACACCTTTGCAATGCTTCAGTTTTCAGTGAAATGTATATTTAGATGAAAATGTTCCATCCAGGTCTAGTATGAATATCCTTGTTCTGCTGCTAATAGTTTCTGAGAAGGTTTTCACTACCACTGGAGAGTTGTTAGTCATGCTCAAAGGGTTACTTCACTCAAAATCTAGGTTGGTACTTAGTTGTGTGACTCATTTTGCATCGCTGTTTGTGTTTGAAACATGGATAGAACTTCACACTTTTATTTATTTTTAATAAATAATTGCCACAAATATCTTGCAATATAACAGTCTCTAAATAGACTAAATAAATCTTCTTTTCCTCATAGTCTATGTCAGACAGGCAATGTTAATTATCTTTAGCTCTAAGCCTTAAGCTTTGTGCACTAACAAAAGTTTTGCTCCACTCACAACACAGCACTCTGCCTCATTCCAGTCAGAACCTCAAAGACTTCTGATTTTATGGACATTTTTCATTATTTCTGGAGGAATTATAGCTTTTTCAGAACTTGTACGAATCTGTAGCACTCACTTCCAGTCAAGGTACCCAATATATTTCTTCAGTGTTTCAAATCTAGTGAAAGTTTCTCTCTTGGGAGAGGCTTGAAGAAATATCAAATGACAAATGCTAGTTGTATCAGTTAATGGGACAAGCACAGGTATCATGAGGACACAGAGCAGAGGATCCTGCATAGATGAGATACAAGTTCCTGAATGGACCAAAATAATAGCTTAAAAATTGTTTTATACTGACTTATGTTTCCCAATATTTTATTTTTTCCCCACTAGGAAAATGGCTCAAAGCTATTTTTAGAATTGAAGTTAATATCAGACCTGACATTTCTAGGTCTTCTATAGCATTGGCCTGCAGACTGTCACTAGTGTGGTTAATTCACACAAGCAGCTTTGTTATTTGCTACAGTATTCTGATAACATCCTTGATGGTCTTTGACAACTTCTTATATCACTGTATTCTTTCATCCTTCACATGACATCCTCTGTACCCTTCTTCATTACCTGAAATTTCACACACAAAAAAAAATCAGTTTTTCTTTCTTGTTTGCTAATGTAGGGGCTGAAAAAATAGTGTTAATACTTTTTATATGGTTTTCAGCAGTGTGTGCCTAGCCCTCCAAATGGACTAACATGTATTTCCTTGGCTCATTTTTCTTTCTCCATTACTCTTTCCCATCCTGATCACCACTCGTTTGTGAAGATGGATTCTAAGCTTGTGGAATTATTTCCACTTAATTTATAAAAGTTGTGGAAGCCCAGTAGAGGGTAATGCAAGATTGTACATCAGATATCTGCCTATATCTATCCATCTCTCTGTCATTACCATGAAGTTTACAAGTACACATGTTTAGTGGGAGAAATATGGGAGGAAATACCACAAAGGGTTTATTGAAAAAATTAAGTTCTGGTCTTTTATTTATGTACACCAAACTCCTGATTTATGCATATATTTATTCCCCTAATGAAGAAAAGACAAGTAGAAAATTATTGGGAGATTGTTTTTTTTTTGTTTTTCTTTTGTTTTCCAGATTTCTCTCTGGCTTTAATACAGATAGATATAACATAAAAGCTAGAGGATCTTTCCTGAAGAATAACAAGTATGTTGACAGCTAAGTAAAAATAAGCTTGCATTTAAAAATACAAGGTTCTGGATTATTAAAGCTTGTGCAAAGTCCCTAGAATTGAACACATTTGAAAAATAACCTTAGGTTTCTGTTTACACCAAATAAACTTTGCAGTTATCACTACTACAAGCCCCAAAAAAGCACTTGAAATACACAATTACTGTTTCCTCATCCATAAACAGTGTATTTCTAGCAAAATTATCAAAGCTGTATGGTCTGTTGGCCTCATAAGGGCTCTTGGGCAGCTTGTGGAACCAGCTCAATTGAGGATACATGGTTCTGTTTCTGGCATGACTAATGCAGTTGGGCAATATGCCAAGCATCAGGCTCTTGAGGGAGGAAGGAAGAAGAGAAAGCTAGAAAGAGCCTGGAGGGGGGAGATCTAAGCAGATGAATACCGCTGAGCCAGCAGGCTTCACTGGAACACCATTTGACATTTGCAAGGCTGTAATGTTAGGAAGCCTCCAGCAATATTGAAGCCCTGCTGCTCTAAGGGGCATCACTACTGGAAAGCAAGCAACGAACCCCATGGGAACAAGGTTAAAACACGGACAAGAAAATGAGCAACTGTAACACATCAATCCTTATGTCACACAGGGATGTAAAACAGTACGAGAATAGAAGCCATTCTGAGGGACATTTATTCTTCTTGTAAAGAAAATACAAAGGATTTCAGCTTACAGAAAAAGCAGGTAGCCTTTAGTGATGGGAAACAAAATTCAAAATACTTAGCCAGCTGCTTACCCTGTGAATTTCATTCTGATGCATCAATTAATGCAAAGGAACAACTGCCAGCAGTTGGCGCTCCAAGTCTGGCCTCTTTAAGGTACAATAACCTGGCAAAATAAGGTCACCTGTGTTGCTAGAAAAGATGCCATGCAATTTGCCTGCCTAAATTACCTTGGTGCATATAAAATATTATTCTCCTCTTCAATGGAGTGATAATTTATAGCAAGCTGCCAGCCTCAATGTCAGAAGGGTTAGGCTGGTGATTGCCCAGTTTGAACTATCATTGTTTTCTTTCCCTCTTTTTTCTTCCCTCTTTTGTATCTGCTTCTGAAATGCTGCCTACCTTGGGAAAACAGATCCTTATTTATAGCGCTACAATGGTATTAAGGCTGTTAAACTGAGTGAGTTCTTTAAGGTTCATGGCCAAAATGGCTGACAAAGCTCTCACTGTTTTCCTCCCCTTGCAGAAGGGGGGGGGGGGGGGGGGGGGGGGGGGGGGGGGGGCGGGGAGTGGGAGACAAAGATGGGTAAAAACCAACCCAAACCTGTATCTTTTGTTCTAGATAATAAAAACTGCGGTACTGACCACGGACAGTAACCGTCTCCAGCACACTGCATGAGAAATGAATTACATGATCTTGTGACAACTGGCTCTCTACGTGGCTGGGAGGTAGCATTAAATGCTGTAGGATTTCAGAGGAGTTTTAACAGTAGCTCGGCTGCAATGCAGGTAATTTGAATGAATTATCCCACTTTCAATATGCAGGCGTGTAGGCGTGCTCCTTCATATGAACTGGTCAAGGTTACAGTGTGATGCAGTGTATCATTTCTTAATCCAAATCTGTTACAGGTCACGCTGACAGAATGTAATTTTCATTGTTCTGATTTTTAAGAGTTTACACAGATTATGATTACCAGAATACTCTGTTCCTCCCCTATCAAAGCATTTCTGCATTCTGTACAAGTTCCTCTCCCTGTTTAACCAGTCCATGCTGTCTCCTAGTCAGACGTGTCTAGCTAAGATATGCATATTACTCTGCATATGTGTGGAAGTAAACACGATGAATACACCTGAGGGCTTGTTTATACTGTGTGTGCAAGATAGTATTTTTCCGTATTTTGCTTTTACATTTTCATATGATGGGATAGTAGGTTTCAGATCACATCACTTTCCACAAGTAAAGCTATTAATAAACTGTCTTCTCCCTTTACTCTCCACAGATTATCTTTGGCATTACAGGTCATTTGGGTGTATTCTAGTTTACAGGGGAAAAAAAAAAAAAGTTATTACCCAATGATTAAAGACCAGCGATAACATAATTAAATCACAAAATAGAAACAACTAAGTTATTTACCTCATTCTTGCAAAACTGGAATGAAAATGTTGAAGTGTTAAAAACTGCAGTATATTACAGGAAGAAAAAATCTTTAATATCAGTGTTATCACATTTCTATTAAATAAATTAATTTTGTGTAAGCAGTACTGGCAAATAGAAAAAGATAAGTATTTCTTTATTTGAGAAATCTGTATATATTTTTGTTGTCTTTAACCTCAGAGTTTCGTTAGGCTCCTAGTTACCCTAATGCTGTGTAAGGAAATGAGTTACTAAAGAAAATTGTTTTGTAACATATTTGTTTCAAAATCCTGACATTTCGATATCCCACTGAGAAATGATCTTCAATAAAAGGAACTGCTTTCTAGTATTTTATCTAATTTCCACAAAGGGTAGGGTCTCACCAAAAACATCTTTTAAATGTAATATTCATATAAAGATACCTTGCCCAGCACTCTCTTTGTTAGGTTAACCAATGAACTAAAGTTAGTATGAGAAATTCCCTGCCTACCTCCAAATATTCTTGTTATTTCAAATATTGCTGCTAACAGGCACTGATCAGAAAGTAATTAACAAAGCTTTTAAATGGGGGAAATACGCTTTCCTCCTTCTTAAACCTGTGCCTGGAAACGTGAAATCTTTAATGTTAGTGCAAACTCTCTTTTGGTCAGGTACTACAGTGGGTGATGTGAGACGTCACACCCAGTTCCATCAATCATGTCAAGATCTGGGTTTGTCACATAACTGAATGAAAGAGCAAGACAGAACAAATTACAGAAAAGAAAATGATGAATGTTGATCTGCCATGGAAAGGCACCTCAGGCTATAACAAAAATAGACTTTGTTGTGTGCCACTGGCAATGAACACTGCAGTGTTCATTGTTTGTGGAAAGGATTTTGCTGATGATAAAACCAAACTGAACGCAAATCTCTCTGCAGAGCCTTGAAGGCACTTTAGGCAACTTTACTGGAACAGGCTGCAGTCCAGAAAAGGAGGATAAAATGAATCTATGAGCAGGATCCAGCAAAGAAGCCTTTAAATTACTGTTTTCCTCACCATTGCCATCACTTTAACCTTGACCAATTATAGCACAGATGGAAATACCAGAGAATGTAGTCTCTGACGTTATTGCTATAACTTCTGTTCCAGCTGGGAGATTATCTGCGTAACATAGGGATGCTGTTTGCCAGTGACTTGTCTTGGTCACAGTAGTGTACCTCATGGAAACCATAGCAGTGATAGCAATGGCACAACCATATTTTTTTTTGTGTGTCGTATGTTTTGATATTAACTAATAATTTAATAATCAGCAAGTGATAGGCTTGGAATTTACTCTTGGTCTTGCATCCTGTCTCTAATGGCAATTAATACAGCATGCTTGGAGGAAACAATAACCTCTCCACAAAAGGATATGAATAAACAGCATCTGACACATATGATTAGGTTTTGTCTAATGACTACGGCTTGTTTAAATCTGGACTGTCAGATCACCTCCAAGTTTTTTTCAACAATAACACTGTAAATCTGGATATTCTTTTATCCACATCAACATCCAGTTCCTTTTAGAAACTCAGTACATTCTTGGCTTCCACAGCTTCCTGCAGCAACATGTCACATTGTCTAATCCAACATATTTTGTGCCAATGTGTTTTATTATAGTTTTTATTTGCTCTCTCACAGGTTTTCAGAACTGATTACACATATAACCGAGTGGATAAATATCTTTGATCTGCATGAAAAGTCTGCCTAATTTTTGTCTGTCTTGTTGTTATTAGTCTTTACATTGTGATAGTTTATACATCCTACTGTTGGTGTTAGAATGTTAAACATCACCAAATAATAAGAGATATCTTTGATGCTTGTCAGTTACAAGGAGAATTCAGAATAATTCAAAATACTGTGTATTTGTACAGTCAGTTGTATGCTTGTGACACTGTAGGAGGAGTTAAATATATGCCCCAATGGATGTAGAATGGATAGAATTTAAGGGTTCCTAAGCTTTCACACTGAAGGTGATCTGTTAAAATCCAAATTACTTTCAAAGAAAGGGGTATCAGTGCCAAAATCCTGAAATACAGTTTTGATCATGAGCCAGCTCACCAAAGAAGTGTGGGGTTTTTGTAGCGTGTCACTAAAGATTATGCATTTTCTGCTCTGAGACACTGCATAAAAAAATGAAAGAGTGCTGAATGTTGTAAGGCTTATAGGATAACGTTCAAGGGCTTGGCAGGACAGATAAATGGGCTCTGTTGCAGTTTCATTCTTACTGCTGTTAGGAAATGACCATAGCAAATTATCTTGAGGCCTTACTTGTAGTTGTCTCAAACACAGATAGTTGGTTTTCTCCAAAAGGCGTATCAGTAGCAAAATAAATAGGTGTCTATGTTAGTGTTCTAGTTCATATCAGGAGGGCACTCTCAAAGCATATATTGCAGTGATACCTTTGAATGTGCTGTGCTTCCCATTGCAGAGTAGTTTTGGGTACAGGTGTCATGGTTATTCAGGAATTAGTAGTGAACCAGGGAAATAATTTACTTGCTAACATAAGTAAACTAATACACATATTGATAATTCATTTAAATAAAAATAATTTAGTTTAATCAAGATGGTGAAGAAAGATCTGGAGAAACTGTCATATAAATAATAAAAATAAAAAAGTAAAATCCCTTTTTCCCATAACTGAAACAGCTGTGAGAACAATGCATTTGCAATAATCCAGAGGGGGTAACTCTTTTCATTTCCATGAGTAGGTGACATAGTTTGCTTTTTTAACGTGCTTTTCCTTACCCTTACAATACTCATTTAAAAAGGGAAGAAAACAAAATTGTACTGAGAGATTGTCCTTGTGAAGATCCTGGGATTTACTTTGGCATGACCATGTAATTGGAGACATGAAAGAATAACACAATCTATAAATAAGTAGGGCTTTTGTGTGGTGTTTAGTTGGTAAACACAGTTAGCTGAACCCAGCTGTGCCTATGTAATTTCTTCACATTGCCTGCACTGCATAGAGAGAAAGCACAGCAAACTGACCAGCTAGACAGATTGTTACGTTTTAATCTCTCCCTTAGACTTCCTAAATATAATATACTTGTCAGGAAAAACGTTTGATTTCTTAATTTTTATGTGTACATAATTACATAATAAATTTGACCAATTTTTAATTAATATCTACAGCATCCAAAGTTGTTGCTGTCAGAACCCTGAGGGCACCTCCCAAGTCCAGGGATTTTAGCTGTCTTGGTTCAAGGACAAATCTGATGTTGTGTAACTGTGTAGCCTAGAATGAGAGAGCTATGGGGGAGGAAAAAGATCTGTGAGAAAGAGACTTAAAAGGATCCTTGCTGAGGGACTCCTGTTTTTATTTGGGAGCTGTCCTTAAGCTTAGACCCCCAACTTGTGCCTTGCAGAGCTAGGCTACAGGTATGCCCATGCTGGGCGACATACCTTGCTGATACCAGCCTGAACCCTGATACTGATCCTACAGATGGGGATGTTCATCCATGCCAGAACACTGTAAACATCAACAAAATCTGAGTTTTCTCTTGTGTTAGGCACAACAGCACATATGCTAGCTTAAAACTCAGCAACACAAATAACTGAAACAAGTGCATAAAGGCGACATACACTGAAGCAGAAAGTGTGCTTTGCCTGCCTGTGAAAGTTCCCACAAGCTGGAATGTACCACAAATGTCACTGCACAAACTTTGCAGGGAATGAAATTCCAGAGGACATAATCTTTAAAAACATGTAGAAACTGAATACCTGCATAGTTCCTCCCTTTTGTTATCAAGAAATGTTAGGCTTTTCAATTTCAACCCATTACATTTGGTTTGTTTCAATGTCTTATAGTGATAAGAACCCATAAAGATTACTATTATGCTTCGCTTCCATTATGAAACCTAAGAAACCAAACTATTGTTTTTCTATTCTATTAGCAACTTGCAATGACAACTATAGTCTATTGTGATGGTAAGGGCATTGAAATACTGAGAATATTAACTTTTGATGAAACAAGTCTATGGAAATTGCAGTTGCTGACCTTATAGTAGTGATTCATCATTATTGTTTTAGTCTTCTTAGTGTTGTTTCAATAATTAAAATGTGTTCTGTATTTTTATTTCTAAAAATTAAAATTTTGTGGGTTTATATCTTGAAAATATAATACCTTCTCAATTTATAAATTGCTTTTATCTGAAAATAGAAGACAGGTCTGGACTGATTTCAACCTATGTATATTAAAAACATTAATCTGAAGACAATAAGGAACTGCTGAATGGGAAAGCAGTATCAGTTTCAATGGCTTCCCTTAACCATATTCATAATAACCTTCTTAATAGTTTGCATCAGTTTCAGAAAAACTCAGTGGTCCAATAAAGATACTAGGACCACCATTACTATTTGTTAATTTTCCTGTCATTCAGATCACACTGTATTACACAACGATCTGTCAACAACAGCTAAATAAATTATTGTTAATTTCTGTCACCTTAATATTCAGAATACTTTCAGAGGATCTGCAAATTAAATTAATTCCTTACCAGATGACATATCACCAATTCACTTTTGACATGATGTTCATGTAATCTTTTTCTCATTTTCAGTGGTTCATAAGCACAGTCAAAACAGGAATGCTCATCAGATTTTTCTCACCTCTAAAGAATATATTTAATATTGGAAATACATATTCATCTGCAGAAATACTGCATACCACAATTCATCTTCTTTAACTTGTATATCTGTCCTTGATAGTTTCATGTCAAGTTGATGTTTTTCATCCTTATGAGTAATTAAAAAAACAATTTCATTAAAATGAAGAAAAATCAAGTACTGTCATTATTTACTTTTTTTATGATCCATCATATGACCTGATCTATTATAAGTTCTATCATGTGAAATCAATGTTGTTTACAAGATATTTCTAAATGGTGAACTGAAGTCTTCCCTCCCACACACCCCATCCCATTCCCATCCACCCGCCCACACACACCCTTCACCCCCACCCCACCCCCAGTCCCTCTGGCAATGTTCAGTAGAATTACTGTTGTTTTACACAAGGTTACATAGAAACAAGGCCTTTCAATGCTATGAAAGGTTACATGCCACGTTCAAATAAATTTTGGGATCTACCTATAGCCTAACATGACCATTGGGTGTTTTAGGTAACATCTCCTCTAAGCTTAACAAAGGAGCTATGGTTGGCCCAAATTGCACTAGTGAACATCCCAAAATAAGTTCTGGTAAAATACATTATTAAAATATTATGTGTATGCTTGGTTGCATATAAAAGTTTCTGAAATAATGCAAAAGAATTTACTTTTTATGTACTCATTTGGCTCCAGTATTAATACTATGTAATGGATTGCATAGCCTTCCCTCTTAGAAAACAAGAAAGTGGGGAAAAGAAGGGTAACTTATGAAGAACCCACCACATGACAACAGTGTGAATATTTGATCTACTCTTTCCCATCACTGAACACACACAAAACATACTTACACTTTTATAAAATCCTTTGGAGTTTTGTTTCACAAAGATACTGACCAATAAAATGTAAAAAATGCTAATATGTACTCGTTTGCTTGGATTGAAAATTATTGTAATAAGATAGTACTGTCTTCACTGGTCCATGAATTAGATGACTAGGTTTACTTTTATGCTAAATGTCTACAAGAAAAGTTATTATTTTGAGACACACCTGATCCTTCACAAAATATTTCACATTTTCCCAATGAAGCATGCAACTTCTGGTCATGAAAAATAAGAGTTCATGCTTGCAAAACCAGCACTGCGTTAATCACACTATCTTGGAAGATTTGCTAATGTGTCTGCTAATAACTTGTCTGACCTTTCTGAAAACAGCTAGTTCCATGAATGTTAAGGAATACTGATTTTGTTCTCATGTGTTTTACTTTTAATCAGTAATATGAAGAAACATCAATTTATCAGTATGAAAATGCATTACTAATATTACTTATCATGTGTAACAGACAAATATGAAATCTACATGGTCTGAATTCATCATTTTACCATTTATGTAGCATAATAATATAGTACCTGCTATAATACAATACTTAAGACTGGGGGAGGCAATTAAGAACTTGCATTTTCTCTAATATTTTTCTTGGGCTTGAAAATTATGTATTCACTAGTTTATTTTCATTTACAGCTTGAGATACAGTAAATCTATGGTTCATTTAATTATAGTACATCTGCATTTCATCTGTTCCATGTGCATTTAAGGGTTACTCAAATAATCTTATTACAATCCTGGAAAACGATAGCTCCTGGGATAAAAAGAAAGAATTAAATATTCAGAGACAAAAGGCAAGAGGGCTGTTGAACCAAACAGATAAAATAGGTGAACAAAATAATTAAAATTAGAGTTTGAATAAGAAATAAACTAAACAAGAAAGAATTAAATTAGCATGGCATCAGGAAAACTCTATGTATTAACATAGAAATTGTGCAAGTTGGTCACACTTCTTTGAGCTTTATAATCCATATGACCTTCCTTATTTCTCTGTCTTTAACTTTGGTAAAGTAAATGGGAAAAAAAAATAAGTCAGAGATTGAAAGAACTCAGCAGGAGTTGTGCACATGGTGTTCCATGCAGAAATATTCAGTGAGCTCTGATGTCTGGCTGTTATCTCCCATGCATCCCAGGTGCTCCCACACCCTGTGAAAATCCTTCCTGCTGCCTAGTTCTGACTGGAGTGTTTGATAACATCATTCCAAACTGAAGGATAATTTGATTCAACCAAACAGTACCTCAGACACCAACATATATTTAGACAGAAATCAGACAGACCCTGCCATGTCTAGATTGGAGTTAAGGGTTTCCTTTGCAAGGCTCTGAAGGTGATACCTGCAGATGCCCTGGCATCTAGACAACGATTGAATTCAAGATCTCTCTGTTGAAATTACTTCCACTACCTGGTATAGCCAAGACTTTTAATCTTAACCGTGATAGTTCAAACTGATCAAACCATGTACATAGCCTGTATGCAACTCTCCGTAACTTAAAACAATTACTCCACTATGTTCTGGTTTTTGCTGGGAAAGAGTTAATTTTATTCATAGTAGTTAGTATGAGGCTATGTTTTGGATTTCTGCTGGAGACAGTGTTGATAACACGGGGATGTTTTAGTTACTGCTGAGCAGCGCTCGCACAGCACCAAGGCCTTTTCTGCTCCTCACCCCCCACCCCAGCAGCAAGTAGGTTGGGGAAGCACAAGATGTTGGGAGGGGACACAACCAAGACATCTGACCCTGACTGAGCAAAGGGATATTCCATACCCTATGATGTCATGCTTAGCATGTAAAGCTGGGGGAAGAAGAAGGAAGAGGAGAGGGACATTCAGAGTTAATAGCATTTTATCTTCCCATGTAACTGTTCAATATTCTGGAGCCCAGTTTTCTTGGAGATGGCTGAACATCTGCCTGCCAACGGGAAGTGGTGAATGAACTCCTTGTTTTTCTTTGCTTGTGTGTGTGGCTTTTGCTTTACTTATTATACTACCTTTATCTCAACCCATGAGTTTTCTCATTTTATCTCTTCCAGTTCTCTCCCCCATCCTGATGTGGAGGATGGGGGTAGGGGTGTGTGTGGAGTGTGCAACAGCTATGCGGTGCTTAGTTGCTGGCTGAGGTTAAATCATGACACTCCACAAATAACTTTCAAAATGAGTCTAGAACCTGCAGTACTAACCCAAAAATAAGTTCAGACCTCTGAAACTGAGACATAAGTCATGATATGAGAATGTAAGACATTGCTTATAGATTGGAGGCAATAAGAAATAAGAATAAAGCCCTACACTCCTGTAATTAAAAGCTGGGATCAGGCAGCAGCCTTGTTCTAAACTTGGAAGAATATTTGATCATCCCAAAACCACTCTATGTGACTTCTTTTACACAGGCACTTATGGGCATTGCTGCCTTCAGACACAGCCACAGCAAGCCTTCTAGACAAACAGAAAGAAAAAAAAAAAACAACAACCCAACCTCAAAAACAACAACAACAACAACAAAAAACCAACCAACAAAACAAAAAATACGTTGGGGTAGGTATTAAAACACAATTTGTTTTAAGACTGCCCAGTTTTGTATAGCTGGTTCTTCAGAAGAGGAACATCTGCTCAATTCAACCAAGCTTGCTACAGTCCAGGAGACACCTAGAGCTCGTTTCACCTGTTTATTAGTTATAATCAATCTTGATGATCCTTCACATGGTTAAGTTATGTGATCCCCATAAAAGCTTAATTTGTTTTCCCACAAAAAGTTTCTGATTTCCTTAATTGTATATCACAATTCATTATATTCATAAATGTAATTTTTTTATAGATAACTTGTTCATATCATATGGAGAATACATTTTCTTAGTCATTCCAAGGTCATCTTTATACCTCCCATCAGGGTATATTTGTCTACAGATGCAGATAAACATTCTTTTAAAACATCGTCTACAGTTTTTCTTCTAAATGTGATTCAAAATACTCTTAATATGTATTTGGTCATGCATACAGTAGGCTTCCAACATTTCTCAGGCTCTTTTCACATTCACCTTGCCTTGCAGTGTTATAAGAGTAGATAGATAGAAAGATACATGCAGATACATGCAGACATGAATAGATACATAATAGTAACATGTTTAAGATACATGTACATATACACGTATGCATTATGTGAGTATTTGTAATACCTTTCTAACGATTCATAACATCTTCATATCTAAGTATGGCAGTATAAGTGGCAGCTACTAGACTTTGAAAATTGAATTTATTTGATTCCTTTCAGCCTGCAGTATGATGATATGTGCGTTCAGGCTACTTAGGTAAACCATAAGATGCAAGGGAAATGCAGGATCAGGAGCTGATCAACACAGGGAAAATCAGGGAGGCTTTATTGACTGCAAATTAGGCCTCTAAAGGCAGAGCAAGCACAGGATAAACAAGTGTAGGGAAGCAAAGCCAGAGCAGAATCACAGATGAACAAGCATGTGTTAAGAAAGAAATTACACGAATGATTGCAACTGCATCCAAAATGCAGACTGAGCAGTCAAGGATGGAATTGTTTCAAAAAGACAATAGTAACACCATTGACCAGCCAGTGAAAGAAGGCTGTGGCTGACTGGGAGACTTATAGCCTCAGGAGGTTGGATGCAGACAGATTACCCAGCTGAGGAGGCAGGAAAGAGATCACAACTTCCATGTTCTCACCTTTTGCAATTTAAACCTTCACTATACATCCTAAATGCTTCCAACAAAAGTCAATGCTTCTTTCCTTATTTGGTATGTTAGAAAGTGTAAGCACTGAGCAAAGGTTCCTCACATCTGCAGCATTTATACAGTTTTTCTCTTTTCTAGTGAACAGAAATTGGGAGGATTTTAATTATCTTTGAGTTCTTATCTCTCCACGAGATTTGCTTGAAAGCAGCCAACAAGATATAAAAAGAAAGAAAAATTAATTAGAGAATGGAATTAAGAGAAACAGAAAAACTATGATTATAAATGTGTTGGCGTTTTTTCTATAGTCAAAAAGCAGGAAAGAAAAGTTAAGCATGAAGAAACTATCCTTTGTATCACAATAGAAGTAAATATGATTAGGCATACTTGCTTTAAAATGTTATGTTGCAGTGTGCCCTCTTGACCATGTATCAAGTCCATCAGAAGCCGAAAATGATTTTGATATGCAGCTGAACAGTAAGGAAAGTAATATTGTTTTGCAGCTTCACAAATATTTTTTTATTTTCCCAGTCAGAAAAGAACTTAGTAGAAAGTGTTCCGGTGTATTTGGTGGCAATTAAGTAACTAGGAAAACCTTGTAAATGAACAATATAAAAAATAATGGTAACTTTAAAAGAAATGTATATATAAAAGAACAGCAATGCTCTGTATGTATGTGTGTGTTTAAAAATTGTACGCTGATAGGACAACACCTCCAAACGAATGAAGAAGCAATTGTGACTGTGACTATTTATATTTACAAAATATTATAATTCAATGTTTATTTGAAGCATGTTGATGAGATAATCCTAAAATACCTCCCAACGTGGATTGACCAGCTTATCAAATAAATGCAAATTAAACAAAAAGAAGAAGCATTTAACAAAATTTTAAATCAATCAAAATATGTAAATAGACTCTAATATATTTATCTTTGTTTATTTTTCTTACAAAAATATTGGCAGGGTATTTGTTCCCTATATTTGTGGTAGTCCTAGCTGGAAGACCATTGTGCATCAGGGAGTTAGTACTCCACGTAACAAGCTGACCTGAGTGCAGGCATGTACTGTGCCATGCCATACTGCACATTTTATTTGGTCTTCAGGATTGTTTGGTACTTATCCCTTTATGGGGGATGAGCTTAGCCAGATAATTGTAACAAAAGATCTTGGAGGCAGCACCCAGTCACCACCAGCAGTGACACCACCAGCGTGTCCTTGGCTTTATCTTGAAGTGAATTAATATGAGTTCACTCTATGCCAGAATATTTTCAAGAAAATCCTAAAATCCCCCAACCCTTAAAGACCATAACACTGATGAACAACACCACAGACAGTATGCATAGAGCATGCTGTGGCCTGACTGGAGGTGTATCCAATTTTGTACAATATTGGCATTTTCAGCCTCAGAAAGGATGTAAGATTTTTATAATAAAAGAACCAGTGCACCTTTTAGTGTGCAACATGGATGAACTAAAGGTCCATTATTTGAGTTCTAGTAACAACTAAATCTAGCCTGAGTGCCAGACATTTCCCAAAACACAACTCAATCAGCCAGATGATTTTTTCTTTCTCTTTTGATAAATGCACTTGTCAAACACAGACTCCATTCATTATTTTGTGGATGTTCTGACTTGTTATGATTCTAGTAAGAAAGGTATTCAT
Organism: Falco naumanni; assembly: GCF_017639655.2. Lineage (NCBI taxonomy): Eukaryota > Metazoa > Chordata > Aves > Falconiformes > Falconidae > Falco > Falco naumanni. Next base: position 99,886,451 of record NC_054055.1, on the reverse strand, counting down.
ATTCTGAATCTCAGTACAAGATATTGACCTGTTGGAGCGGGTCCAGAGGAGGGCCACAAAAATGATCAGAGGGATGGAACACCTCCCCTGCAAAGACAGATGATAGAGTTGGGGTTGTTCAGCCTGGAGAAGTGAAGGCTCCAGGGAGACCATACTTAAATACTTACTAAGAAAGATGGGGACAAACCTTTTAGTGGGGCCTGTTGCGGTAAGACAGGGTCAATGGTTTTAAACTAGGAGATAGTGGATTCAGACTGGATATAAGGAAGAATTTATTTTTTTTTATGATGAGGGTGGTGAAACACTGGAACAGGTTGCCCTGAGAGGTGGTAGTTGCCCCATATGTGGAAACGTTCAAGGTCAGGCTGGATGGGGCTTTGAGCAACCTTATCTAGTTGAAGATGTCCCTGCTCATTGCAAGAAGGTTGGACTGGATGACTTTTAAAGTTCCCTTCCAATCCAAACCATCCCATGATTCTATAATTCTATATAAGGTCACTTGTTGGAGCTAACATTATAAAGAAGGAGGATACTATTTATAGCATTACGTCCTTTCAGAAGCTGGGAACCCCAGCTTGCACAATGTTGAAGGGCTGCCAGTCAGGGTGCAGTGCACTTGTGGAAAGGTTAATTCACATTTTGTTGTTTTGAGCTGTTACAAGATTTCTTAAAAGAGGACTAGTCTACTCATCATTTCACCTGTCAAATAGAAAGGAGGTTCACCTGGGAGCTCCTGCACTGTTAGATAAAGGCAAGGGCACCCAGGTGGCTTAATCTCTGGTACCAAGCCAGACCTGCCTGCAGGTTCTTCTGTTACAAGGAGATGACCAAGTGTGTTCTGCAGCTCAGGGATATAAGCAGCACAGCACAGGCCTGTGCCTGCTCAGGTTACCAGTTATGTGGACCACTGTCTCCTCCATGTACAACTGGCATCAAGCAGGTATCACTACTTCCATGCATATTACATGAAACTAAAAAAGCGTTTCACCATTCATCTGTCTTATTCCACTTGGATGCTCATGAAATGGTCTGTTCAAAATGGAAATATTCCAAAGCATAACGTGGAAAAGCAATAGGAGAGAGGGTGGAAGTGGAGGGTACAAGGGAGGAGGTCTCACGACAGTCTTCATTCTGGGTATTTTATATTTCCCACGTCCTCATTTAAGTCAAATATTTTCATGTAAAACCAGAAGTTTGGTGGAAGGAAAATATTATTTTTGTATCAACTTTGTTGAGAACATAATCTGTACTGACTTCATATGAAGATGTTTTTCAGTAATCGTGACATTTTGGTTTTTAGAAGCAGAACATGAATTTAGGAAAATAATTATTGATATGCAAGCTTGAAAATTTCAGCTACCGTTCTGAAGCACCGAATTTACATAAAATTCCTTTCAAGTGTTTAATTCTTAAAACAATTTCAAATAACATGTAAACCATTACTGAAGCAAAATTACATTTCAAAGTGATACACAGTGATCTAGCTGCTCAGCTATCACTGGTATTAATAAGAGTCACACAGCTTAGGTCCCTGTGCACCACTTGGGAAGTTCAGTGCCGTGGGTCTCCATTAATCACATCACAGAGGGAACATCCCATATCAGCTGTTTTTTATTAAAACTGCACAGCTCCATTTAAATATTTCATCCCTATCTATGTATCACTGTACAGAGACCCTCCCTCAAGGAATTATTTGCTATGAAATTGCATATTTGTTCATATTAGCAATGCTCTTACTCATAGTGGAAAGCCCAAGGTAAACTTGTAATGTCACTTGGGAAGTGGAGGTAACTGTAGCTATTTTATGATTTACTCATTTTATAGTAACAGCCATCTGCAGTCTGCTTATTTGCTTTTGCAATCCATATAGTGAAACAAAGTTACTTTTTTATATTTTTTTTGGTGTATGGTAACAAGGTTTACAAGGATGATATTTAGCATCTCTGTTCTGTGGATCATCAGGACACTTGAGATAGAATGGTGTTGATTATAAATGAAGGGGAAGGTCTTCAGGTACCCCTTTAGCATATGACTTTCTGACACTTTCACCTCGCTTACAGACACCGCAGGAGAACAGTGGATCTAAGTCTATCTAAGTCTATTAAAGGAAATGTGAAAGCTATTGAAATACCGTTATTACTTCAAGTACCAACAGACACTTGAGATGGGTAGGCAATAGTAAATATCTTCCATGAAAAATTTTATAGCAAACACATACCAAAACTATCTTTCTTTTTTTCTTCCTATGCCTGATGAGAAAGTCCAACAACAACAACAAAATCTATGGTAAATCAGTTGACAAACTGGAATATAACTTTTGTTAGGGAAAATCACGGTCATCAGTTTAGTATTTTTGCACCTCCAGTAACCATCATTAATTTAGTGTCTTGCAATGCATGTGTCTTCTTGGAAAGGTATTTGAAAATATTCACTTCCTCAGTATTTCATAACCATATATGTTATTCTCAGTTTCTAGCACAATGAACTGTGGATATGCCCTTAATCACGAAGTTAAAGCAATGTCTTGATATACAACAGGAAAGATAAGTGTATGTTTTAGATAATTTCCTAGATTTTGACAACTATCCTCATATTTTATAACTCTTATTTGACATTTGTAAACAACATTTTCAAAACAAGCTTTGCCAAAACTGGCACTTCGAATGATCGGTTGATGGAGACAGGGTTACGCCTTCAGACGCTTAAAGCCAGAGTGATCTGCTTAGAAAAGGCTTCGAAATGCTTTTAAGATGGATATGGTTACTGAATGAAAAATGTTTCAACACCAGTTCAGATACTACTTATTGAATAAAACATATTTCTGTAAACTACATAAATACAGTGTTTACAGCAGTTCAGAAGAGGAAAGACTGAATGTTGGAAATAGCTGTATTGATTTGTTTTGGTGTTAGCTCAGATACCAGTCAGTGGTACTGACTGTAGATATATGTCCTTGTGGATGGGGTATTTCAATCAATATTTTATTGCCTGTGAGCACTTTTTCAACAAAAAATTGCAGTATCAGCCTTTGTATCAAATTGCATTAAATCATTTATCGGTATGTCCTGTTACTGCTTGTCAAGACTTTAACCATGAAGGCCTTCAATATATTGCAACCATATGCATACTTTGCTGGATTTGAATATTTTAGCAAAATTTAGTTTTGTTTCATAAAAATGTTTATATTCTGGGGGCCTTTGGATCAATTATTCCCCTTCAGATCACTTGCACCTCCAGATGACACCTCCTAAACATCAATTTTATCATTTGCCTAGGAGAAGGTTTACAGAAACATATGTAAATGACATATTACCTACATGAAAACACACACTGGAAACAGAACAGAGAGGCAAAACTATAGAAGAAACTCCAAAATTTAATTACAGTAGAATTAATTTATTTTTTTTTCTTATTTGTGTTTTTTCATTCATATAACATATGTTGGTAAAAGTACTACTGTCTGAATTCTCAGAAAATCTACATCAGAGAAGAGGATATAAGCAATAAAATTTAATTTCTAGAGAAGGACCTCAGTGAAAATTATAACCTGTATTTCTCATATGTACGTACAATACACAGTCATGTTAAATCTTGAGACTTTTTCTTTTTACAATTAAATAGATAGAGATAACAAGTAATTAGGCCATGACTGCATTTCCTTTGCAATAGGTTTAAATGAGCCCTACTGCTTCAGTAGTAGCAATTTAATTTCTAAATACACATAATATTTCTCACTATGAAATATGTATCAAACATTTTCACATTCTGAATATTGCAATAAAAAGGATGCTGTAAAGACAAATCTTGTAACAAATATTAAATACAGAGTAGAAACAAAGAAACTGAGTAATTTCAATCTTTAGTCTGGAAAGTCTTAAAGAACTAAAAGTTTGAAAAAGTAACTGTATTTTTTTGCCATCATTATCATTGAGTCTGGAAATGAAAATGTTTGGAGGCACAAGCACCCAGAATTCATTAGATTTCTGACCAGAAATATTTTATTTATTACAGCATTATATTTGCAGAGCATTTCAATAATATTCACACTCATAATGTGAGTCATAATGTATAATAGTCAGAAAAAACTGAAAGTCACATAGCAAATCTATGAGGAATTCAGATTTAGAGCAAAGACTACTGGATCTCAGACCTGCCTCTTAGGTAACCAGGTCCTGTTTTTAAAATGTGTCAGTGAAAGCCCTGAAGATGTTGCTGGTTAGAAGGGATTATATAGCAAACAAGAGTTTCATTTTCTTCAAACGCTTTCTCAAAAGGGAATACTAATCCTATTTCATAGTTCTCTAGTCACTTTGTAAAATATTCAGTAAGAAAATTACATGTAATTTACTCCAACCTGTAAAAACTGGAATCACATAAACAATGTATCTATCATCTCATAAAGAGTAACCTACCAGTTGCCAAGATTGCTTACAGCCTAAAGACAATATTAAGAAGCTATGATCACTATAATATATGAAAGACGTTGGTTAGGTGTCCAGAGCTGGATTCCATGTGGTAGCTGCTTAGATACTGTCCAAATACACAGAGAATAATAGGATAGTAAGTTGACTTGTCCAGTTCCTTGAAAATGTTCAGTATGCTACCAGCAACAGTAAATATTTAAGGAATTTAAGAGTGAGTTTTATAGGCATGTCATACTAAAAGAAAGGACAAGTGTTCTTAGTTTGAGTGTTTAGTCATGCATAGATGCGGCTGATACTACCTTTTGAGAACTCAGAGATACAAACATAAGAATCTCAAAGAAACTTTCCAAAACACGCAAAACGAGTAAATATGAGGAAAAGGAAATTTCAGTTGCTCATTAAGAATGGTAATGCAGGTGTGTATACATGAACTAGGTATCTATGAGCTCATTATACTCAATGTACTAGAAAACAGTAGGTGGATTCTGGAGAGATATTCAGTGCACCCTGAGATACATATTTACATTTGGTGAGCTATATGGCTGTATTTGCAGTCACTTGCATTTAAGTAAATAGAGGTGAAATACCACATTAATATAATTTTTGTTTGTATAAGACTACTTACTATAGAAGATATGGATTAGATTTTACGATAATCTGTTTGGAGGCTGACTCTTACACTGATATCACAGCTTTTAATATCAATGAATTCAGATTCAGTGGGTCATAACCCACAGTGCATGAGCAATTCCCTCAGTTTGAAACGACTCTATCTAATTATTGGAAATTTAAAAAAATGTTACTTTTTTTTTTTCCAGTTGTCCTTTTTACTTTATCCTTATATGGTTTTAAGACAGCAAAATATAGTATCAAAGAAAGCATTTAGGACTAGGGGAACCCAAACTAAAGTCTAGCATTAAATGTAAATAGTGGTTTAATTGTTCCTATTAATTTTATTTTGGAATGTAAGCCTGTTCGCAGTCATTTGATCACAGTAGAGGTGATTCAGCACTCTTGAATTAGTGGCCTATGAATTAAGTCTTCAGTCGTCTTTTATGTCTATCAAATACACTGTTGATTTACAATATTCTGAGGAGGAAAAAATATAATTCTGACTAAGACTGTAAACATTGGCAGAACATGTAACAGAAATAGTAATGACATACATATATCATGCTTGAATCAAGAATGCCGACAGGCACAGCATATCTTTAAAGAAATATTGTGTAGAATATTAACTCATTTGAACTTAAGAGACAAGAGTTAATAAGTGATTATGTTGCATACCAAAATGTTCAAAATATTGTCCGAGTTGTGGAATGCTATGTGCATTGAAATATATATGCAATAAATATACACATGTATACATATAATGACAATTATATTCCTGCTTAGTCATTTGTAAATACTAATTATATAGCACAAGATATTTCAAAACATTCAATTATGAGTACGTTTGCACATAATCACAGGTTGCCAATAATATATTTAAATTTAAATATGAACGTCAGAATCACAAAAATGGAAGTTTCATTCTCAAATGTTCCTGTAGTTGAAGAAATATGGAGGAAAAAATATTCCAGAACTTTTCCAAGACTTACTGTAAGCAAAAAAAAATATTTGAATGGAGTACCTCTGTCTGCAGTTGATGAAAGACTATAACAGTAATTCTTTTCTTCCCCTTGGACCAAATCATATAAGCCATCTGATGACAAAATTTTTTAAAAAAAATATTTTTCTCTTTTAGTTGAAAAGGGAAAGAGAATTTCACACACTCTTTTCTTTTAGAAATAAATTGCATCTTCAGTGATTAAAGCTGTGATATTGACAAATTTTAAGCTTTATTTATTTTTTTACATACAAGGAAATTGCAGCAGTGTGTAGTATAGAAGAGTTGCATGCAGTGAAAAAACTCATACATACTCTATGACAGTAAATTTTTGTTGTTGTCACTTTCAAAATTATGGTCTGCCAAATACTCTGGCAAATGAGATACATCATGAATACTGACACTAGAGAGGCAATGAGGCCAGAAGCAGAAGAAAGCAGTATATTTGCTTGAGTCTGATAGCCAAATCCTTAGTTTTAGTGTATCTTTTTTCTTTCCAATCTGTAACTTCAAAGAATAACAGGGGTTTTTGTTTGTTTTTCCCCTCTATTTATGTTCTGCTGGGGCTTATAATGAAGTGAACTTAAACTAGTATAGAGCAATAAGACCTATTTTAACCAGGATTTGTTAATTCAAGTTAAAAAAAATAGGAAAACCAAAGTGAGTCTGCCCAACAATTTATACTACAAAACTCTTTTTTTTAATGTGGTTACAGGCTTATGAAATTTCAGTAATTCAGGATGAAATTCTCAGTGGCAGGTCCTTGCTCTTTTTCGTTGTTACTTTTCTTTCAATAATTTCTAAAAAACTGGGAAAAATAAAGCCTAAAGAAACACCCCCACACACATTTTAATGCAAACACATGCACAAATGCCTCTTCTGAAATTAGTAGAATACATTCTGAGTACTCTATGTAGCACCCATGGTATTTGGTTGCAATTAATTTAATACATATATCTATTAATCTGTTAAGGTATTATTCCATCTCAGAAAACTCCTCTCAATCAAACAGCATTTCAAATTCTTTGGATACTTTTGAGCTCTCAGTGATTTAGTTCATAATTTTAAAATCATTTGACTGTAGATTTGCTATCACAAAACATTACTATGAAAACAATATCTTTAAAAAACTTAAGACGAAATTAATTCTACGTAATGTGTATCCATAAATACTAGGCCATGCTTTAAACAATAAGGAAAGTAAACCAGTGAAATCCTAATCCATTCTGTGTATAGTATAACTGAAGATTACCCTGTGTGATACATTTGTGAGTTGAATTGTCATTGTCTAGACTATCTTTATTTTGGAATCTTCTAACTTTTGATTCCTTGAAATTGAAAACTCAGTAATAATCCTCAGATGTTACTTGTGTGAGACTGTAGTATGATCCTATCTAAAAGCACATCATCACAGAATGGTTGAGTTTGGAAGAGACTTCTGGAGGTCATCTGGTCAAATCCCCCTGTTCATGCAGAGTCAGCTAGAGCTGATTGCCCAAGGCCATGTCCACAGTGCTTTAGAATATCTCCATGGATGGAGATTCCATAATCTCTCAGGGTAACCTGTGCCAGTGCTTACTTGCCTTCACAGTGAAAATGTGTTGCCTGCCATTCACAGGAAACCTCCTGCGTTTCAGTTTGTGCCCATTGCCTCTTGTCCTGTCACTGGGAACAACTGAAATGAGCCTGCCCCTCTGTCTTCTTTACATCCTCACTTCAGGTATTTATGCATAGCTACTATTTAACTTCTTCATTAAAGACATAAACACTCAGCAAGTTTGCAGGTAACACCAAGATGAGTGATGTAGTTGATTTGCTAGAGGAAAGGGATGCCATCCAGAGGGACTTTGACAGACTTGAGGAGTGCACCCATGTAAAGCTCATAAAGTTCAACAAGGCCAAGTGCAAAGTCCTGCAGGCTGGGGCAACCCCCTGTATCAGTACAGCTTGGGAACTGAACAGATTGAGAGCTGCTGTGCAAAGAAAGACTGGGGTTTAGTGGTGGATGACAAACTGACATGAAACAGTAATCAATGTGTGCTGGCAGCCCAGAAAGCCAGGTGATCCTTGCCCTCTACTGAGCTCTTGTGAGACCCCACCTGGAGTATTGCATTCAGCTCTGGAGTCCCCAGCACAAGACAGGGACTTGTTACAGCAGGTCCAGAAGAAAGCCACAAATATGATCAAAGGGCTGGAGCACCTCTTCTATGAAGACAAGCTGAGAGAGTTGGGGTTCTTCAGCCTGGAGAAGGCTCTAGGGAAACCTCACTGAAGCCTTTCAGTATATTAACACTTACAAGAAAGAGAGAGAGCTTTTTAACCAGGGCCTGTAGTGACAGGGCAAGGGGCAACAGTTTTAAAATGAAAAAGGGTAGATTTAGATTGCATATAAACTAGACCTTTTTATAGTATGAGGATGGTGAAACACTGGAACAGGTTGCCCAGAGTTGTTGATGCTTCATCCCTGCAAGTACTCAAGGCCAGGTTGGGTGGGGCTTTGAGCAACCTGGTCTAGTAGAAGGTGCCCCTACCTGTGGCAAGGGGGTTGGAACTAGATGATCTTTAAGGTCCCTTCCAACCCAAACCATTCAATGATTCTATGATTATTATTACCTTAATTTCAGTGACAGAATGGAATCTGTGCTAACATTTTTGCTCTTATGTCTGACAATCTGCTATGATTGTCAGATTCTTAAAAAAACTTTACCAAGTGTTCATTGGCATTACAGTGATATATTTGAATAAACCCTTTATTTACCACTTTAAAGATCACCTAGTATTTCTATTTAGTCCCTGCTGCCTGTAACAATTATCATTATGGTAACCAAAAAATAAGTCAGTATACCACTTACTTTATGAGAGCCATTTTAAGGGCAGAAATATGGGGGGTTTATTTTTGGTTTTGTTGTATTTCTGAAATAATTTTTATTTCTGTTTTGTTGCTATCTTTTTTGCTAGATGCAGTTTTACAATTCGCTAGTTGTGATAATTCTATATTTAATTCACTTTTATATAAAATCTTTTTGTCATATAAAGTGATCAATGAAGAAGAAGCACCACAGGGAAAAAACAAACAAACAAACAAGAAAACGCCACACCAAACAAAAAACCAAACCACAAACCCAAAAATGAACCAAACAAAATAAAACAAAGATAAATGTTGGTGACCAGAGTCAAGAATGAATGTTCCAAGTAAAAATGCTGATTTTTAGAAGACGAGTGTTTGATCACATTATGAAGGACAAATAGTAAAATTTTATTAAGGATATTGGAGGAAGGGTTTTGTTTGTTTGTTTTTTGTTTTTCTCTTTTGTCTGAGGGAAATATCTGGACTGTGGCTTTTGAAAGAATCAGAGTTAAATCTTATTTATTATCACTTTCCTTAGTGACAAAGAAAGCTACACAAACTAATCTCAGTACTAATACTAGAACAGATCCTTCAGCTACCTCTGGTGAAGTCATCCATTGAATGTAAAGTGACCTTTTGAAGTCAGAAATATGGAGAAGTTGAACAGTGGCATAAAAGCCAAGAAAGTGCCAGCTAATTCAAATTTTTGCATCTAAGAGAAACCAGTTGTAAAACAGAGCCATTCTGTAAGATAGAAAACAGCTATAAAATGGCAAAGAAATGCTCAGAAAACAATAATGTTGAAAGGGACTGAAAAGTCAAAGATCTCTAATACCAAGCACCCCAGTTAATGTCAAGAACAGTGTATAATTTGAAACACAGCTTGTGATCTGTGCATTGGCTTCAGTTTAGTTTTAAATCTTTCTTTCTATAGATTAATTTTTCAACGTGTTACAAAAGCCTCCTTCTTCAGAGAAGTTCTTGAGTAGATCTTGCAACGCAATCTTCAACCCCGTTTTTAAGTGGGTATAGTTAAGGGCTATGGCTCAAGTGGCAATGGCTCCCCTGGTGTGTGGAGTTAAGGCTGCAGGATACGGCAGGGTCTGCACCTGCACTGGCATATCTCAGTCCTAAGCATGAGAGAAGAAAACTAGTTCCCATCTAAGGCTAACACTTCTTAGAAGCATCAGAATTATTTATAGATGTGTTTTACCGTTTTCCTAATAGTCTTGCATATCTCTCTCTTTTTCTTCTTTTTCTTTTTCTTTTTTAATGACATTAATGACATTTTAATGAAGTTAACAGGCCTAATCAATGTCCTTTTGGCTTTTCAAAGTGGGGCAAAAATAGGAAACACAATATTATTAGTCAGCAGTAAATAAATAAATAAATGAAACAGTTAAATATTAGATGGCTGCATCAATAACAACCACATGCTCTATAATGATGCAGACATAGAGAAGCAGCATTATTTTCCTCCATCAGTTACTTTGGTTTTTTTCTAAGATTTTTCTTTCATTCATTTTTCTTTGAGTCCATTCTTTTTGCTTCTTGGGCACTATCCCTATGTTTCTTCCAGACTTTCAATTTCCCCAAAACCTACCTTCTCATATTCTTTTATATATATCTAAACATACAGAACATCCTCATATTTTTTCATATAGATACAAACATGCACATAAATAATCCAGAACTTCCTCTGCTCTCTTGTTCTCTTTTCATAAATTTTAAGACCAAGGGTAAGAGGAGAATACATGGCTGTTTAGGGTTATAATATCAGTACTCTTCCCTGTTCCAAGGTACAGGAGAGGTCACAAAGAGTCAAGTGACCCAAGATCAATCTAGCTTTGCCTTATTTCTGGTCTGTGACCAGTGCTACCAGATTTAGGGGAAGCATTTAAAAAATAGGACATGTACTATATAAGACTCATGTTGACAGTTTCTTTTTTTTTTTTTTCCTGACTTATGTTTTCAACAATGACTGTTCAAATGAAAAGATTATTTCTAAACACATATTCTGCTGAACGTTTCTGGAGCCAAGAAAAAAATAAAAAACACAAAAAGTCTATTAAGACCAGCAAGACAGACATGTATTATCAGAATACAGAATAGGGAGATCCATTAGGTACCTGACACAGTTATCTAAGACATACACAAGATAAAGCTACATAATTCTTTGGGGTTTTATGTTTTCCACAGAATGGTTAGACCTGTTGATCTTAAAGGTCTTTGCCAACTAAAATGATTTTATGATTCTGTGATATATGAATAATCAGTGTGACAATCTGCACTTGTCAGGGAGCCGACAAGTTCCTTTGTTCGTTTCTTGAACCAATTAAATGCTCTGGTTGCTTTATATACTACTGTAGTCTCTACTAAACTGTTGTGCAGAAAAATGTCATCAGGTGACAGTAATGGCATCTTTTAAAGTATGTTAGCACAGGAAACAGAATAATCCATTCATGTGTAAAGTGCCAATTACAACATGAGAACTACTACTACTACTGAATCAAACTAAAAAACATAAATATTTAAGGAGAGAAAGATGCTGAGAAGAGGATAAAGGCTGCACAGGGAATAGTGAGGAATAAGTTGAAAATAACTTACTTTTATAATATATATAATAAATATATTTATAATATATATAATAAAAATTAAAATTAATTAATAAAAAAATTCTCTGAAAGAACAGGCAATATCAGGTATACTGATAAAACTTACAGATTTATTGGTATGACTGTTTTTAAACTAAAGGTAGACAACAAGAGAAAAATAAACGTTCTGGTTGTTTCCCTGATTTGGCTGCTGGCCTTTGCATCCATGGTATTGAGTTTCTATTTGCTTGTTTCATTTAAACTGATGTGAATCTGTGTAAAGGTAGCTGTGTCTGAAACCATTTTTAGTAGATAATTTTGTACCTGAGCAGTGACTGGCAAATACTCCTGGATTCCTTTCTGTTGCTAAATAGCACATTTATCATACAGTTGCATCAGCCTTCATTTGGTGGTGTCTACAGGATAGGCAGATATGGGTAAGTTTTGCCTATACTAAGTGTTGAACAGATGTCTGGAATTCTTATAACAGTGCTAGAAATTTTACAATTGTCCTGGCCTACTTTTGGCCCAGACAAACAAACCTATAAAAAAACCCCAGTTCTTTTACTCTCAAATTTTGACTTTTCATCCTACTCAAACAAAAAATAAATTATCTTTCAAAGCAGAAAAAAAGTGCATAATTAATTATTGTCAGTGTTAACATCATATCCTCAAAAAAAGTCCCTGTACTAGAACCTAATTGCCCTCATTCTTACATTAGATAATACAAATTACCACTTAACATCCACCAATGTGATAAAAACTTTGCTGTGTATCTATACTTTTGTTTCTCCAGCACATAAGCATGAATTCAGATGAAGACAGTTTTTCAGCTGATTTATACAAAGTGCTAACTTTACTATTAACTATGAGAAATAGGAGAAAACTGATTTTTACGTACATACTAAAATCGCCACCTTTTTAGCAACTTCTTACATTTTTCAATTCAGTGCTTAGACAATAACAAGGAATAGAGATCCAGTCACCACTCTTTAAAATCATTTAAAAGGCCAGTTTGTGAGGAGTGTTAAATGACCTCACATTAAGAGGGACTCCATAAACCTTCTTATGTTATTCAGTTATGCAAGTGCTTCAAACAGCAATTTTCCTTCTCATCCTCCTTCTTTCCTCTTCACTTTCTGTCTACCAAGTAATTAAGGAGGAGGTAAGGAACAGTATTAATGGTTTCATCTCTCACAGCAGGTTGCAAAACATGACTAAGAACTGTGAGAAGAATACATTTTTTCATGCTAGTGGCAGATTACATGTAGAAGAGGCGTGGAAGAGACCCTTTCTGCTTGTCTGGCTCGGAACTTCTATTGAGCCCTGCATGGCAATGGCAAGGCTGTTACTAGATAAGGGTACAAATCCTAGACCTGTCAGTTAGGTTTATGGTTCTTTGATCAGTGAGTAATACTACATCAGTAAGACCATTCCTCAGGGATTGTTGTTCGCTATATTGATAGTTGCATTACATAGCTAAAACATGGCTTAGAAATGAACACTTACGAGCCTTTTTTCTTTCAAATACATTCCTGTTGTGCTAAAAATAAAGACAATTTATTTTGATTTACTTATGTGTAGAACTTGTGCCTTCATATCATACAAATCTATTTTTGTTACTATGCTTGTTTTTAACTAACTACAGTAGCACCCAAAGACTTTCACAAAAGCTTATTTCTTTTTAAATGTGGAGCTTGTGACTTCATATCATGCAAGTCTGTTTAGTAGTCTTTTACCCAAAGTCTGTTCAGAAAAACTGATTCATTTTTGGGACTGCACTGCAAAAAACGCAAGGTATGAATGGAAGTTATATGTAGCATAAGATAGCAACCCATGCACAAAGAGATCCATAATACATTGCAAGAAAGTATTTCTCATGTAATGTGTAGACAAAATATTTCCCAAAGGAATCTTGAAACAAATTTTTGTTTATAAGTTAAATACAGTGACTTCATAATTTTTATTTGACTTCCATTAATTATAATTATGAAATTAAAAGTCTTATCTATTTTAAAGCTATTCTTCTACTCTTGGAGTGATATATCTATTAACTGCTTTATAATAAATATCCAAGATAAATATCCATCTATCAGCTGGCCAAGGTCAACCCACCACATCATTAGGGGTACAGAATACAGAAAAGACCCAAAGTAATAGTCAGCAAGATTTCTGAAGAAGCTTTATGCTGGACCATCATAAATATCTACAGTAAACAATTAATTATTTTGAATAATTAATTTAAATTTAATTTAAATTAATTTTAAAGACCAGATTATTATTAGTTTACTGCATATTAAAAATAAAGTAAGTGGAAACTTGAAGGGTATTTCAGAATTCTTATGATGTTGTAAGAAATTAACTTTCTTGTTGTGATTTATGGTGTTTCAAAACTACTAATTATTCAAGAGAGCCTTGCTAACTGAGAACCATCTTTCTACCTAGTACAAATACAGATGTCACTGGCTTGTATCTTTTACTTCTGATTGACCTACAATCAACACAGATTTCACGTTTCTGTCTTGCTCCTCTGCCTCCTAGTTATGTGTTTGGAAAAATCAAGATATACTCTTCAACACTGAACAGGTATTACTCCAGAAAGATTGGAGCTCAATGATTTGGAGGTGTGCAAAATTATTCAGGTGCTTCAGAATTTTTTGTAAGTATTTGAGTTTGAAAGTGAGCAGAATTCTGGGCTCATGCAGTATAAAGTGATTTAAAATTACTGGAGCACTTTTCCTAATTTGGAAGAGGGAGAGTTTCCCAAATCAGAATGTGTGTTGGGTTTTTTTAATGCATAATGAACTACGAATGGCAGTTTCAATGTTTGATCACCCAAGACTGGATGTAGTGTAGATCAGATGCCAGGAGTCTAAAGAAACTAACTGCACTAATGACAGTATTGCAATGGACTATTAACCTGCTTTCTCTGCTGACACTTGCTACAATGATATATATGGCCAGGTCTTTGATCTCACTTTGCTTTTCACTCTTTTGACCCTTTAATGACATAGAATGCTAAAGGTTTTAGCAGCTGGATTTAGAGTATAATTTTTTTCCCCACCTTGCTTTCCTTTTTTTTATGGTTATCAGAAACTATTTGCATAAGAGCTAAGAGTTTCAAAATATCAAGTTATCTGCCACAGTACGTTGCAAGGAGTGAAAAAAAAAAAGTAGGAGAATGAGAAGTCAAAGTTCTATGATCTCTTGATATTGCCAGTGTTCCTGGCAAAGGACAGAAGAAATATATTTCTCTTTCAATCCAACCAGTTTTCTCTTTCAATCTCCACTAGAAGTGAAACCCCAAAATTGCTGTTATACAAATAGATGCACACAATCTACTTGAAATGCTTCATAGATGACATGAAAAAGTTTGTGCAAAATATAGAATTGTAGAATATTTTTTCCTAATTGTCTCATGTACAGTTTTCTCTCTCTCTTTTTTTTTTTTTTTTCTGGTTTAGTTTTATTTTGTTTAGTCTATGTTTTTCTAAAATCCAGAATCTATTTCTAGAAGTTCCTAGGGTCTTCTGAAGCCTGTAGTTTCTGCTAGATGTTTCTTGAAGAAATATCCTGATTTAAAAGGGACAGCAGCAGCAGTCTGTATCATACAGCTGAGTGGGGAATATCAGGCTCCTGCTCATCTGCCTTAGGGAGCCCCAGTTTTAGCTAATACACAGGAGTGCAGCTAACACAAACATCAGCTGTCACCAGGGCAGGGGGTGTGAAGGGGACCTAGAGGTTCTGCTCCAGACAGTTTAATACTCTGTGACCAAAGTGGTGATGTGCTATGGCCATTTCTTCATCTTTTAGCAGCTGGAGAAAGTACCCTTTGCAAACTGGAGTCCTTGACTCAGAAGGAGTTGCAAAGGGTGGGTGCTGCCACCCAGGCCTGGGGCTTCAGGGTTGCCTGGTGCCCCTCCTGCTCTGAGGTGACAGCAGGAGGTACAGGAGGAAGAAGTGAGCAGACTACGTAGCATCAGGACACTAAAAGGGAGACTGACACAGACACTTTGCAGGGGCAAAAGCTTTGAGTCACACGACACAATGAAGGAGGAACAGCTAAAGGCAAGGTTTAATGGCAGGCTGAGACTTCAAAGATAGGGGGAAGTGGAAGCTTGTAGCAACAAGAAAGCTTCTCCACCAGCCTCGGCATTAGTGTGATAGCCTAATTGCCAAGTAAGGCGAACAAGCCCAAATAAGACAGGCCTCCAAGCCAGCTTGGTGTGGACTGACCGTCAACACTGAAAGGAAGCAGTGGGTAACAAGTGCTGGAGAGTCCCTTCTGCAAGGGACAGAGGCACCAATCATTCATCCAGGCAGACTGTCTTGGGAGATTGGTTGCTTGCAGAGGGGAAAATTTAAGATGTTGCTGCTGAAACTCATCTGGCCTTTGGAACCAATCCTTGCCATTCATGCACATGAGCAGTAATACCATCAAGGGAGACCTGGAAGAAGTTGAAAGTGACTACACAGTCCTGGGGGTAAAGCTGGTGAGTAGGATAGCTTGGGAGGTCTTGATCCTACAGGTGAACTGGCAAGGCTTGGTTAGAAGAAGATGCATACTAAAAGTTGCCAACTGGCTGTGACTGATGCTGCAGGCAGGGCATTGGCTATTTTTACCATACTCCTGTATCTGAGGAAAAGGAACTGTTCACAAGATGTAAGGCTCAGTTAACAAAGAAGGGCAAGAACACCTTTCCTAGCAATTTGTTAACCTTGTGAGGAAAGTTTTAAACTAGGTTTGTCAGTGGATGGTGATAACAGCTTGCAGATAAGTCAGGGAACAGGTGGTAAGTCCTTGGGGAAGTTTGATGGGAGTAAAACTCATAAAATATGAATGTGATCATAAAACCTAAAAAAAAAAAAAGGCTTGTACACAATGCCAGCAGCCTAGGAAACTAACAGAATGCACAGCTTCGTATGCACATGGAAAGTTACGGGCTTTTTCAGAAAGGCTGGAGTAAAAGAGGACAAGGTGGAATTTCCTTTTGCATCAGGAGCAGCACAGATGTTTGGATCTCTTTTGTGGAGTGGGTGGTAGACTAGTTGAAGTCTTGCAGGTCAGGATCAGAGGAGCAAGGGATCTGTGGTGCGAGTCTGTTACAGACATCCATCCAACAGAATACAACCAAACCAGAGGCTTGTGACAGCTTGAGGTTGAAAGTGCACTAGGCAGCATATAAGCCATATCAGTTTGCTTTGAACAAAGTGTAGTACAGGAGTGTGCTGGTTTTGGCTGAGATAGCATTAATTTTCTTTGTAGCAGCTAGTATGGGACTATATTTTGGATTTGTGCTGGAAACAGTGTTGATAATACAGGCATGTTTTCATTACTGCCGAGCAGTGCTTAGACAGACTCAAGGCTTTTCTCCTCCTCACCCCATCCGACCAGTGAGCAGGCTGGGGGTGCACAAGGAGTTGGGAGGGGGCACAGCTGGGACAGCTGACCCCAACTGACCAAAGGGATATTCCATACTTTATGATGTCATGCTAAGCAATAAAACTAGAGGGAAGGTTGGTGGGCGGGTTGCTGCTGAGGGACTAGCTGGACGTCGGTTGGTGTGTTGTGAGCAATTATTTTCATTTGCATCACTTGTCTTTCTTGGGTTTTATTTATCTCTTTTCCTTTTCATTACATTTTAATAAAAATATTTTTATTATTTTTATTATTAATATAATATTGTATTTCAGTTATTAAACTGTTCTTATCTTAACTCATGAGTTTTCGCACTTTTACCTTCCAAGTCCCTTCACCCCATTCCACTGGGGGAGAGCAAGCTAGGAGCTGTGTGGTGCTTAGTTGCTGGCTAAGGTTAAACCATGACACGAGGGGGTCATAATTTCAATTAGCATGCATTGTAAAGGTAGTACTTTTTGTGAAAAGTAATTTATATTTATTCTTGAAATTGTCTTTGCTTCTGGCAAATGCTCTGTCACATTCTACATTGTGAAGAAACAGACTAAAATCAGACATAGTTGTTTATGAAAATTAGTTTCTATATAAAATTACAGCAAACAAGTAAAAGCCAGAATGTACATTTTCTACATTGATATTTTTATGGGCCTCATTGAACTTCCTATTTGGTCACTGCCAGACTGAGAGATGTTTCTGTAAAGATATATGCTATTAAATATCTTGTTGACTGACTTGCCTTCAAGTTTCAACGCTCATACTAATCTCCATGTTAACATGAAGTTCTCCCATTATCTATTGCAATAGTTGTATCAGAGTATGTACCTTGAAAGTAAAGGAATTTCAGCACCTTGAATTATTGTCTAAAAGTTTTAGAAAAAATGTGCAGTGTGTTATTTGCCATAGTTACACAACACTGGATACCCCACTTTGTAAGCCATTAAATAAACATTTAGCAATAACACTGGCAAAGATACTTTTACCAAAGATATTGATGTTTGATGATGAAGACAATGACAAAAACAAACTATTTATGGTGTTGTAATATTCACAGGAAAATAACAGACTTCTCTGTCAATAAATTTTTGCTCAAGTGAGATTGTTTTTTCATTCCATTGTTCATCTCTTCAAGCTATTGTTTTTGATATTAGTAGAAATTTCAGCTCAAGAAGGACCAAAGATCTTGAAACTATTTTTTCAAATATTTTTTTTTCAAAATCTTTTCAAAGGTTGTGTGTGCATGGAGATACTGCAGTAAAAAAGTCCTCTAGTCATTTACAGAAAGCTGGCCTGTAAGGATGTGTGACATTATAAGTGAATTAATTCACAGATACAAATGTTCACAAAATTGGATTTTGCAATTCATCCATCTTAGAAAAATGCATACTTTGCCTATATAAGCATGTGAGAACTATCCCACTGGTTTCAATGGTAAACAGTAAGGCTACAACATTTATCATATGATAAAGGCTAGAGTCCTTGGTCCTTAGCATGAAAGTGATACTATGCTTAGACTTACCAATTTTAATGTACAAAATAAAAGATCAGATGTGCTTCTATGGCTTTTTAAAATCATATCTGATTTTTAAAAATGTAAAGAAGCAAGAGTATTGTGGCTGAATTATTATTAGAGAAAGTGATAGAAAATCAGAACTACCAGCTAGTGAAAATTCTGTTTCATTGCATTGAAAATATTTTCTTGAGATATATACTGTACAGTAAAGATGGTTAGATCCACTGAAATTTTTTTGTTTGTTTCCGTTAGCGTAACATCAAACTGTTAAATCACCTTCCAAGAAATGCAATCATTTCATTAATGCTTTGAAAGTCACATCTTTGTTTCTCTCTTTATTCTCATCTTTATTTCAGGAAGACAAATTCATTCTCTCCAGTAGGTTCTAGATTAATACCTGGCTTTCTTTTCTTCTTCATCCTATTGGTAACTTAGAGTGTAGCTAAGATTTTCTGTTACTCAGGTCTCTATCCTCCACCATTTCAGTTTTACTCTGTTTAAAAGGAAACCTTTCCTTCCAAGATTATTTTGTGAGAATCTGACTACCAGACTGAGGTTTGTATTTCCTGCTAATTCTCTCTTTCTCTAACCTACCCCACCCCCAACCAACAATACACAAAATATCTATACACATACAAAACATATATATGTATATATATGTGTGGGTGTAGGTGTGTTTTGTTTTAATAGGACTACATTTTCATTTATTGGTTATCTCACATTTAAGGCCAGAAGATTCCCCAAACTGAAAAATGTTGCCTCTAACTTCAATAGGACAATAGACATTAATTCTCTTCAGTCCTGCTGCTTCTGCTGCTACATCCAGTATTACCATTCTCCTTTGAAAAGAGGGATAAAACTCACTTAGAATTGAGTTTGTATTTAAACTATTTTTCCTTTCATCCTATTCTACTTTCTTGTTTTTTTGTTTTTTTTTTTTTTTTTTTACTTACTCTTCCTTTATCTACATAATAGAGGAACCTCTTTGTTTTAACAACTTTGACAGGTCTGGCTATGTATGGCTTCTAGAAGCTTTTGTGCAGATCTTTATTTTGAACTCTAAAGCAGCTTCCTTTATGATCTTTGTTTATTTCCATTGTTTATAGACCATCTACGTAATAATTTCTGAGATTCAAACTATTTTTCCAA
Organism: Falco naumanni; assembly: GCF_017639655.2. Classification (NCBI taxonomy): domain Eukaryota; kingdom Metazoa; phylum Chordata; class Aves; order Falconiformes; family Falconidae; genus Falco; species Falco naumanni. The sequence continues at coordinate 99,866,898 of NC_054055.1, read as the reverse complement.
CTGTTACTGAAACTATCTATGAAAACATCAAGTATTTGATCTCATTTTTATTTTTTAAGAGGGAATACAAATTCCAGATAATTTGTTCATATGTGATGTGAAGAAATCTAAGATTCATCATAATTCAGCCCCTTGAATATTTCATTTGCATTTGCATAATCTTTTCTGAAAGCAGGATTTTGGTATGTTTCATTTAGTTTAAATTAAATAAACCTGTTATCATTTCCATTTTTGCTATGATTATAACATTTGTCAAAATGAAAATAGACAAACTGAAATCACATCACGTCTTGATAGTTCTGTGACTGTATGATAAAGACATCTGCTAATTATCATGTACAGAACAAAATATTGATCTTGCCATTATCAATAGTATTTGTTACCTAAAGTGTAACTTAAAACTTAAAATCTCTTTAATTACATGGTATTTTATTCCTCTAGGTAAACAGCTAGCCATTTCTAGATCCAGTCACTTTGGAATATAATAGATTCCCAGCCCTACATGCATAAGAGATCTTTTAACATCTTACCTTACCTTAATATTTGACACAAGCATGTTCGATTTCATTTGTATTACTTAGTCATTTTGGACCTTGAAACCTCCCCTGTACAGAATCACAGTATGGTCAGGGCTGAAAGGGACCTCTGGAGATCATCTAGTCCAACCCTCCTGATAAAGCAGACTCATCTAAAGCAAGCTGTAAAATTGTGTTCAGATGGGTTTTGAATGTCTTCAGAGAAGCAGACTCCACAGCCTCTCTGGGCAGCCTGTTCCAGTGCTCTGTCACCCTCAAGGTAAACAAGTCCTTCCTCATATTCAGATGGAACCTCCTGTGCTGCAGTTTGTGCCCATTGCCCCTTGTCCTGTCGCTGGGTACTACCGAAAAGACCCTGGCCTCATTCCCTTGACATATGCCTTAAGACATTTGTAGGCATTGGTAAGATCCCTCTCAGTCTTCCCTTCCCCAGGCCAAACAGTTCCAGCTCTCTCAGCCTTTCCTCATAAGGGAGATGCTTCAGTCCAAATGCTCGTCCCCTAGTCATCTTCATAGCCTTCTGCTTGACCCTCTCCAGTAGTTCCCTGTCTCTCTTGAACTTGCCTCACCAGGGCAGAGTAGAGGCAGAGGATCACCTCCCTCAACCTGCTGCCCACACTCCTCTCAATGCACTCCAAGATCCCATAGGACTCTTGGCCACCCGGGCACACTACTGGCTTATGGGCAACCTGGTGCCTCCCAGGTCCTTCTCTGCAGAGCTGCTTCTGGCAGGTGGTACTACACTGTACTAGCCTGTACTGGTGCATGGGGGTATTCCTCCTAGGGAGGAGGAATGCAGGACCTTACACTTACCTTTATTGTACTCCATTACATTCCTCTCCACCAAACTCTCCAGCCTGTCCATGTCTCCCTGAATGACAGTGCTGCCTTCTGGTGAATCAGCCACTCCTCCCAGTGTTGCATTACCATAAAACTTGCTGAGGGTACACTCTGTCCCTTCATCCAGGTCACTGATGAGTAATTTGAACGGGGATGGACCCACTACTTATCCGTGGGGAGCACCGCTAGCTACAGGCTTTTGGCTAGGCTCTGTGCTGTTAATCACAGCCCTCTGAGCTCTTCTTAGTCCACCTCACTGACCACTCATCTAACCCATAATTCCTGAGCTTACCTATTAGGATGTTATGGCAGACAGTGTCAAAAGCCTTGGTGAGATCAAGGTAGACAACATCTACCACTCTCCCCTTGCTTACCCAGCCAGTCATTCCATCATAGAAGGCTATCATGTTGGTCAGGCATGATTTTCTCTTGGTGAATCCATGTTGACTTCTCCCAATAACCTTCTTTTCCTCCACATGCCCTGAGATGACCTCCAGGATGAACTGTTTCACCACCTTTCCAGGAGTGGAGGTGAGGCTGACTGGCCTGTAGTTTCCCGGGTCCTCCTTCTTGCCCTTTTTGAAGGCTGGAGTGACATTGAATTTCCTCCAGTCCTCAGGCACCTCTCCTGTTCTCCATGACCTTTCAAAGATGATGGGGAGTGGCTTGGCAGTAACATCTGCCAGCTCCTTCAACACTTGAGGGTGTATCCTGCCAGGGCCCATGGATTTGTGGGTGTCAGATTTGTTTGCTTAAGTGATCTCTAACTTGATCCTCCTCGACTAAGGGAAAGTCTTCCTTTCTCCAGACTTCCTCTCTTGTCTCCAGGGCCTGGGAAACTGAAGGGCTGGCCTTGGCAGTGACAGCTGAAACAAAGAAGACATTTAGCAACTCTGCCTTCTCTGTGACCTGCTTCACAAGAGCACCCACCTCATTCAGCAGCTGGCCCACATTTTCCTCAGACACCCTTTTCCAGCTGACGTACTTGAAGAAGTTCTTCTTGTCCTTGACCTCCCTTGCCAGATTTAATTCCAAATAGACCTTAGCCTTCCTCATCGACTCCCTGTATGTTTTGACCACATCCCTACAGCAGTAATGATTCTGCCATTCCCAAGCAGCACAACCTTTTGAAGTCTGTATTCTGTGATTGATAATATAATTTATCTCTGATATAGTTTACCATTCTGCACTAATTGATATAGCTTTTTTATTTTGTTTTCCAGGTTTTTAGCATCATAGTTGTTTCCCTCTGACCTCATTTAATTTCTTGGGGCATGATTCTTTCACTAGCAATATCTTTTATTCAATGATCTAGTTGGCATTAAAAGCTGATGAGTTCAATTTGGTTGAACCATTTTGGTTCAACTTATCTGATTCAAAATAATTTCATTTTAAAAGTTTTAATACCATTACATTAAACAAAATTTGAATATATGTTTCAAAATAACATTAAAAACCTATGCAACCTAGCAGCCTTGTTTTTAATAGTGAATAGCACTGTTCCTCTTTATTCTTTGAGATTAAATGGTAATTTTTTAACTCCCCAAATCACTAAAATAAACAATCAAAAAAAAACCCAAACCATAATAAATACCTGCTCTGATCATAAGAATATACTTGAAACAATTGAATGAATTTTGATAACTTATTAAGGTATCTAATGAAATGCCATAGAAATATTCTTTTGCGTGCACTGAATTTGGTTTCTACGTACTGGGTGTTGTTGACATACTGTGTTATAAATGTGCTAGCTATGGGTAAGCAGTACTCTCTGGGTAGGGAAGAAGCCATTGCCCTTACTCTCATACAATCTCAAAAGTTCTGGGTATCATTAAAGCCCCAGTGATGAACTGAGATGAGGAGGAGGAAGTTGAAGAGCCTTCCTAGCTTCCCCTCTCCCTTTCTCTACTAGTACATGAAATATTTCCTCCCTTAAGTAAGGAACTATATATTTTGCTGTAGAGGAAATAATAAATCCTGACACAAACTAAAGGAAACAGTATTATCTAAAACATTCAGCAGCTATTCTTGAATTTGAAGGACTGCAGCATGTAGTCCTAATTTGTTACCTTTGTTCAGAAGTGTATACAGGGGTTCTGACTACTGCTAAATTGTAATCAAATGCAGATATTTTGGATCTAAACTGTTGTTTCAGAACACTTAGTATTTCCATGATAATATATAATAGACAGGTAACAAAACACAGACAAGAAAATAAGCTTTTGAGGAAGGAAAGTGACATAAAGAAAAGAAATTCAAACCACAATCTATCTTGGATTATATAGTATGGTCTAATTTGAGTGTACAGACATATCTGCTTCATTAACAAAGTCATTAAAAGTTTTTCTGATACCATTCATACATTACTGTTGCTACAAAAAATGCTAAAATCTAAATAGCAAAGCACATTATCCAAGGATTCAAGAGTGTTTCATTCACTGTGGAAGAGACATATGGGAAGTGAGGAGAAGTGGCTAAGCATAGTATGAAATAGTCTGTAAAGAAAATAATAGATCTAATAAAAAATAGGTTTATGGTGACATTTGCCCACAGTGAGATTATATATACACAATACTTTCAGACAGTACATCCTGATGTTTTAATTCCCCCCAAGCTTTCTTGGTTTCTGCCTATAGGGAAATATTCATCTGCAATCTATCATGGCCTTTGGCAAGTAAATTTAATTCTTATGATCCAGTGAATGCCTGAAGTAAAAGATATTATTTAATTAAAAAAGCAATTAAGAATAAGACAGGAAGAAAATGCACTGAGGTTAAAAAAAAAAAAAAGAAAAAAAAAGAAAAAGCCCTATAATCAAGCACAAAAGAGAAACACAAACAAAATTACAAAAATCAGCTATAAAGTAAGGTTTGTATTAAACATACCAAGAGGAACCTACAGAAATTAAATGTCAGCAGAAAAATGTCACAAAAGTACAGCATTCAAAATTTAGCTTGATGTCATTTCATATAGAGGTTTAAACAAATACACCTGGAATTCTGAAAATTAATGAAATCCAGGTAAAATGCATGAGAAGTTACATGTTCCTTCTTAAAGTATTATGGCTGTATATCAGAATAAATGGCCTCCAAACACCAAGTCCCTTCTGGAAAAACCTTAATGACCATTTTATGCTCTCTTATTTTCAATTAAAATGCAGTTAGGCATGTAAAGTATTCATGTAGTGGTCACAAATTTGGGAAAATCAAATTAACACCATTTTGGATATAATTAACATTAAGTGAACTGGTTTTCCCCTCATCAAAAATTTCTGTAGAGCCTCTGTATTTGTAGAGATAAATTATTTGACTTTGGGCCATCACTGAACTTAACACAGAGCTAGAAACTGGTATTTCTTATTATTACGTTACAGTATATTATTGTATTGTGACTGTATGTGTAGGTATTTATATGTACATATGAGAAATAAGATTTTAGAAAAGTTCATGTCAATATTGGTTTTCCATTTTCTGCAAGGGCTAAGGCTGACAGCCTGCTTTATGGTTACTGACACACCATGGTCCTCTGATCTCTCAAACTGAAGTTTCTTTTCTGTCGTTGCTGTTTTTAAAAGTGTAATTTCTGTACCAAAAGAAATGGTGCATATTTACCTAAGGTCATGAAGTGCCTGGCACTTGTCCATTGACATTTTCCTGAGGGAAACACCCTTCCCTCTCCGCTTTCCCACCTTCCCACCAGGTGTAACAGACCCCAGCCTTCTATGCTAGACTGGCAGAGCGCCCTTCTTGCCCTCATCACCCAGACATACTGCTGCCAGTGACTGCTACAGAGAGCTTCATTTCCACAAACTTAAAACTTCCCAGTTAGCGGTGTGAGTCAAATTCCTCTTCAGCTCATCTACATTAATTTGAAGTAACAAAGAAATGGGAAAATCTAGGCTTAGGGAAGGAGATGTTTATATAGAAAAAACGTTAATGCAATTGATTTAAGGATGTTATTCATTCATCCAGTCTCATGAAACCAAAAATGTCTAAATCATGAGGAATTACTTTTGTTATTCTCAGCTCTTCTGATTTTTATGGTGCATATGGTCTTCACAATGTCTTTTATGAGTTGCTTTATACACTCTGACAATACAATTAGTTCAGCTAATTGTAACATACTTTTTTCTTTAGTTCAGTTGTTCTGTGACTCCCCTCCTAAATATCAAGTTCAATATATTCAATTGATTCATCATATGGAGTTTTACATTTGTGTAATACCTCACACAGTACAGTAATATTCAGGTGATCTTCTTCAACAAACTCAGGATAACACCTATTTGTTTGGATGAAACAATTTAGCACAGGATCAATGTAGAGTATTTATGAAGAATGATTTCATTAAGTCAATAGATTCTGTGCAAATGTCCTCATTTGTAATGGATGAATTTAGAATACTTCTTTGCTTCATGGGCAATGACTGACTTAACTGACTTCATGTATTGTAATACATATGATATCAGTTCATTCTTTCAATGATCTGAGCAGCCTTTTACAATCCTTCTTGCTTTCTTGCATATCACCTTGTTGCTCAAAGCAGCTAAATGCTTGTTTTGTTCCAGTTGAGTATCTAAAGTGTTTTACATGACATATACAATTAACGAAATGTTGTATTACTTCAATTACAAGCAAAAAACATCAAGAAATATAAATGCAAATCTGAACTCCCAACAACAGTTATCAGAGCACTGACTACAATGATCAAAATGGCATTTCTACCCCAAGCCTTCAGCTGAAGTAGAATTGGAGTAAAAAGATTGAAGGAGTATAAAAGACCCATTTTGTTTCACTGATTTTGGGACTTGAGATCCAAAAGAAAACATGGTGATTAAAGGTTTCTATCACGTATATTTAGTATCCCTACCATCTTGTCTGAACTTCTAAGTTACACCTAAACTCTTCTGTTTATTCTCTCTGTGGATGCAGGACTCTGGCATTCTTAAGTTATTTTTCTAGATTAAAGTAGCTTTCCCAGAACATATCTGTGATAACTTTAAATTGAAATTTCTGACATCTAGGCAAATCCATTATAAATGAAGTCGATTTTATGTACAGTCATTTTTAGTGGAAAGAAAATTGTGGTAGTGCCAGTACTCAAGCACATGATAATGTCCATGTCTACATTATATTTTATATTTTGACCATTTTTTTTAATTTTGCCAAATCCAGACCTCCCTGAATTCAAAGTCTGGTGACTCTATTAGCATATGATTGTTTCCAAATTAAAAGTCTAAGAACCTCAAATGAGTTATAGGCTCAGACGCAGCGCAGTTAATATGGATATATGTCTTTTGGATGAGCAAACATTTGACTTTGACTCCAGCACAGGTCTTTTTAAAAAACGTTGTGCAGATGCTTTTTCAGGTATAAAAACATCTGAGGAGAGGGTTCATAATCTTAGCCTTTGAAACAGCAGTGTTTCCTGCAGAAAGCTCTAAAATGACACATCCAATGATTTGTTTTTAAATAAAAGCAGCACATAAAATCTCCCTTACACATCCCACTTTAAACACCAAATCCTGATCTCACTTACCCTCAGATATGATTTCTAAATTATAAAAATTCATCAGAATTTTCAAAGTAATTGTATTTATATGCCCATAGAGGCATTCTCACTGATCTATAATTTGGTTCCTTCTTTTCCAATTTTGTTATTTGAATTTTGTTCATGAGTCTCGAATAGTTTGTTTTTAATTACTGTTCTTCATAAAGCATATTCCTGTTAAGACTTTTCAGCTAAGTTAGGCAGGAGCTATTGCTTGATACTGGTAGTTATGGATGGCTAACCAATGATAACAAAAGAAGACTGAGGAACACTTACTTAGATTTCCATAGCAACAGACATCTAGGACACTTTTTACTAGGAAAACTAAAGCACGGGGACAATTAGCATGCTTCATGCTATGAACATCTACATATTGCAAGATAGATCAATGTAATTTTCCTCTTTACCTGCAATTAATTATGTTTGATAGTAATTTAGAAAGTTGGGGTTTCTTATAGTTTTTCTTCCAGATTAAAAAGAAAAAAAAAAGTTAAAATGTGGAAAAAACCTTATCAGTTCTACAGATGATAGATGTGGGGTTTGAGAAATAACCACAAATAACCAGATGCTTTTTAAAAAAGAATTATCTTTGGATAATCCATAATACAAATGTAGAAGCATGTTGGAGACGAGAATACCCTATTTTCTCTAGCTACTTCTAGCTCTTGTGCTCAGAGGAACACGTCTGCATCAGTTCTGCCCTTACAGGTCTTCCCCTACTGAGTTTTGAGTGCGTTTCTGACAGATGCTCTTTCTATCACAGAAGGGAGGCCGCTTCTCTGCAACTGCTTGTTCTTTGACCTGGTCTCAGCACTAAGCCTCTGCTTTAATGGTGGGGATCATCCCACTCCACCTCACATCTGCCTTTGCAGTAACCCTGCTGCTATGCTGCAGCCTCAGAACAGTGCTTTGCTCACATTATGCAGTAATCCATGACACAATGTATAATTTCATTATGGCACACATTGCTACAGGATGTTATGGAAGCTAATAATTTAAATTAGTTTTAAAAGCTGTTAGGGAAATTTATGGAAGAGAAGGCCACTGAGGGCTATCAAGTATGAAGATGCAGACTCTAGAAGAGAAAGTATTAAGCCATAAATGACTGAGACACAGTAGATAGTTTCACCACATACTTCTTGTGGTTTTAATTACTTTTTGCCCCAGAATATACTGTTGGCCATGGTTAGAGACAAAATACTGAACTAGAGAAATATTAATTCTTATCAAAATGACATTATGATGTTATTTACCTTACAACATCAGGTAGAGTTGATCTTTTTCAAAGCAGAAACTTTCTTTCCAGTGATGCTTGCATAGTAGTGCTTAAATTCCAGGTTTTTTATTTATTTTATTTTGTTTCATTTCTGTACTTCAAACCAAGCAAAGACCTCAAAACTTTATGATTCATATTCATTTTATAATACCATAAATTAACACCAGATTACAATTATCACTGGCATATTTAGTTCAACTATAGATGCAATACAGTTTCCACTGGGAAAAAAAATAATAAATTAAAAGTAGGTTGGGAATATCATGTTGGATATACCCTTTTTTTTCTAATGTGTCTGAATTATACACCAAATTATATAATTGTATATACAATAATATAATATAACACTGAATGATGCAACATAGCCAAATTTCAGGTGAGGGGGAAGAAAAGATTGTATATTTACTTGGTCATACACTATATATTGTTGTGCTCTACAACTGAGCAGGTCCCTTCTTCACCTTCTAAAATGTCCTAAAAAGGTGTCCCAAAGCAAGTGCCATCTCTTTTCTGCTGCTCTTAGTAGCATGACAAAGTGTCAAGACATGCTGACAAGAGTGGAACAGGTTCTAAAGGAGAATTAATCCTCCTGTGGCAAAGAGTGTATGTGTAGTTTTTTCTAGGATGTGAATATGGAGTACTCTCTTATCACTGTCTACATGCTTAGCTTCTTCTTCTGTGGTAATGGGAAGTGTGGTGAATAGCTGTCATCTGGCAATAGCTGTCTTCTGATGTTATACTGAAACTCATTTGGGGTAGGCATGGGACTGTAAGAGCCTGAAGGTACTCGGGGTTTCTAATTACAGGTATCATCCCATGAAAATATTATGTTGTAGACATCCAGCTTGTAAGTCACATCAGCAGCAATACAGTGATTTCTGTTTATTTCCATCATGAAGGAGACAAACAGTTAACAGGTGTGTTTATATGGTACAAAAAGCTTCAGGACTCTTGCTGAACATCACATACAAATAATTAAAAACTACCGTGTATCAAGCAGTGTTGAGCCACCACCCATTTGATCATTTACTTCTAAGATGTAGCTCAGTATCTATGAAAATGAGGTCTTAATTACAAAATTGTCACTCATTCTGCATCTAACATGTTTTGTTGGAATTACACATATAAACGTACAATATGTTCCAAACAATTAACAGTTGGTATATAAGCAGGGTGGTACCATAGTTTTACTTAGCGATCTTATTATGAAACAACCTGTTTGTGCCATAGCTAAATGACAAAAATAATGATTATTATCGACTTGATTATAAACAGGATATGCCTCTGGATAAAATAATTTCAGTAGTGCTACTAATTGAAATAAAGTGAAACTAGCAGTATTAATAATAATAACAACAATAGCAATAATTGTAATGAAGAGGAGAGGGAGAAAGAGGAATAAAATCCAAGGGAGGGAGGGGAAATTTGAACAAACCCAATAAAATACCCCAAGTGATATACAATACAATGGTTCACCACCTGCTGACCAATGCCCAGCCAGTCCCCAAGCAGTAATTGGTAGCTTCCAGCCAACTCCCCCCGGTTTGTATACTGAGCATGATGTTCTATGGTATAGAATATCCCTATGGTTAGTTCAGGTCAGCCATCCTGTTTGTGCTCTCTCTCCTGGCTTCTTGTGCACCTGCTTACATGGGAAACTGAAAAGTCCTTGACTTAGGGTAAATGCTGCTTAGCAACAGCTAAAATATCAGTTTGTTATCAACATTATTCTCATACTAAATCCAAACCACAGCACTATGACAGCTACTAAGAAGAAAATTAACTTTATCCCAGCCAAAAACAGAATGGGGTATTATGTCTATTTCAGGGAAATAAGATAAAAGTAAATGTAACTTGTTTACACACCTAAAAGGCTCCCTATTTTTATATCAGTTTGCTTTGCGGAATGGATGAAAAATTTTCTTTAAACACTTCCAGGTCAGAATGGTGAGTGTAATCAATGGAATAAATTTAGTTTCTGTCTTTATCTAGTATAATGTTTCTAACATCTATTTTAATTTAGAATTATGTTACAAGACTGTTGTTCTGGAATTGAGCTAGAAATATTGTGAAGGGCTTTCTGCACTGGGGAAAGGTGAGGTTCAACATCTCAATAAGAAAACCCCAAAGCTAAACACTGTAATAAGATAAATGCTTTAAGAAGTCAGAATAAGGAAGGGAACATAGGCAGCAGGTAAATCTTACACCCCATTGGATGCTGGGCACCTGTGTTTGTGCAGCATCAGACAGATCCTGGTTGGATTCTCCCCTGGCACACTCTGAAGAGTGGAGCAGACCCTGACCACGGGGAGGTCTCCCATTTGGTCCTTTGAGCTACCCTCTAATTTACTCACAAGAAAACTCTGTTCCTACAGGATGTTATGAGAACTTGTTACTGCGCTGTTAGACAGCAGGTGCTGTAATCACTGGTTTGGGAGCTGCCTGCAGACTCCTCTGTTATGGTGAGCTGCCTGAGCTGGTCCTGTGGGCGAGGGATGTCAGCAGCACAGTGCAGGCCTGAAGGCCATTCTGGACATGCAGCATGGTGCAGCACAGGTTTGTGTCTGCTCAGGTGAGCTGCAATGTGGGCCACTAGCTCCTAAACATGCAATAGCCTCCTGGTCAGCATCAGTACATTCCACTCCTTGCTACATTTCACCTTCTTGAAGACACTCTAAATTGCAGATTGCATTAATCACAGAGATTTCTCAAGATCTAAGTAGGAGTCCCAGTAGGGCAGACATGGCCTGTCCAAGATCACCAACTTCTTGAATACAATATCATCTAGAGGGCTTCCAGTGCAGGGTAGGGGGACTGGGGGGTTGGATTTCAGTTAAATTTGTAATAATGACCTTCTAAGGAAAAAGGAAAAAGTAGTGGCAACAGGATATTACATTTTATGAACCAGAATAAATTGCACTGCCACTCAAGTGGTCTGCTTAGACTTGTAGAAGAGAGAATCAAATGAGATACTAAAGTTGTATTTAATTTAATCATCCACTGTTTAATAAATGCACAGAACTTAATACATTATGAATATTGATATTGGACTGTTTATTTTAATTATGATACCAAGCTGAAGAATATAAGCTCACTGTGTAAAATATCAATCTTGATCTTCCTTTATTGAATGTTTACCACATTGCTAATGTGTAGAAACAGCTTTATTGCACTATGTCATTTCATGAAAGTGAGCTTTGAAAATTCATATATAAAGGACTGGGGGAAAAGCAACAATTATTTATTTTGCTACTACTAATTTTGAATTTTTGAAGCATGAAACTCCTGAACTGAAGAAAAAATACATTCCCCACCTTCCAGTCTGTAGCAAGCTGTATTGCAACTCCTTGAAACTATATGGAAAAACTCATATTTTATCCAATATTTTCTGGTGTAGGCTATCAATATTATCTGACTTAATTGAACTCCAGTTTTAGACACCAAATATCACAAAATATATTAAACAAAGTGCAATTATTCCAGCCCACTTGTGGAAGGCGAAAGAAGTGATGGATGACCTCTGCTTGCACTAAGCCCTGGAACATAACCTCTTTTCTTTAAAGAACAGTATTTCCGATTCTAGCTGCACCTTCAGTTAGATAGCTACCTGTAGTGACAGGACAAGGTGGAATGGTTTTAAACTGATAGAGTGTAGATTTAGATTAGATATAAGCTGGACTGTTTTTTAAGATGAGGATGGTGAGACACTGGAACAGGTTGTCCAGAGAAGTTGTGAAATGCCCCATCAATGAAAATGTTCAAGGTCAGGCTGGATGGGGCTTTGAGCAACCCGGTCTAGTGAAAGATGTCCCTGCCCATAGTTGTTACAACTTAACTGGAGAAAAAAAAATCATAGAATCTTAGACTGGTTTGGGCTGAAAGGGAACTTCAAGGATCATCTAGTCCATCCACCCTGCTATGGCCAGGAGTCAGGTTGTCACGAGAATGGCAGGACAGAGAAAGTCAGGAAACAGGCAGCCCTTCCTTATTATTATTACTTTCTGTTTATCAGAAAATAATCAAAATTAAAATATTTAATTATTCTTCAACCATTTATTAATTTCATTGTTGTTTTTAAACATTGTCAAATCTGGCAGTTTACTTGCATCAATAAGACCAAATCAGAGGCCTAACATGGTCAGAACTAATTTAGATGTAATACTGTCTGGCTTGGTATGACAAAGGCAGACTTAGAGACTACAACACAAACCTGATTCATGCAATTGACAAGCATGAGTGAGCTTATAGCACTATCAAACATTAAAATAAAAAAATAGGTAGACCTCCCAATGGCCTCTGTGGAACGATCTGGAAACAAATGTGACCACTAGAATTCAGAAGAAGGAATATGCCTGCAGTGCCAGGCAGACAGCATATGAAGTTGCAGTGAATCTTGAGACAGGCTTTTGTGTTTTCATAATCTGGCCAGACTCTTGCACCTGAGAGAGGTTTGTAGGATGGCAATAAATCTCAGTCCATTAACACTTGTCCTGCATGAAAAGGACAGAACACATTTCCTTAGAGCAGGCAACTTATCAGGGTATATTTTGCAAAATTTCTTCCAGCGTCATAGCTGTGCTTGATACCTGGGAATATGGAGTTCTACATCCAGAGTAAGATGGAGGAGACATCAGCAAAAGCTATATCACTGTCACTATATTTTCTGAGACTCTTCCTGCCATTCCTCTTCTAAATTGGTATTCATGTCCTTGAAATAATGATGCCAGGTTACTCTGCATCTTCCAAGAGCATTTCTCTCCTTTCTCTCTTTTTTTCATGAGTGTCCCCATAAATCTCCACAAAAGAATGGACAGCTTTCCAGAACCTATTCCTGCAAAGTACCTTATCCTTCTCAAAAGCTGGAGCAGACCAACAAGAATGAAGCCATTCCTGAATGTTCACTATTTCCTGCAGAAATGTGAGGATGAGATGATAAGAAGGTATTGTTATTTCCTCATCATTGTAGGATGTCTGGATGACAGGACAGAAGTTCCACATACCTGAAGTTCTGAGAATACATAGCACCATTCCCAAACATCCTCTTCACAGTCCTAATTCTGCAATAGACCCATTGCTTCTTCAATGTGCTCTCTGAAGACTGAGCGGAGCTACAGATAGGATGGGTCATAACATGTTGGCAGGGTACCCTTGTGTTAACCACAACAATGTAGAGTAGAAGAGAGATTTTTTTTTTGGTTTTGGGTTTTTTTTTTCCTTGTATTTAATTAATTAATTAATCTCTGCAGTGTGGGAAGGCCAAGCTGCCAGAGAGGATGCGGGCTTTGAGAATTAAATGCAGGAGGTGTGAAAGAGTTTAACAGTGAGAGAGAAAAATAAATAACCCAAGGACTGCTCTACTGTTCCCAGTAGAGTAGGAGAAAGTTTAGACTAGAGTTTCTGCTTTAGTTTCTCTGAAAGAAAATAATGGAATTATTATGTTTCTCCAAGATCGAGGTTTACCTTTACCTTTCGCTATAAAGTACTTAGTTGCAGAATGTAACCTTGTACAATCTAAACCCAAACAACCCAACTAGTTTCTTTGAAACTTGTCAAAGAAAGTAAGTCCTAACCTAGTCTAGCCAAAGAAATTCAGAGGCTAATTTATACTGTTCACCCTACTTTTGAACTAAATTTCAAATGGGATTTCAGGTTTTATGATTTTGGAAAGCAACAAAAATAAGAAATCAACAGTTCTGAAGAAAAACTTGTTGAGGCAAATCTGTAAGTTACTTAGCTTTATATTCAGAGGTAAAGGAAAAGATTGGGGGACAGTAAGGAATAGATTACCCTTACCTCCTTACTAAATATACCTGTCTCTATAAATCAAGAAAAATTTATACTGAGCAGCAATTCCTGCAATTTTTTTGCCCTTTTACACAAACCTCACAGTCAGACCATTCCTCAAATAGGAAAGACCAAATGTAAGTCCCCTTTTCCAGCCAACAGTCCTCAAACCCATAACTTTCAGGAACATCTAAAATGGACTTTTTAGTTAATTTTCTCTGTCCCATCACCTTTCCTCCACAATGGTATTCAAAGTACCAGACTGCAGATATGAATACAAGTGTCTAGATATCAGCCGCCATTGTAAGTGTTGGAATGCTGACTGATATAATCTTGTCTTGACAGCTGTTCATCTGTTCAAACAGAAGCACCTTCCGTCAAGATGATGTGAAGAGTTCTTCCATTCTACTCACTGTTTTCTGATGGCTACAAAACATGTTGGCTGCAAAACACTGTTGGCTGCAGCTCTCACTTGGACATCTAAACTTAGATGTTCACATTTTATTATTGAATTCTGCCTTACTGTGAAAAATATCTGGTTTGTAGAAACTGGTGAAATATGCACTGTTCTGGGGAAGGGGTTAGAAGTAGGGGAGTTGAGAACACTACTCTCAAAAAGGATGAAGGGCCTCAACTGTTTAGAGAGAAATTATTTTAACATTGAAATTGAAAATTAAATCAGGTCTGTGTACCTCCTCTAAACAAATTCTGTAAGGATTGGGCTATCATCTCTGCTCATTGTCTTTGCTACCTCTTAAACTTAATCTGTCTTTAGGCTTTTTCTTGCAAAATAACCATTTCTACAAAATGGATGAATATTGTATCTGTTTTATCCTGAAATAACTAAAACCTCCCATATGGAAAAGAAGGTAGGGTAGATACAATAAGCTACCACTCTGTAACAATCATATAAAAATTGGGAGGCAGTTTTTCCTTCTCCAACTATACTTTGAGACATAAAATTACTCATACTATTCCTTTCCTCTTTGCTTTCTTAAATGTCTGAATAGCTGTTTAAGTTCCAGAAAAGATTCATAAGAATAGGAAGATGTAGCATTACAATGTTAAGGGCCTAATAAATGATAGACAGATGACATGCTAAATTTCAGGACACATTAATGGAACTATAGTGAGGCTCATCTTTAGTAGTTTCTTTCTCCACATGGAGATCAGGGATGCTATTTGTTTAATTAGAGAAGACCTTGGACAGGGGCATGTGTCTCTAATGGGTTTTTTTTGCTGAGGAGATATATGATTATTCCGGCCTTGTGTGTGGCTTTTCTATCAAAAAGAATTAAAAGAATATATATCTATAAAGAAAAAAAAAAAAAAAAGGAAAAAAAAAAAAAAAAGCTTTGTGCACTAAACCAGAGATTTTCTATGGCTTTAGAAATTATTACAGAGCCATTTAGCCTGACTTGTTAAAGAATTCAAACCAAACTGAGTCAAGGGCCAGGCTCTGGCTTCTACTTTGCAGAGTTTTCCTGAAATACTAATTGGCCATTTTAATTTTTGTTTTAGTGTTACCTGTGTCTGACTCTCAAATTCAGTTTCTGCATACAGTGTAAGCATGGAAAGGGCAAAATGTTAGTTCAAACTGTGATCAACCTATGTAGCTAAAGCTATCAGATTTCCCAGTCAGTTTTCTCAAACATACTAAGGGTCATTTCCTCTGGGGAAAAAAATACAAAACCAAAAGTAACCATCCTTTTCTCCCTG
Source organism: Falco naumanni (assembly GCF_017639655.2). Lineage (NCBI taxonomy): Eukaryota > Metazoa > Chordata > Aves > Falconiformes > Falconidae > Falco > Falco naumanni. Next base: position 99,851,196 of record NC_054055.1, on the reverse strand, counting down.
TGCTATTTTTCTTACTTATGTCTTCCTCGGCTCCCATGGTTCACTTTGCACATATAATATAATCACTTAATTTAGAGGCATTCAAATTAATCTAATGAAATTTATTTTACAGCAGTAGATTATTTTGGCCTGATCCATGTTATGTGAATTAGAAAGAATGCCAAAAGATCAAACAGACACAAAAAAATAACCCAAAACCACACCCCCCAAACCCCTCTGTTTTATTATTTATTCAAACCTATCAAGTTATAGTCCATATTATAAAGGCTTTTTTTATTATTATTAGGTTTGAAACGTCCTTGTATTTGGAGTATATTTTTGGAATAATGGAAAACTGTGGAAAATGGAACACAGAAGAGAATTGGAGAAAAACCTTGCTTCTTACCTTGTGCATAATTATTTCATTAAATACAACCAGTATCTATGTGTCATTGATATTAAAAATATATAGGTATGTACTCCGCAGCAAATTTAAAATGTATATCAGATAAAGCAAAGAGCATACACTGAATATTCTACAGCACTGAGAATAAGATCTGGGCAGGCTTTCTGAGTAAATATTAAACAATCTGCCAAGACATTTTCACCTTCCATCTGCTCTAAGAAAAACACTATACACATACATAGTTCCAGTAGGGATGCATTATCAAAAGCCCTGTCTAAAGAGAGAAATAACTTCTCCATATGATTTCTTACCCACAGATGGAATAGAAAGAATACACAGAAAGGTGAGTGCTTTGCACAGAAGAGTGAGAGTGCTTTGTTTATGTATCTTTGTTTGAAGACAGTGTCTACATGTATTTTTTTAAATCAAAGCCTTCTGCACAAGACATTACCTGACAGCTCCAAAGGAATGAAAGTGACAGCACAAATGTAAAAACACATTGTTATTTTAATCACTGTAGAATAAAGTATTGCACAACTACTCATGCTTGAAGTCAAGATCAGTTTCTCACATCCCTTTAAATAAATAACAGCTTAAAACACTAAGTGTAGCTCTGAAGCATGGCTCACAGGGTTCATCAGTTACATGTTTCTACCAGTTTATTTCTAAGACATGCAGATCTATTATCTCTATAAAAAAATATTTCTGTTTTATATCTGTTGGGCAGGCATGGATTCCACAAATGGATCTCTCTGCCTGCTTCCTATTTTGCAGCTTAGTTTCTTTAGACCTTCAGACAGAAATTCCTACAAGACTATACAGATTGATGCATTCTTTCCTTCATTAATAAAACAAAATGGATTGTTCCTCATTTTTCAAAAAAATCAGAATCCTTTTTCTAATGCTTAAAATGTTATCTTTTAAATGTCGCATTCTAATATTTTGCCTAAATAGCAAAAAGCTGTTACTGGATTCCTTTTCTAAGACTAAATTTTATATGACTGTAAGAGACTGCGCCCGTGAGACCCACCATCACCATAGCAGATGTATTGTCTCAACATTGCTATGGCAAGAAAGTCATGCTATCACCACAGTGAATGATCTATACATTGTTAAGGCAGGAAGATAACATAACTGCCACAGAAGAGATTTAAGGCAGGAAGATAACACCACTGCCTTAAATGCAGAGATTTATCTATGCATTGTTAAAGGCACCGACTGATGCCATGGAGCAATGAGGGAGGATGATACTGCATAACTTAACCAACCCCCTGTGCATGTGCCCAGACTTGGGGTGAGGGGGATCAAGGCGCCTGAAGGCCCCTGAGGAATGTTGGGCACATACATCATTGCCAGGTGGAAGGTGTGGTTAAGCAGAACAGTGTGTAACAACTCTATAAAAAACAGAATTAACATCGGGCAGAATGATCCCCCACCAGACTTGGAAACAATTCAGACTGTTGGGATGCGGCAGTTCTGGGCTGGTAGCTATGACTGTGAACACCTTCTCCCCTCCCTCCCTCCCTCCCTCCCTCCCTCCTTCCCTCCTTCCCTCCTTCCCTCCTTCCCTCCTTCCCTCCTTCCTTCCTTCCTTCCTCCCTCCCTCCTCTCTCCCTCCCTCCGTCCCTGATATCTTTATCTCTTTATCTCTTTATCTCTTGTTCTCTCTCCCTTTGAATTTGCAGATTTATTGTTGGGCAAAGAAAGTTCCTTGTCTCTTGACTCCATTTTGAGTCTTAATTCTGTTCTCGAGAATACAAACAGAACCACGCTCCGGTCTCAGACTGCCTTGCGAGAATAACACATATATTTGATTGAGTTTGAGAGAATAGTGTAGTCTAACCTCCAGAAAAAGTTTGCCATTACACTTCATTTCAGTGTTGAAGACAGTCTTCTGTTCAGTTCCGCTTTTTCATTAGACTGATTGACTACACATGTAAGATCAAATGCTGCTTCTGAAGGTTTCCCACAGTCCAGATGCTAAATCTGTATGTTCTGCACATCAGTCTAACATGAACTATGCTCAGTAAAAAGAAATTCTTTTATTACTACTTGATCCCTCAAAGAGAACTAAATCTATCATAATACTCACTGGATTAATCAGACCTTCCAAAATTTCTGAGTTTTGAATACAAATAGCTCCACCACTTCTTTGAGTCTAAGATATAGGAAAAGAAAACATACCTCAAGCAAACTGTACATCTGCTCTTCCTATGGTCTATTTTCCTTTTCTATTTTATGTATTCCATTCACCAGTGGCAATAAGAGCTTCTTCTCTCAGTGCAGTATCAAAGTTCAACACTGTTAGAATACCCAATAACTGCTTTTTCTTAATATGCTTTATCCTGGGACTGTTTATGCAACTTTTTTAAGATCACATGCACTAAATCATTTATACTGCATGGAATTCCTCACTCTTTTATATATATGAAGTAGAAGGAGAACTTACTGAAGAAATATATGGCATATACCCTTGTGTCAGGCAGGCCTTGAGGTGAGGTGTGAATTACTCTGCTAAACAGCACATATATGTACTGTACTGAAAAAGCTGCTTCTTTTATACATATTCTGTTCTGTAACATCTGCTTTCAGTTAAAAACAGCTGAGGTGAAAAAACCGGCCTATTTTACAGTGGATATCAACATTATACACCAGTAGAGGTTTTTAACCTTGCCTGTATCTCAAATGATTCCTCAGCATCATATAATGTAATGTCAGGTGAATCTGCCAACAAAGCCCTGGGTGAGAAACAATCAAAGGGAGAAAAAAAAAAACTAAGGAAAAAAAAAATGACAAAAAAAAATCACTTTTATTCTTAGATTTTAATTATGAAAGTTTGGTTAGGAGGTACTTAATGAACCAAGAAGAAAGAAAGACTTCGAGTATTAATCAAAGCAGTAGCTTTCAGTACAGTAGTTTCACTTTTATAGCAAATATACTCAAGAATTCTACAGTGCATATCAGAATGTTATGACATCCAGAGGCACATTCTTGCAGGCAAAACCACCCTGGCTAAACTGCAGTATTATGAATGTAAGATGTTTTTTAAAGAGTTAAACAACATGGTTTCACCGTTTACCTTGGGTAAAGTAGAGGAGGCCAGTGTGTACTCACTAGCTTCTCAAACAGATGAAACTGACAGATACTAACATTTCTTTGAAAAATTATGTCAGTCAGGGTTGAAAGGACACATCAGTTGTGTACAAAAATCACATTTAAATGTGCAACCGTTTCTTGTTTGTTCATATGCATGGCAGAATTCGTTCAATATATTCTAGGGTTTCAGTTTTCATTTCTATACATATATGAAAATGGCAACATTTATTTTTAACCTTTAGCAGTTCTACCAGTTCTCATTTCCAGGTACTAGAGGTACAGGAAAATAAGCCACCAAAAACTAAAACCAAAAAAGCTGATTATGCCCTGGCATTTTAAACATCGTTGTTACCATATAGGGCAGCTTGTTATTTCTTGAGCAGGTCTTAGAGCAACCACTCATTATTACTCCTGAAAATCCGATTAAACCAAATTCATATATTCAATCAAAATATTTAGCAGCTTTTCCACAACTGTAAATTAAAATTAATTTCAATTACATAGAACTGTTTTCCTTATACAACTTGTAAAATTTTAAAATTGGTACTATGACATTGATATAATGCAATTATTTGGTCGATATTATAAACTCCAACAGAGGTGTTTATTGATAGTAATGGAATTACAGAACACATTGTAAAATACAGAGAAAGAGACCAGATCCAATCCCTAAATCCAATCTAAAGAAAATTTAATATGCGTTTGTGCTGCAAATAATAGCACTTACAATAAAATGTCTTGATTCTGAGTAAACCAACAACATTGTTAAAATGAAGCTTGATGGAATATGGCCAAGGTAGATACAGAAAATACTGAGAATGTCAAGAAAAAGACAGCTTTCATGATGGGAACAGCCACATTTCATAGACTTCTTGACTTTGTTTGGCTGAGCATTTGTTCAGAGGTAAATCCAGTTTTCTCAACTATGGTTATTTAAATTTTAAGGCCATTGTAATTTTTGACTGTCCTTTATACACATTAAAAATTTATTAAAGCTCATAGTTTAGTTACAGATTTAAAGGCTCCTGCCATGACTTAAAACACTGAGATGAAATTATATGAATGAAAAATGCCTCATCAGTTTAAGTTCACATAATAGTACCTACTGGTAGGCCACCACTGAAGAAAACTGCTAAATGTTGGTCTTTGAATTTGGCATGTCTATGTGAACCTCTTAGACTACTAAACTTTTAGATCATGTTGTACAAAATGATTTAAAACTAAATACAAAGGGAAAAGGGCTATGCCATCATACTCATTCAAAATGCAAATTACTTTACTAAATTACTAAATTTAGATTAGGCAAGCATTCATGTTTCCCATAAACAAATACATTTGCCCTGTAACCCCTCACGTACAGGCTTGTGAGTCCCTCCAGCCAAGCAGGATATTGTACTGTTAACACAAGAAATGAGTGCCTGATTACTCCACAAAATTCATTGAGCTACCAGGGAAGATCTTGCCTCCCAACAGAATACAGTCTTAAATAGCATCAAGCTAGCAAACAGGGAAGACTAGTGGCTTTATTAATTAAAGACAAAATAACGATGTGCTAATAGGACTGACCCTCCATCATATTCCTACCAATGAGGTATATAAACAAAATATTAAGCAGGTGATGAATATCCACTCCTTTTCTCTTGTTTTGTGATAATATAAATAGATCTATAATATTTTATACATATTATTCTGGTAGGGTCCAAAATTATTTTCAAAGTGACAGAAGTTCAAATGGGAAAAGCTGGAAAGAAGTGCCAAGAAGGCTAATATGTGACACAGTAACAACATGCAGCATCAAAAACAGGTGGACCAGCCATACAGGGCCCCCTGTTAACAAAGAAATAGAAGCATGAGAGTCTCTGAGGGCAAACAAACTGGAACCAAAGTGCTATGCCCAAAGGAGCTCAAGGGGGTCAATCTACATATCCGTGCTACTACTGTGCCAGCTGATATGATTCAGTACGAGGAAGCACGTGTAGTACTGATTTTTCCCTCAGTTATCCAAGTCCATGTAACTGAAGATTTCAACTAAACCACTGTATGTTGATAAATAGCCTAAGAAAGTGCCCATAATGTTGTCATCATCAAGACTAGGTACTTCATGCCAAAGATATAGTGGCAATTTAGGGAGAAGAATGAACTACTGAGCTTGAAATCATCAGAGATATCCTATAGCTTGACTGACCAGTTCTCTTCCTGGAGGAGTATTCCCAGCAGACCTAATTATTGTATTACTACATATCTGTTAGACCTTTGGGGAAACTGTTAATTCTCAGATACGGAGCATTGCTTCTGGATATTTTTTTTTTATAATTTCTTATTTCTTTTGATAATTTTCTTTAGCTGTGATCTGATAATCACAATTCATTGAGTAATTTGAATGGGTGCTGAGATTGCAGACTGCTCTAGTAAGCCAGTGGAGTTTCTCTGTCAATAGACATTGTCCCTTATTTTTCAAGTGGTGTCCCCTGGGGGCCAGGATGGGGCAGGAGCTTTTTTTTTTTTTTTTTTCTTTTTTCTCTCTTTTAATATTAGCTGTTTTTAAGGTCTCACATTTCCACAGAAATTTCTCAACAGGAAAACAGTGGAATTGATTTGATCTTCCAAATATTTTCCATTTGAAAATATGGTAATCTTGCACATCAATATGTATGTTAGGTCTGTTTTTCAGAATATGTTGAACAACGTAAACTGCCTTTGAAATCTAGGGAAATTGGGATTTTTTTAATCATACAATGAAATCATACAATCATAACCCCCAAAATCATACAATTTCTCATAGAACAACTTTAACTGAGGCAAAATAAATAGTATTCTTCCAGCAGTAATTGCCTAACAAAGCGGATTATTTCCTTTAAATTTTGCCTATTTAGGAAAGGACGTTTAAAAAATTATACTGCATACCCTGTATAACCATATCTTGGCACTTTGATTTAAACTTGGAAGAGGGAACGAGGAAGGAAAGAAGAAGGTATGTTGAATATACATCTGGCTAAAGGCAAGCAGAATTAGCCAGTGGAGATGGAGTGTGTTGCATGAGGCTTGACTGGGTGGTGGAAGGATGGATAATGAATAGAAATTGATGAAGAATGTTTGGGTCTGAAATGTCAGCTATGGCATGGTTTTAGAGAAAGACATTATATTTGTATGCAAGATTATGCAGCTGCATGAACCCGACAAATGTACATATAACATTTTAGGAAGTAGAATATAATTGAAAAGTTAGGAAAATGCTGGTTTAGGTGGCTTCTGTTTCTGCTACAAACTTATTTTATTGCCAAACTAATTTGACAAGCAGAATACAACCCACATGTAAAAATCCTCAGAGCAGCACCACATATGATATGCAATGCTTTAAACTTTTTTCTGATTCCTTTACTGCATATTGTTACACTCTTTTCTGTGTCACTGTTCTCCTTAAACTATGAAAAACTATGAGGGGGTAAAAAGTTATCTCAGTAAAAAACCTTAAAGATCTTCTATTCAGCTTGTCTATCTTGAAGTCTGCAGTGGCAAAGCAGATGCAAACAGTGTGCAGCTGGTATAGGTCATAATTCAGTTGCACAAAAACATGTGGATTATTTTCGTCATTATTTTAAGTTTTTTCAGTAATTGAAGGGGGAAATATTTATATTGGAACAATGTAAATGAAGGACAAAATGAAGACTGAACAGCTTAAAGGCAAATCTAAAGGAAGAGTAACACTTTCTGCTTCATATTCATGTTTTACATGGACTGACATCTTGCTGTATGGGAATGTGGGGTTTGTAGCTTCTTTATACCTGTACTTAATCTAATTTCTTTTTATAAACTTTCTCAGTAGTTTTTTAGTTTTCTGATATAGCACTTAAAATCATTTCACACTTTCTGTGTATCAGATATAATATCAGCTGTTTCTTCTGGCTCTGCTTTTACATGGGCTTTTGATTTATGAAGGAAAATAAAGATTCAACATTTTGTTAGAACGTCAGCTTTTGAGTGCATAAATGTAAATGCACGTATTAATTTTAGTACAAAATCATATTAAACTCTACATGCAATATTTTTAACAAGTATAATTTTAATGACTGTTCCATCTACCCATTCTGAACAGATACTAACACCTTATATGTTTATAATACGGCACTCTAAAAACTAACATGGACATTATTGAAGACTGAGTAATATATAGAAACGGTAGCTGTTAAATATGTTACTCAGTGTAAACAAATAAATAAACCAATCCCTTCAAAAAGTAGAGTCTCCCTTTGAGGTAGCAAGCTGCCACATTGGGAACACACAAGTTTAGAATACAGACTGTAAAAACTACTCAATTCATGAAGAAATGAAAACTGAGACAGATCAAGAGAGAAAGAGAACTTCTGTTGAACTTTTTTGTAAACAAATGCAAAAATAAACTGCTGTGCTCCTAGTGAGCAAACATCTCTGCAGAAACATTTGCCTTTAAATCACCATCCACTTATTTTTCCTGAAAATTTTGCCTAATCATATGATTTGAATCTTTACAGAGTAAACAAGAAAGGGAAGCTTGTAACTGTGGATTGGGAAAACTGTCCCATCATCTGAAAGCCTACGATGTCTCAGAAACAGACACTGAGAAGTAGAATACACTCTTAAATCTGTCTACTTTCATTAAGAACTTCTTCTATTTAATATATTTCTATTTAAATATTCTGATCTATTTTTTTTTTGCTCTATGCTTCTTCGACCCTTCTACTTTGTGGGTGTCTAAGGCTGAAACCACAAAGTTCTGACCCTACATTTTCTGAATTCTCACTGGTATCTATTCTTTCCATACACAGCTCCTCTGAAAGAACAAATTATGTAATCAGATTGATTTTTCTCTTCAAAGTCCTGTCCAAGTGTTAATTCACAGGAGCTATTCAAAGAAAGTGATCTATAAATAGATTCTTCCCCTCACTTGAATGTAAACTTTCAATTGCATGGAACATGGCTTTTTCCTATAACCTGGTATTTACAGAGCTTTATTGTGTTGTGATTAATAATTGAAACAGCAAATCTCTCTAAATTGTTGTTGTACCTGAAAGGGCATGTTAGAATGTCATCTTGTATCAGGTACAATGAAATAATGTGGAAACAGGAAATTTGCCGTATCCACATTCTCATTTATTTCTTTTTGCTTTTAAAAAAGCAAGCAGTGCATACAAGTTTACTGAGATGAGTTACCTTACTAAGCTTTCAATCCAAGTTAAATATATTTCTGTATTTTCTTTGCCTTCTGATTTTTCAATCATGTTCATAAATACAGAAAAGATATTTAGTTATACAGAAAATGAACTATTAAGATAGCAAAATGAGGCTGCTTTTTAGAGGAGGCATGATTCTAATTAGACAAGTGAAAAATATCTAGGACAGGTCAATAAACATGAATACTTCATTCTTTTTTACTGGACAAATTCAAGAGCCTTTTTGTAAACATATATTGCCAAGAAGGTAATTTATTTCCAGAGGAGAAAACTTACAGATGCATGTATATAATATCTGAATTTTACATTGCTGCTTATTCTGCTTTAACATTCTGGAGAGAAGGGAGGGGAAGGTGTGACCTAAAAAAAGTGATTGCTCCTTTTCATTGAATCGAATTAGAGCATCTCTATCACCCAATTTTTAACATATTCAGAATATGAGCTGATATTGTAAGATAAGCAGAGAGAAGAACCTATCTGAAAGCATTTCAGTAACTGTGTGATGAACTAGATTTATTTTTGTTGTTGTAAGCATTTTAGAAAAATCCTAAGAGATGTTCTTACTCCATATCTCAAATGACACATACATACTGCAAAGCTATCAGTGTTGTATTGCTTTTTTTTTTTTTTTTTTTTTCCTGTGTTGAAACAGGATGAAAGAACATGCCTGATTTTCACTGGTGGGTGCAATATTTATGTGCAAGGAAGTTTTGCAATATCTAACAAATGTATTGTTTTCCTCAGTGTAATTTCAGGACAATATTTCAATCTTCAGTCAAATTGAGTCAAATCTACAGTCTTACTTTTATAACTGTGTCTTTTTGGATGATATGTGAAAGTCTGGGTTTCAGAAGAACTATCCAGCCATCCAAGAAGTTATCTCTTATCTTTGGAAGTGTAAATGCAGCTGAACAAAAGGTGCTCTGAGCTGTTATCACAGTTTGGAGAAAAAATTGTGTCATATAATTATTTAGATGTCATTTAAGTAAATCTGATCTGCTCTTAGTCACTGAGTTGATCTTTACCTGCAGAGGATGTGTTTAAGACACTGCAGAATTACAGTGGGTTACTTGTCATACTGAAGAAGAAAATAGCCATTTTGCGCTAAAATATAAAAGTGCAAATGTAGAATGAATCTAGAATGTAATCTCCTACAAATGGACCTAGGCACAAAATAGAGCAATCATTGTATTTAGGAAGTGTAGGAATCTATCAGTAGTGCAACAGTCAGTTTGATGTGCAGGTGTTCAGTCTTAGAAATTTGGACCTTTCCATTTAGTTCTCTTCATGTTAATTGATTCATGACTCTTTACATGCAGGAGTTTGTGAATGTTGAACAAGGCCCAAGTGAGCCCATTCCCATCTCCAGGATTTCATTGGAGACGAATCACTAGTTAATATTATGTTACTTTTGTATATTCCTTTTCTCCCTGCCATCAAAAACCAAATTTGCAGAATTACAGTATAAGAGGAAAGGAGGATATCAGCCCTCCTTCCTCTCCCATTCCCACCCTCCCACATCACATGTCTGTTTATTGTTTGGTGGCTTAGTACCATTTTGACAGAAGACATGTACAATATCTTACCACTGTTGTTATGTACTAGATTTTCTAAGAGCATACTTACAATGTAAAAGTCTTCACAACATGCAGTCACCAGTTTCTAAAATCTCAACAGCTAATTTGGCTTAATTCCTAAGGCAGCAGAATGTCATGGTCAAGAGGTTTCTTTCTTTCGTGTGTGTGTGTGTGTGCGCGCGCGCATGCGTGTGTGTGCGCGTGTAGACAACTCCCTGGGCAAAACCACCTAGACACAGTGACGTAACACCGTACACATGCCCATCAAGGACCAGAAATGCCCACCACCTTTTAGAACATTTCAGAACTGCTACAACTCCTGTGAAAGCATTTAAATGGGTCTCCACCTGTGGGAGGAGCCCAAGAGAATCCAGCCTCATGAAGGGCAAAGGCCCTTCAGCCTGTGGGCTCTGCTGCTCTGCGCCCCAGACTTACTGACTGAGGGGACATTGATGGATCCAAGGGTGACAATTCTTTCTGTTTTCTCTCTTTCTTTCTTTCCTTTCTCTCTCTCTACTTTGAATCTTTCACAGGAATAAGAACTTGCCAAGACTTTAGGTCCTCCTGACACAGGTTAGGGAAGTTTATGATAAAATTAATTGTTGTTTCAACTTCTGGACAGCCTGTGGGTTTTTTGCAAACAGCACAGAGTATTATAAAAGATCACCTCTGCCCCTCACCCTCTGAGCGGGATGGGACACAGAATTTCTCAGCTGTGTAGTTATGTGGGAAACAGTGAGAGCATCACCATCCACAGTTTAAAACCAGGGTCCTAAAAATTGTGCTTTTGAAGCTGTATGACGGTATCTGCCAAAGAAGTACTTTAAATTGTTTCAATATGCAGGTTGTTCTTGGACTGAAATTGTTAGTCTGAAGGGGAAGGGTGGGCTCTGCAGAGAGCAGGCATGCAACTGAGACTGTCCCAAAGAGTGTTACTGATACAGCTTTAGGCTGGTACAGACTATACTGTTGGTGACTGCAGTTGATTGTACAAGTCTGATTTTGCAGCAACCTCCTCTTGCACAATGAATTTGTGTCCTTTCACTGGACTCACTCCAGTAAATCCACATCTCTTGTACTGGAGAGTCCAGCCCCAGCACTCCAGATGTGTCTCCCCAGGGCTAAGCAGAGGGGTAGTAGTATAACCTCCTTTGAGCTGCTGGACATGCTCTGTCTAATGCAGCCCAGGAGGCTGTTGGCTGCTTTTGCTGCAAGGACTCATTGCTGGCTCACAGGCAGGCTGGTGTCCACCAGGAACCCCACACCCCTTCTCTGCGTTACTCTTTCCTGCCACCCCTGCCCCACCCCCGGCATGTGCTGGTGCCTGGAGCTAAATTATTCAGAGTAGCAGAAAGTAACAGAAAATAGCAACAACATAAAAAGCTGTTATTACATAGCACATATATCACGTACCTTTCAAAATTCAATGGTTTTGTTTATGTATGAAAGTGACAGCATCATCTCTATTTACAGATAAAGGATATCACCAAATTTATGCTTACAAAGGGGGAAGAAGATATTAAAATGGGGGACAATGCACTCAAAAAGGTTGTTCCACAAAGTTAGAAATCAACTATATTAAAACAAAAACAAAACATATAGCATAGTACTGAAACATCCTAAACAAATTTAACTTCCTAATACCAAAACCAAAATACTGTCTTATACTGAACAAATAAGTTTTCCATTTCTATGGGAAAAGCAGGCTGTTATCTTGAAAACACTGAAATAAATGAGCTGACAAATAACAGCACGCATATTAATACACTCAACACAGACCTCAGCTGTAGCCTAAAGCATTATCAATGACAGAGCTGAAGGAAAGATTAATAGCTCTGACATCACTGGAAGAAATAAGTAATCATCCCACCGTTCTCAATAAAACAGTCTATTCAAATATATTCAGAGAAGGATCCAGAATTTTACATTTTTACATATGAACCTAGAAATGTTAATAGAAATAAAAAATAAAAATATTTTTGAAAATTAAATACTTAAGTCATAGGTAAAGAAAAATAACCTCATAATCAGGCATTCTGTTTTTCTATGATTCTGCAGTCTGGCAGTGATGAAAAGATTAAAATATTTAGGAACAGAATTCAAGAGAAAATCCTTCATGAGCTATAATCTCCTGTTTTCAATCTAGTAAAAGCAAATGCACACGAATCCAGTGAAAAACATGAAACATTTTCCATGAGGCCATTTAAAGTGTCACCTAATAGAAGTTCTTAGATTGTGTTTAAGAATTCGTATCATAATGTGTGAATATTATGTTTCTATTGCCTTGCACTCTAAACCTATCCCAGTAGGGGCATTGATGTTATGCACTATGATGCATTCAAACAGAACAGTGGAAGAGGTCAGATTTGATGCCAGCTGTCTAATCTATCACAATTATCTAATTTTAAACCCTCTTGGCACAAAGTGACGGAAAATAAATGTTCTATTTACCATTAATTTTCCCACTGAGCATAGCCTGTTGATAAAGAAAGCAAACAAAACCCAGTGTAAACGGATAATAACCTGGCACCATTGATCTAATTCTGAAGGTTAATTAATCATACACTTGCCTTCAAGAAAGTGTTACATTACAAAGAACCTTATTTCTTGCTGACTTTATCAGCTGGGTTCTTCCTCCCCTCAGCACACACAGCCAAAGCAAAGACTTCACTTTCAAAATCTTCTTAGAAGCTCAGGTTAAAAGTATGCAAAATGTCTATAGTTCAGTTCAAATATTTATCATTGCACGTCTTGTATTATTTATAGCAATGACCAGAATAGCGGTAGTAGGCTGGTACATATGCGTAAATTCCTTCCATAGTACAGTGCGCCGGCAGGCAGTCAAAGGTCTGCTATAGGAGAATGACTTTCATTTCAGTGGCAATAAATCAGTGAAATGAGAATTAATAATTTCTATCCATAATGCTACTCCAGAATTGTCTTCTGAAATCATTAACCAGAAGAGCTCACAGTGTATTGACTCAAATTACTTGTAATCATGAATTGGATTTTGTTCTCTAAAAATTACACTTATTAGTTAAAGCAGAATGGCATGTATATTACTTTCTCACGTAAGTGTTCATGAAGGGTGACATATACCTTAGTAATTCAATTATACGCATAATGTTGCACCTCTATGCCACAGTCAAATAAAGATGATAGGAAAGTATTTCTGACAACATTTAATTAATCAACAGACAAATAAAACAATCAAACATCTGTTAAAAGACACCCAAGAACCTAGACCTAATTTAGAAATGTGATAGGGGCACACATCCTATAACTAATGCAAACATACTGCAGGCTACGATTCCCAGACCTTATTCAAATCAGTTAAAAGCATGACACTTTTCAATATTCCCTTCTCAATCAGAATTATAAATAACATATTAATATAATATCAATTTGCAAACCCATTTCTCCATCCTTCCTTCATTCTGGGGTTTGTCGGTGTGTTTTCTTCCTCCCATGTCTATAGCATATGGATATGGCTTAAAAAATTCTTTATGACACAAAATCCTTTAATGCTTTTTTTTAATCTTACTCCACTGAAATGACTTGGAGGACGGTATGAACTAGTTCTACAGTCACATGCCTACAGATGCACCCAGTGACTTTTTTTGAGTATATTTATCACATATGGACTTTTCTCCCCTCTCTAGGAGAGTGAAGGCTGCAATTTTCGTTTACAAGAAAATACTTAATAATCTTTTTTTTATTTTTTAACCATATCCTTGCTGAAAAAATCTATTAAAAATTGCCATTACTGCTGCTGTCATTTCACCTCAGCACCTTATGAACTTTTCAGTATGATTTAGATGTATGATGCATCATCAGTCTACCTAGAACATTCTTGTTCCTTCTATAGCATGGCAATAAGGAGCACTGACCCAACTAGATGGTGTTTATTCAGCTTGCAATGTCTTTCAGATTTAATAGGTAATCCTTCACCCAAAAGCAAACAGTCGTTTAACGGCCTCAGACAGACCTGCAAAGTGTTTGTTGTCAGCACTGCTGCATTCCATTTCATTTATGATATTTTACGGTGAAAAACTGACTTCATATTCTTCTAAATGCTTGGGCAATAATGGGAGGAGAAACTGGCTACAAGATCCTGTATGACTATAAAGTGCATTTACTAGTAAGAAATTAAAGGAGGTTTAACACTTGTTTTTCCTGCCAAAATACATTTAAAATAAAGAGAAAAAATTCAAGCAACCCTATTATGTATTAACCCCATTTATTCATTATCAACTATGGTGTAGGTCCAAACAGACTTTTCTCACATTAGAAATACAGAAGTATACTTAGCAATAATCTAGGTCATGTAGCCTCTAAAATGACAACAATGGGGGGGAAATAATTGTATAGGTATTTTCTACTTAATAAACAGGGCATAAACTATTTTTTTCATCATCATCACAAATAAGATATAGCTGCAGTACCTCTAATCTTGCCAACTGGCTAAAATTAGGGTGAGACTTTTTTCTCCCCAGTGTCTTAACTCTAGTGCTTTCAGATTTGAAGCTAGTTTTAATGAAGGAGAATATTTCAAACATTCTTCTGTTGTATAGTGCTTAATTTTTTGCAATATTAGTGATAATATTCTTGTCCTCTAACAGATAAAAATCTGTTATTGAATTTACTATGAAGAAAATCATAGTAAAGCAAGAAATGTAATTTGTGGTGCAGTATTTAATTAAAGTAAATGTTAATTCATTAAATTTTGTATTAAGTTTCAGCAGTACACATGGAAGTCACTTGGAAGATCAACCACTGATTCCCTTATATTTATCTATCTAATCTATTATACATATTACAAAGAGAGAGAAAGCAAATATTTCATCATGATTTATGACTTTAACTTATTAAAGTACAACAGAGAACATATGTCTGCATGCTTATATTTAAATACAAGACAGCAGAAAAGTGCTGAACAATGCCTGAATCTGATGTTCATGGTTCTAAACAATATGTGTTTTAGTAGTTCCAGAGGAACTCATCATTTTAATTCACTTGTTTTCTAGCCTAAATTTTAATTTTTACAATAAACTTAAGAATTTTTTAAAATGAAATGTTGTGGAATGTACCGAGCAATAAGGTACATCAGTCCTGCTGTCTGCATTACAGGCTGTGCTGAAGATTGTCTCCTGTACATTGCAGTGCACACTGCTGCCCCAAACTGTAACTACCCAACTTGGCTTTGAAGGCAGCAGGGCTTCACTGAGGGGTTGGAGCCTTAGAAAGGAAAAACATGCAGAATTCTGGGATAAAAATAAGCACTCAGACAGACACACATTTACACGACATACATTTGCAGCATCACATGCAGTCTGGGACAGCCATTGGACAGGTCCCAGGTCCCTCAAGGGGCTTCTGGGAGCAGGTAAAGGGCAGGAGGGAAGGAGAGCTGGACCCCAGAGCTGGCAGGCAGCCCAAGGGCACGTGTCCAGCTTCCACCACCCTGCAGTACTTCTGCAACCACAGCTCCCTTGATGACAATTTCCCACACCTCTTCCAACGCTGGAGGTGCCCTCCTATGGTGAGGTGTCTCTCTGCAGCCCCCAGGTCCTGGCCAACCTGGGCTGCCTGTGGCTAGTTGCCAGGCTGCTTTCCTAGGCCACAGCAGGTGCCTTATGCTGCTGCTCAGCTATTTTTTCTCACTTTACTACTGCTTCTTTCCTTTGTAATTCCTGAAGCAGTCTTTTCTGAACTCTGCAGGCTGTCCTTTTCCTCAGTGACCAGCAACTGACAATTAGTGGGTTGGTTTTTTTTCCCAACTTGTGCCCATATTTTCAAGACTTGTGCTATTATCTCATTCTTAAATCATGTATCATGACAAGAGACACCTGCTACCAAACTCTGGTTCACAGAGCCACTTTTCTAACAAGTTGACTGACCATGGCTAGACCATCACACATTTAGCATATGACAAAGTCAGCAAAATTTTCATCTGTGGCCTGTTACTAGCAAAGGAAATAATGTTCCTTCTAGATCACCATGATGCAACAGTAGACACCAGGTGACCTTCTTTCCGCTAAATGAAGAACTGTGCAGAAGTGCTAGCTAAATACCAGTAAGGTAATTTCTACATTATCACAGTACTCTTAGTTTGTTAGATAGCTCAGGTGGTTCCTGAACTGCATTTCATTGTGCAGTAAAGGTGTACTATAGTAATGTGAAAAGTATATCAGATATCCACTTAGAGATGCTGAAATAACTGCCTGCATGGAATCAAATAGCTATACCTTCCAGATGTGTGACAAAACCATCATTTTCCTTAAGTGAAAAAAATGAAAATTACAGTTTCTGCAGGAATGTAATTATGTCACATTGTGCTATGATTGAGCTCATTTCTGGAAGTCAGAAAAGCCATGAGTATACATAATATCGTGCCTCTACTTACCCATACATCCACTGTGAATGAGTATACATTATGATTCTTAAATTTCATGAACCCAGTTATAATCACGTGTATATGTTACTCCACAATACAGTATTCAATTTCTTTTGTAATTAAAGAGGACAAGAAACTGGGTAATTTGAGAAAATTATCATCTATACTCTCCAGTATGGATGATCCCAGAAACAAGTGTGAATGTCTTCCCAAACATGGGTTTCCATTGCTTGCGATTATCACAGACAGTAAACGCTAACAGAAAAATAAAGATGCAACTCTTCTTGTAAGTCCAGTTACTATTGATACTTAACACTGACTGTTGACCAGTAGCCTGTTTCCAGTCTTAGGAAAGCCTGGCTATATAAACCACAATAGCATACAGTACATTGGAGTTATACCTAACTGAAGAGATGTCAGAGTTTACACATTAGAGTTATGATTATGCATAAACTATATCTAAAAGCTTTATTCAAAACTGTATTCAAAGCTTTAACATGGCAACATTTAAAAATGAACATGAGAATAATTATTGGTTCAGAACACTTGTTTTCTTATCTCTCTTAATATGGTATAAATTATACACTTCGAAATAGCTGTTAAGTCAACTTCCAGATAAAATGCCAAAATGAGATTTATCAACTGGACAGTAAACTAATTTCAAATTATTTATGGGAACTCAGTACATTATGAAATGTTCATACTGTATAACCACTTTATCAAGGCAAGCAATGAAGCTTACTTTCTAGCTTTTACATCAAGACACAGAAACTGTTCATGTGATCAAAAATTAATATTTACCTTGTATATCTCATACGTTATTCACAGAATATCATTCTGACCTAGTTATTGGAAAAGATGCAGCTATGCTGAGAGATTTAGGTCACTTGTCAGTTTAACCTCTTGCTGAGTACATCTGTTTAGAAGGGGTGGTGGGGGTGGTGAAGGTAATTTTGCAGTAGGATATTCCCAACAGTATCCCTATCCACCACTGAATTCTTCACTTACTCTGCCTCCTCAGCACAGCAGATGTAGCTGCTTCCAGCAGGACTGAGTTAGCTACTAATGGAAAAATTATCTTCATCATACAAGGCTTCCACCTGCTTTTTATGTCTTACTCATCACACCAGCTCTGGATATCTCTTTTCTTTGAAAACATGGTCAGAAGAGATGAGCAGCATTAATACACCAGAGTTCCTGAAATTTTAAATTGAATATCACCAAATCTTTGTGGATTGCATCTAGAGATCTAGGGAGTAGTCTGCAGACTCCATCTGGGTTACTTAAAAGTGATGTAGTGAAGGTGTGGCTCCTTAATATGCTTCCACTCCTGATGCTGATACTGAATTAATTGAACATTCACTTACTGTAAAAGTTTTTAGGTATTTTATAACATTTTACATATAGTATACTTCAGTTAAACATGCTGTCAGTGTTCATTATGGAGCCAGATCAGTGATGAAATAAAACATCAAGTTCATTTTGAATTTTGGGTACTGCAAAGAAGAAATTATTTACTGACATGATGCTTGCTTTCTTTCTTCCTTTCTTCCTTTCTTCCTTTCTTTCTTCCTTTCTTTCTTTCTTCCTTTCTTCCTTCCTTTATTTCTTCCTTCCTTTCTTTCTTCCTTTCTTCCTTCCTTCCTTCCTTTCTTTCTTTCTTTCTTCCTTCCTTTCTTTCTTCCTTCCTTTCTTTCTTTCTTCCTTTCTTTCGTTGGTTTTTTGGTTTTTTGGGTTTGTTTTTTTTTTAGTTTTGTACTCCTTTGAAGGTGAAATTGCAAAACTTAACAGGCTAGTTAATTAATTAGTACAAACTTCACTGCTGACTAACCACAGCTTGTTCACTTAAAGTAATAAATAAACTGAAAACAAATTACTGATTTATCTTGTTGAAATAGTTGTTTGTGGCACAATTCAAGTCTTGTCCATAGATAATTGGCCCTTTATAAGACAAAGAAAACTGTATTTTTCAACAAGTTTCAGTGATAATTTTCATTAAGGGCTAACATTTGTCCCAATTAATTATGCTGTCATCAGCTATGTATTGCGTTAGCCACATGCTTTTCTTCTTGCCTTGCTAAACTGCCATACTGTTTTCTTTCATGTCTTAGTCTACTTGGAAATAAAAGAATCACATACGAAACCATTTATATATGTTTATACATATACATATATATATGTAGCATATTTTGCCTAGAAAAGTACCTTTTGTCTTCTGTGAATACTTAGACTTTGGGCATTTATTTATAAAGAATCTGATTTGTCTTAGGGCTTTATCATTAGAAGACAGGAATGATTTTAAGACTCTCTGATATACTTTGGTCTGTCTACTGTACTAAGCTTTTTTTGCAAAGGGCTTTTGTCATAGCTGCTCAATGGAGTTTCATGTCACTTTTACGTGTGCTTTATAACAGTATTTTAGGTTGATGTAGAACGGAATACATATAGTGAATTTTTTTGAGATTTTACTGTGTTAAGGTGTTATAAACTGAAGTCTTACAACATAATATCAAAGAAGAAAAGCATATTCAATAAATAACAATACAAAATGTGTTCATAAAAAATGGCCAATACAATATGACAGCAGATATATACCTTCCAGGACTGATTTCCAACCTTTCTAAACACTAAAAATCAATTATAACATTTCTGAACTGTTCAACAAACCGTACCCCTATCAATAGTTTTATGAAGAGGGAACTAAAAAGGAGAACCAGTGCTGTTAGCAGAAGAACATAAATTATTCATATATACAAAAGTATTCAAATTAGAGAGAAACTACCTTCCAAATTTCAAAATCTGTAAAGAAACAATTCATGAAATTACTGTCAGGTCATAGGGAATTGTAGTGTGGCTGGAGAAATTAAATAAAATCTGTATTAGCAAGTTAAAGGGAAGAAAGTTACACGAAGATCCCTCGGTTTAAAGCTTTCACAGCTCTTGTTCTGCCTATACATTAATGTTTGTTTCCTTTACAAATCTTGTTATGGTGTGCACAACACAAAAAGTAGAGACTAATTCTCACCTGTGATTGAAGCAGAACACAAGTGGAGAATTCACCTAAACCAAATATACTGTCACAGTATTCCTGAGTTTTGTATGGAGGCATAAATGAGAAAAAAGATTATCTTGATATTTTATATTTAAGAAAAACTGAAGAATATAAGTAGAAATTGTGATAAATGGAAATTAAATTAGATGGCACCACATTAAACAAGCTTGGTTTTTTGGAAACAAAAATTCAGTCTCATTATTATATAAGCAAAGGAAAAACAATGGATCTGTTTTATCTGATATTCAGTGAAGTGTTTAATGTAGTGCTATCATTAGCTGGGGAAGTTCTAGAAAAGATTAAAATCTATATGAATTGTAATGTAGACTTTCTATTTGTTTTGAATTAGACTATTGCAACTTCTGTGAAAGGATAGCAGTAGGCAAAAGCTTTAACAAAAATAAGAATTTTTAAATCCTACTTTATGATTAAGCAATAAGTAATATTACAGTATAATATGATATAAAAATAAGCAATATAGTATCAGGTAACAAAAAATAATAACATTAATTAAAAATAATGCAATAGACTTCATTAATATATATATGCGTGTGTGTGTTTATATATATATATGTATGTATATATAAAGGAAAGGGAAATAATTAGTGGTGATGGACTTATGGATTCTTTTGTTACCCTCCAAAGATTAAGCAGCACCAGGGAACTAGCAGTAATTGTGTAATCTGAATTCACAGAGCACATAGACTATGTAACTCAGAGGAGAGGTCTGAGCCAATAAATACTGTGATCTTTGATGAAAAACAGTTCTCACCCTTATTAAGGCACCTATTTTTCTGACAAGTATGCTAGGAACCTTTTAAAAGTTAAAAGCACAAGCTCTCATTTTATGCTGTCTCAGGAAGATACAAGGGATGTGTTATTTGGAGGATTTTTGTAAAGATGTTATTAACAAACTATTTCACATATAAATTTTGAAAATTGCCTGATACTAATCACAATAGCATGGTTTGCACTTTGGGGACATATTTCTCTCAATAGCTAGAGCAATCAAAAAATGACAGGCATGATTAATGGTTAAGATTTTATAGTCCCCTTATGGTGAATCATATACAGCTTTTCTTTGATATTCATACTTTCTCTTAATCAAACCTGAAAATAGTAGGAAAGACTTATGTGACAGGTTGCAAGTTTCAGTGAACTTCAAAGGCAATCATACATGTAAAGGCAAGATTGTTGAAGAAACATTTTTGATGTGATAGCTTTCGGGACTGAAAGGCAATACTTTATAAAGGGAAGATAAAAGATATTTATACATGTAGTTGCATGAGTAACAGTGACAGAAGGAATTAGCTTTCAGTCAGTCAAGTAGTCTTTGTTAAAAAGAAGAATGAATACAACAAAGTATGATCTACTGGGTTTTGCATTTGTATCAGTTTCCTGTTCCTGGGACAGTTAAAATAAGAGAAATGAATGTCATCCAGCATCTTCCTAGGTAGTTTGAATAAGATAGGAATCAGGCCTGCCAACTGGTTATGCAAATTTAGTAGGTATTTTTTTAAAAGCACAAAATCTACCAGTCCATATACAATTGCATGGGTTTTTTTTTCCTTTTTAAAGAAAATTGATCAATTTTACTAGCAAACAGATTGACCACAACATATTTAGATCAGTAGTAGATGTCCAACAGTAGAATTGACCGTCATAGTGGTAGAAGGCACAAGATCTTAGAATCATAGAGGGACTGAGATCTGGAAGACATCATATGTAGGATTGAGACATCTGAAGTCCCCTGAAAAAGCTCTGCATAACTACTTATCAGCTAGAAGTCTACAGATATTTCATGGTTTTGCCAGTAAAATTAATTAAAGGTAAGATTTTGCTGGAAATTCAGACACCTAGTTTTAAGAGTCCTTAATATAGGTATCTACATGTGGAAGACATCTCTTATCTCCCATTATACTCAGTGAAAACTGTGGCAGGAAAACTGCAAGAATCCAAAGACATTGAGATGACAAAGTAGAGGTTCCTACTCTGGAATAAACTGACTAGCACTCTAATCCCACTGACAGTTGACTAGAGCCTATTATTGTAGCCTAGATACCCAGTTCACTTGTAGACAACTGAATTTAGTTGTCCAGCTGCAGAGCTGAAACCTACCTTTGCTGTTAAACCTGTGTTTTTCCTAAGGCTAGAAGACCTGCAGTAACAAATTTTTTGAAGAGTTCAGTCTGTTTTCTACTTTAAAACCATGGACAATCCACATATTAAATGTCCTATTTCATTTATAAAAGGCTGCACAAACACTGGGAGACTGTCATATAATGCCCTGAGGGCACCAAGAACCCTGGATGTTCTTGCACAGCTTCCCAGGGCTCCTCCAACCTGCCCATAGTTCAGGACTCCATGTCAGTCCCCTGGGGCCACCAAGCCCTGCCCAAGCAATACCACAGCAGGCAAGTGTAAGGGCTCCCCACAGCCCTGCCCATCTGCATATAGATTTCTGCGCTGTATACATTTCCTTCCTTAAAACAAGGTGTGGTAATGGTCGGTATTCTCATGTCTAACCCATTTATGGAGCCCTAATAGAATGTCTTCCCCGCCTGCCCATCATGCAGCAGCTCTCAGGAGACAAATGCTACTTTCTTAACATGGAGAAGGAATCTTCTTTCCATTAACATGACATGGCTTGAGGGAAAAGATGTGCAAAAATCCCATTGCTCAGCAATGACAGGTTATCTCAAATTTTTAATAAGTGGAACCTCAAAACCATATAGGACTTGTTTTTCATATTTTCATATGAAAAAAAAAATGGACCTGGTAATCTTTACTTATAACGTTGTTTACTAAAAAAATTATCTTGTTTTAAAATAAAATTTGAATTAAAGTTAAAATTAAATTTGCATTAAATATTTTAACCGTCAAGTTTAGACATGGACATTATCATAAAGTCTACTGCTGCATGAGCTTAAAATTTGTCACTTACTGTGTTATGCCAAATTAATAAAAGTGTTTATGATAAAAATGCCCAGAAATTAGTGCTTAATCAAATACTATATTTTAACTATATAATGATGAAAATATCAAATTTATATATATATAACCTTAACTGCAAGAAAAAAAATGCTCATAATGCAGTTTAATTTAATGATAGATTTTAGAAATTAAGCTTTAGATAATAAGAAATAATAATTAACTTAAAAATGTTAATAACAAAATGTTGTGAAAATACTAATATAAATTCAGTGGTTTTTATATAGACAAGCTATCATTCTCCTTCCGTATTTGCACATATTCAGGAAAGGAAAAGTGATATGTTTTTTGAAAGGTAGTTATTAAGTTACATTAGAATTATTCCTCCCTTTGTAAACTTTATTGTAAAGGAGATATGCAACATTAAGTCTACATAATGTGTTAATACTTTTTGTGTATATATTAAAATATATGTAATTTAAATTTAAACATCTGTTTTGTTTAGATAACAGAGTCTACACATTACACTATTATTTTACTATTCAGAACTGATTTCAGATCACGGTCTGTAGCAAAGGTGATATAAATGGAGATACAGAATGTTAGCTATGAATATATTACAACATGACACAATAGTACTGAAACCAATGAAAAACTCACACAGAGGAAAGATTAGCCCTTGAGAAAGCAATAAAAGTACTTCTCTAAGTATGATTGAGAATAAAGAAATACCCAATATTTTGAAATAACATACTGACAAATATATAATAATGTAGAAGCAGAAATTTAAAAAAATCATATATAGGAGAGGTATGACATTCCTGTTTCCAATAAACACAGTGGTTACAAATGTTACCATATATTCATATATTTATAGCCAATAAAATGATACAGAGTGAATTCTACTGGGTATAAAACTACAAGTAAAGATGGGAAAAGCCCAGGAAACACAATTTATCTATTTATGTTCTCTTTTGTTTACAAATAATTCTAAATTAAGGAGTTTTTAAAGATTTAGTATTACCTTTATTATTTTCATCAGTAATTCCTAGACATATTTCTGTTAGTATAATGCACTATGATACAAATCACCAGCACAGAAGTGGTTGTTTTGGAAATGAAGTTTTGGATGAAAAATCTGTTTGTGTTTTTATAACTATGTATTTGCAGTATCAATGTATTGTAGAAAGATAAAGCACATGTAAAGCCTAACACATTATGAAAGTGATATGATGCTTAGCATTTTCTTTCCAATAGCTTACTAAATTAATTAAAAAGACTATATAAATATATAAAGAATATTACTATGTAAACTATGTTTCTACAGGTGACAAACAAAACACACAAAATAACCTGAGAAATATATAATTACAGTAAAACTAGCCAGCAACTTGGAGTCAGAAAAAAGTACTGAAAAAGTAGTTTAACCCATCAGAGCATTCCTTGCTGAAGGGTAATTTGGTGACAAAGGGGTCATGAGGTTGGTTTGAAAAAACAATAATCTATCTAAAATACACATTTTCCTAACTATGCATAGGTATATGTTATTTTTCCATTGCTTGCATATTCTCTGGAATATGGAAAGGGGATATTAGATTAGATGAAAATTTTCACTTTGGATTGAGAGTCAGTATTTTTGTATTGAAAAGAACATGTCAGATCCCTAAGGTATTGCATGTGGTTTTGGTTTGAGTACAGCTCCTACTTGTATTATTTTAAATTATATAAACTCATATCATATAGGTAGAATCACTCAACAGTTATACTTTTTTTTTCCTGAGAACTTGCGATTATAACCAGTCTCATTAATGAGCAAATTATATATGACTGGCCCTATGAAGTCCTCTATTAAATGACACAGTAAAGACTTTTAATGATGTATTTGCTCTTTAATAATATGCCCATATTTATCAAACTTTCTTTACATGCACTCTGGAAACATACTTGGTCCTAAAAAAACCCCAACAGTAGTCATGTTGTATTCGGTATAATCATTTTTTATAGTCTCCAAATGACACAGTTTAAAAGTAGAATGAAGAGGGGTAAGTGGCAAGAGTAGTAAAAGAGTAATTTTGTTTGTGACTATCCATGTTGATTATTTGATTAATGGGAACATGTAAAATGAGGAACACAGAGAACTGGATGTGCAGATAAATGTGCTCTCTGAGATATAACTGAAATCTACTCTACAGTAGTTTCTTTCAGTTAAGTCTGTGACTGTGGAGTGGTCCATTTTCCTGAGCTCATCTGCTAATCTTCAAAGCTTCTTGCTTTCTGTGTATTGTTTGTTTTGTTTTGTTTTGTTTTGTTTCAATGGAATTGTTATTTCAATTGATGAATTCATGAAACATGAAGAAACGATGATCTCCCTCTTTACCTAAGGTTACTCCTGCTAAAGCACCAATAGTCTCCACAAAGAATCAAAAGCTGTGCCAATAAAGACATTACAGAAAGAAAACAGAGAAAGCAGTCTTTCTAGCTAAAGTATCTTAAAGCAATATCCAAAAAGAAGGAGAAAGGAAGGAATATTCCAATCTTCCTTTTAGTTTTGTATCTTTCATTGCGTCTTGGTCATTGTATGTATATATTCCTAAGTCTCCTTCTTGGCAATGATGCTAGACAATGATGCTAGATTCCAAACAGAAGTAAGTAGTATAATATAGACTACTGATGTAGTCCTATGCAGATGGCATCACCTATTTACTGTATTTGCATATGTTCAGTTCCTGTTTTGCCGAAAAGAGGAAAGACAGAGTTATTAAAGCTGAAAAGATCTGCAGACAAAAAGCAAAAAGAATGGCTTTGCTTTTTGAGGTAGTGCATGTGTAAGGATTAGGATGAAAAAGTCATAGAGAACATAACAAATTTTATTTTCCCATAATGAATACACTGCAGATTATGGGCACAAATTGACTGTCTTGAAATAATTTCCATTCTGTGTCATAAGTGCCTCCCTTTCCCCTGTAACAGAGAGCTCTGAAAAAAAAAGACAGCCTGCAGTATATATTGCCAAAACCAGAGCCTAGGTCATGGACCAGTCAGAGCAATTCAAAGGAGAAAATGTTTAGTTCTCAAGAGACCAATGAACAGCTTCAGGTGAATGATAAAGTAGCTAGTTGGTTGGTTAAGTAGCCCATTCTGAACTGACACCAGACTCATCCCTGCTAAAAACACTTAAAAAAATATTAATT